>NC_045434.1:7198962-7278968 GCF_002776525.5 Piliocolobus tephrosceles | reverse complement strand
CTATCTCAAAAAAAAAAAAAAAAAAAAAAAAAAAAAAAAAAAAATCAAGCATGCACTTTGAACAAGCCAGGGTGTAAGCACTGCCATCCCGGGGATATTTCAGGCATGACTTTTCACTCGTCTCTAACCATCACTTGTATGTACATTACTCAAAGAGATATAGCAACCAAAGAAATCAAACCAGTAAAAGATGCATTTGTTTAATAGAGGTCTAATAGCTGAGGCAAAACCTACCAATAATTCTGAAAGATACTTAGTCATTTATCTGAAACCTTTAATGAATATTTTGATTCGGAAAAGTTTTACTGAGTTGCATCTTCAGTTTTTTCTCCATTTTGTGATTTGATTCTCTTCTTCAGGAATAGCAAATATTTGTTTGTCGATTCACTTTGTCTCCCATATTTACCATTAAAAAAATCATTTTAACTCTTTGCTCATGTTGTCTTTGTTTTGCTTGCTGTTCTCAATGCTGTCACAGTGATACTTCCTGCCATATTTTCAATAATCTTTAATTTCCCTTGGGTTTTTTCCAAACAGGACTTTATATTTGATGTTTGTATTTTTTTCTTCCACTTATTGCCTGGGCTTGATCAGCTCATGTTTCATCTTCTTCCATTGCTTCACATTTTTCACGGCCTCTTATACACATGGCTTAAGTTTTCGTTTTCTTGGAACTTGTTGCTTTCTTTAAAAAACGAACATAAGCCAATATTTTAAACACAGATCTTTTGCGTTGGGAAGATTTTTTAAGTGCACGTTTTCTATCTGCCATTTATTTTTGGTTTTTCTAATCTTTTCCACGTTACTTCCCTGCAGAACCTGTTCTTTGTTCTCCTCACCCTACCCCACCACTCAATGTATCACTTGTCTTCGCAGGAAGTGAGTTGTTTCAGGCGCAGCCATTTACAGGTTGTTAGTGAGGTTCTTTGTGGTGTAGAATTGGGTGAAGGCAGCTACAGGAGGCTCAAGGGCAGATTCTCTTTCACCACAGAGCTCACAACTATGGCTATGGCTGTGTCATTTCTCATTCGCCCAAACCCACTGAGTATCCCTTTCCCACCAGCCCACACGCCTCCCCACCGCTCCCAACAACGGGTGGCTGTTTTGCCCCTCCTGCTGCGCCACCAGCACTGAAGATCTACCTTCTGTTGGCTTTGTCTACGAAGTGCCACGTGGCGCATCCTGACTCGGCGTCTCTGCGCGCCTCCTTTTGACTTCTTTCACTGCACTTGTCCACTCTTGTTCAGACGTCGGCATTTAGGATGGCGCACGCCTTCTAGTTCCACTGAAAAGAAATCTTATGTTTCCTGTTTCTAATCTCCTTATTTTCTTAAGATAAGAATGGAAGCGGGATCCCTTTACTCCACCAGAAAAGGAACTCATACCCACAGCTATTCATTTGGGGACTTCCAACCATGTACACACCTTCCCCATAGTCAAGTGCCCACTTTAAGCGGTTCCTACTTTAAGCGGTTCCTTCGCCACTGAAGACGATAGGCAATGTGAAAGGCAGCAAGATCTCACAACTTCTTCATAATATAACGTATATAATCTAAACAATATAACATATAACTTTATAATGTAAAATAATGTAATTACACAGCAATACACTGGAGAACACGGAAAAGAATTAGGAAAAAAGATTTTACTTCTTTCAGTATCCAAGAGAGCTCACAGAGCATCATTTAGGGCTCAAAAAGAGGGGCAGAGTCCAGTTACAGTGAAGAATGGGTGTTGGTTCCCCTTAATTTTCCTAATGTTTCTTTGTTCTTTGAGGGAAGGCAAAGAACAAATGAATTTTGTGTAAACGCGCTCAGTGTTGAAATTGTATGACAAAAATTGGTCTTCTAACACAGATAATAATAACATCTGCTGAACACTTAGCTATGTATCATGTACCTATGTCCTGTGTAGTTTTTGCATTAAAGCCTTATTGTGACATAACTATAGACTGGCATGCAGCTATAAGATATGATACAGAGGGAGCCTTTGTACTCTAGCCAACCTCTTCCAATGGTAACATCTTGCAAAAGCAAAGTAAAATATCACCACCAGGATGCTGAAATTGGCATAGTAAAGACAGAATTTTTCCATTACTACAAAGATCCCATGTATTGCCCTTTGTATCACCATAGCCACCTTCCTCTACTTCATCCCTTACAACAGTCCTAAAAACCACTAATCTGTTCTCCGTTTCTACAGTTTTGTAATTTCAGGAATTTTACATAAATATAGAATTATATGATATGTAAACTTCTGAGATTAGTTTTTTCACTCAGCCCATTTTTCTAGAGATTCACCCAGGTTGCTGTGTGTATCAACAGTTTATTCCTTTTTATGGCTGAGTGGTATTCTATGGGATGGAGTTACCACAATGTGGTTAACCAATCCCCCATGGAAGAACATCTGAATTCCTTCCAGTTTGGGGTTTGTTGTGGGTTAAGTTGTGCACCAAGAATTTACATGGTGAAGTTCTGATTCCCAGTTTCTCTGAGAGATCACCTCAGAACATGATCTTGCTTGGAAATAGAGTTGTTGCTTGTATCATTAGTTGAGATGAAGTCATACTGTAGTCAGGTGGGCCTCTAATCCACTATGACTGGCTTACATGTAAAAGGGTAAATTTGGACACAGGTGGGCACACAAGGAAAATGTCATCTGAAAATAAAGGCAAAGATCATGGTGATGCACCCACAAGCTAAGGAATGCCAGTGACTGCTGGAATCTTTCCAGAAGCCAGAAGAGGGGCATGGAACACATTCTTCTTCAGCGCCTGCTGATACCTCAATCTCAGGTTTCTAGTCTGCAAAACTACGGGGCAGTACCTTTTCTGCTAACTAAGCCACCCAGGCTGCTGTACTTTAAGTAGTTCTAGCAAATGAACACAGAACTACTGCCATTAAAGCCGCCACACATTTGTGTACAAGTTTTTGGTTTTTGTTTCTTGAGACAGGGTCTTGCTCTGTCACCTAGACTGGAGTGCGGTGGTGCGATCACAGCTCACTGCAGCCTGGACCTCCCATGCTACAGCAATCCTCCTGTCTCAGCCTCCTGAGTAGCTGGGACTACAGGTGTACATCACCATGCATTTCACTATGTTGCCCAGGCTGGTCTCAAACTCCTGGGCTCAAGAAATCTTCCTGCCTCAGCTTCCCAAAGTGCTGGGAGGGATTACAGGCATGAGCCACTGCACCTGGCATGTGTGCAAGATTTTTTGTAGATCTATGTCTTCAGTCCTCTGGGATAAATGCCTAGGAGTGCAAATGCTGGGAGGACAAAATGATAGTTGCAAGTTTACTTTTCTAAGAAACTGCCAAACTACAGGTGACTCTTGAAACACAAGGGTTTGAACTATTCAGGTCCATTCATATGTGGATTTTTTCAATAAATATACTACAAAGTTTGTTAGAGATTTGTGACCATTTGAAAGCTCACAGATGAACCACGTAGTCTAGAAATATCAAAAAAAATTAAGAAAAAGTTAGGTATGTCATAAATGCATAAAATATACGTAGATACGAGTCTATTTTATCACTTACTACCACAAAATATACACAAGTCTATTATAAAAAGTTAAAATTTATCAAAATTTGCCCACACAAACACTTACAGATGGTACGTGGCACCATTTTCAGTCAAAAGAAATGTAAACAAACTTAAAGATGCAGTATTAAATTATAATTGCATCAAATTAGCTGTACTCCACACTGTACCGCTGTGATAATTTTGCAGCCACCTTCTGTTGCTATTGTGGTGAGCTCAAGTGTTGTATCCATTTAAAACGCTATTTATCCCCACAAGGCAGTTCGTCTCTCCAGCAAATTGCCTATCACAGCAAAAAGTGATATTTTCTGGTTCTTGTATATTTTTCATCATGTTTAGTGCAAACTGTAAACCCTGAATAACACCATGGGACCCATATGAAATATCACTAGTGATGCCAGAAGTGCTCCCAAGAAGCAGAGAAAAGTCACGTGAGTTGCTTGATATGTACCATAGATTGAGGCCTGCAGCTGCAGTTGCCCACCACTTCAAACAGGCAATTCATCTTGTAAGCAGGCAACATAAACTTAAGGCATTGATATATACAGCATGGCACTGTAAATGTACTTTTTCTTAAGATTTTCTTAGTAACATTTTCTTTTCTCTAGCTTACTTTATTATAAGAATATAATATGTATTATACATACAAAATATGCTTTAATCAACTATTTATGTTATGAATTGCATTCAACTTACATGTCAGCTTGGCGAGAATTGACATCATTACTATGTTCTCAACCGATCCACGAACATGGCATGTCTCTCCATAGATTTATATATTGAGTTAAATATCCATATATTTAGTTAAACATTCAACTACTCATGTTATCAGTAAAATTTCTGGTCTATTAGTAGTTAAGGTTTGTGAGAGTCAATAGCTATACTCATATTTTCTTTTGTTTTCCCTCAAGGAGTACATGTGCAGGTTTGTTACATCAATAAATTATGTGTGCTGAGGTTTGGTGTACAAATGATCCTGTCACACGAGTAGTGAGCACAGTACCCTGTAAGTAGGTTTTCAACCCTTGTCTCTCTCCCATCCTCCTTCCCTAGGAGTCCCCATTGCCCAGTGTCTATCGTCCCCATCTTTATGTCCATGCATACACAATGTTTAGCTCCCACTTCTAAGGGAGAATATGCAGTATTTCGTTTTCTGTTCCTGTATTAATTTGCTTAGGATAATGGCCTCCAGCTGCATCCATGTTGCTAAAAAAGACAATTGCAAGTGGTATGTATCTTTAATTTTGGTGTCTTCACATTCGTTACTATAATATAGAAACAAAATTGATTTTTGGAGTGTATCTTGTGTTCTGTGACCTTGCTGGACTCATTCTTTAGTTCTAAGAGTTTTTATGTATACTTCTTGGAATTTTCTACATAGACAGTCATGTCATCTGCAAATAAGGATCTCTTCCTTTCTAATCTAAATGTCCTTTCTTTTTCTTACCTTATTGCACTAGCTAAAACCTCTAGCACTCTGTTGAATAAGAGTGGTAAGGATAGACATAGTTGCCTTGTTCCTAAAATTAGGGGGAAAGCATTCAGTCTTTCACCATTAATCATCATGCTGGCTGTAGGGTTTCTGTAAATGTTCTTTATTAAGTTGAAGAAGTTCACTTCTATTCCTAGTTTCTTGAGAGTTTTTATCATAAATAGGTGTTAAATTTTGTCACATGCTTTTTTTTTGTATAGATTGATATGATCATGAGCTTTTTCCTCTTTAGCTTTCTAAACAACTCTTTTGTTTCCTTTAACTAATATGTATATAAAATTTCATTTTCCATCATTCACCTTCTATCTGCTTATCATTATATTTGAAGTCAGTACCTTATAGAAGTAATACTGTTGCTTTAGTTTTTACATTATCTATACATAATTTATGACAATCTACTAGTGTCATCATTTTATCAGTTTGAGTGAAGTACAGAAATCTTACCTCCCTTTATGTCCTTTTATCCTGTCCTTTTTATAAAAAGCTGTCTTAAATATGTCCTTTATATACATTTAGAACCACATCAGACAGTGCTGTAGTTTTTGTTTCAACCATCAAACATAAGTAAAAAACTCAAGAGGAGAAGGAAAGGTTATTGTATTTAACCACACTTTCACTTACCATAATATTTGCTCATTTTTCATGTTCCAAGGTTCTGTCTTCTATCCCTTCCTTTCTGTTTGCAGAATTTCATTCAGCCATTCTCTCACAGCAGGTCTGCTGGCAGTATATTCTATTAGTTTTCCTCCATTTGAGAATGTCTTGATTCCTTCTTCATTCCTGAATAATATTTTTGCTGGATATAGTATTCTGAGTTGTCAATTCTTTTCTTTTGACACTTAAAAAATGTGTCATTTCCTTCTGGCTTCCAATGTTTCTGATGAAAAATCTAACATTTTCCCCAGTAGGTAAGATGTCACTTTTTAATGAAAGTTTTAAAAATTTTTTCTTTAATATTCATAAGTTTAATTATGGTGTGTTTGACCTCAATTTCTTTGGGTTTCTTCTGTGTGAAGTTCACTCAGCTTCTTGAATCTGTAGGTTTAAGTCTTTTGCCAAATTCGTGAATTTTTCAGTCATTATTTCTTGGAGTGTTTTTCTATCCTACCTCTTTCTTTTCCTCCTTACAGGACTCTAATGACATAAATATTAGATCTTTAATTGTAGTCCCACAGATCCCTGAGTCTACTTATCTAATTTTAGTCTACTTATTTAATTTATTTAATAAATTTAGGAAATTTAATTCCCTATTTTTCAGATTGGATAACTTCTATTGTTGTACCTTCCAGTTCACTGATTCTTTCTTGTGCCTTCTTCATTCCACTGATGAGCCAATCCACTGAGCTTTTTCTTTTGTTATTGTATGTTTCAGTTCTTAGACTTATATTTGGTTCTTTTTTGTATCTTATATTTCTTTGATAAGACTTTGAATTTCCTTACTGAGGCTTTCTATTTTCTCATTTGTTTCAACTGTGCATTGCATATTGAATCATTTTTTTTCACGATTGCTTTAAAATCTTTGTCAGATAATTTTAGCATCTTTGTTATCTTGGTGTTGGCATCTATTGATGGTCTTTTCTCATTCTTTTTGAGATTTTTCTTGTCCTCATATAAGTGATTTTCAGTTGAAACCCAGACTTTTTTTGGTCATATGTTATGAAACTTTGAAACTTATTTAAATCTTATGTATTAGTTGGCTTTTCTAATACTTCTTTGGCAGGGAAGAGAAGAGGAACCACCCCATGACTACTAGTTGGAGGTAGAAGTCTAGTTTTGCAACATGGCCTCCAATGTCACCTAGGGGTGGGGGAAGTGTTTGGCAGGGGTGGTTGTTCTGGTTCCCTACCTGGTGTCCAATGATACCACAGTGGTGATATCCTCCTTAACCTGGGCAATAAAGTCCTGACTCTCCACTAAGTATCACCCCAGGAACAATGGTGAAAGTCCTGACTTTTCTCTGACAACACCCCAGGAGGGAGAGAATGGGGCACCTTGCTACTGTCAGGTGGAGGTTTAAGTCCAGCTCTCCACATGGTCTCTACTGACATTGTGGTGGAAAGTGAAGGGAGTCTCAATACCAGTGACAGGAACAAAATTCCCAGCTCCCTACTTGGCCTGACATCACCCTAGTGAGAGTGCTGGGGAACCCCATTATAGATTGTGAAGGTAGAAGTCTAGCCTCCCCACTCAGCCTTTGCTGATATGGGTGGGAGTGATGCTACAGTTTTTTCTGTGGTGTTTGGCTGGAGTAAAGTGGTTATTATCTAAAAGTTTCTGTCTTTCTATGCATGCCATTTTTCCAGGGCTTTGACTAGAGAGACCAGGCTTTTGTTGGGGACTTGTCTTGTCTGTGCCCATTGGCATTGCTGGGTTGTTGGTTTCTTCTACTCCAAATCTGGGATATGAGTGGAAAAAAACACAGGGAACTCATTAGCATGTTATTCTTCATGTCCTGAGTCCCTAGCGAATCTGCCTTCTTCTCTTCTCCTTTCATGGTCTTCCTACATTTGTTTTATGCAATACATAGAGTTTTTGATTATAATTAGAGGATCTAATAGGGAAAGCTATGCCTACTCCATCTCCTTGGAAACAAGAGTCTGTCTTAGATATTTTACACTTACTCATTTAATTCTCACAATAACCTTTTAAAGTAGAATTATTAAGGTCTTGATTTTATATTTGAGGAAACTGAGTTACAGAGAAGTTAAGTAACTTCTCTATGGTGACAAGCTAATAGTAGCAAAGTCAGGTTTCAAACCCAAGAAGTCAGGATCCAGAGTCAGTGCTTTTGAAGAGTGTATTAGAACTGCTTTCAAATAAGAAATGTTCACAACAAAGCTCCTCATTTGTCTTGGTTGGTCTCTCCCAGCAGGGCTGGACTCCTGATTTTTGTACAATAGTTGAGAGTGCCCTCTATGGAACATAGTCCTCCGGTTATATGCCCCACCTTTTCCCCACTTCTTACCCACAAGTATATACCTAGTTTTAAAGGTGCAGGGTTATAAGCATAAAAATGATCAATCATGATCAATCACATCCCATATTTGTGAAAGTCCATCATGAGTGCTCATAATAACCTCAAAATGAGAGCCGTGAACGTAGTCCCAGTCCCTGTGTGTATTGATCAGATCCTTTTGAATTCAACACTTTTTAACTTCTGCCAACTTCTTGCTGCATTATCTACAAGGGAATCATTCTTTCAAGGGATCTTGTTTAAGTCACTTCCATTCTCTCAGCCTTTAGCCCAAGTCACCTCCATCCCTTTCAATAAAACTTCACTGATTCTGTAATGTTCTGCTACACCAGAAGTCACAGAAGCAGTGAGATGGAAAGAGCCTTTAGGGACCACTTTGCTGGTGATAACAGAACTAAGTGACTTGAACAATGTTACACTGCTTCTTCGTGATAAACCTGAGACTAGAATACTACTACATATGACATCCTACACACTGACTCCCTTCGTCAGCTCTGATAAAGGCATGAGACATTCTTTCTTGTTCTTACATATACATGCCACTTCCATTCCTTCCATCTAAACCTAATTCAGAAACACTGCTAAGAATTCCCACCTTAAAAAAAAAGTGGGGATGGCAGAAGAGAAGGAAGTCAACAGTGGTGTCATCCCATCAACAAGCCTGACTGCACAAACTATCTGCCTGTTCCATAACAAAGAGATTAGATCCAACCTACCTCACCAGGAATCAGTCTGATTCAACCTTGAACTCCTCCTCCTCCTTTCCATCTGTCCCAAACTAGGGTTTTTCTCTCAGGTCTTTTGGGCTTTCTGAACAAGTGCCAGCACCCTGTGGCTTGCTGCTGCCAGCCCAACTATAGTAATTTTCCAGAAGTCTCTGGTTATGCTACATTGCTCAAGGAAGAGGAATACCATTAAAGTGACTTCACAGTCCCATAAACATGCCACTTGCAGCCCTCTTATTCTATCTGGTGGCCTGCACCACATACTACCATCAATAAGGGAAATCTAGATTTCAGGGTCAAATCCCTGCAAAGACTCTGTCTGAACTTACTTTTGTGAAAGCCTGCACAATATAGATTTCTGTATGTCATAATGAAATAATCGGTCCTTAAAGCTCAAAGTACAACAGGCTGCAGAATTTAAAAAGCCCATGGACACTGACAAATATAGACATCACAAAATTATTCTAAACGGATCAATGCTGAGAAAAGTCATGATGTGTCAGGGATCTCGGTTCCCAAGGTAGAGTCTCTGCCCTTTAACATAATGAATTTCAGTAAAAGTAGAAACCATTTCTGAGGGCGTAATTGACAAGTGGCAATGAGGTCATCAGTAGAGTTTATGACATTTAAATCCCTTTGATATGGTTTGGCTGTGTCTTCACCCAAATCTCATCTTGAATTGTAGCTCCCATAATTCCCATGTGTTGTAGGAGGGACCCAGTGGGAGGTAACGGAATCATGGGGGTGGGTCTTTCCTGTGCTGTTCCTGTGATAGTGAATGAGTCTCATGAGATACGATGGTTTTATAAAGCAGAGCTCCCCTGCACAAGCTCTCTCTCGCCTGCTGTCATTTAAGAAGTGACTTTACTCCTCCTTTGCCTTCTGCCACAATCGAACTGTGAGTCAATTAAGCCTCTTTCCTTCATAAATTACCCAGCCTCGGGTATGTCTTCATTAGCATTGTGAGAACAGACTAACACGCCCTGGCTCTGCTTTTCCTGGTTTTATTTTTTTGTAACCCATAAGCTGTCCTGCCTCGTGTAACGGTCTTAGGCAAAGGAAGACCTCTCTGGTTATCCGATACCTACTTCACACACACACATTCACACACACACACACACACACACACACACACACACGACAGAGGGACTTCTAAGTAAATATCATACATATTATGAGGAATCAAGATCTTGCCCTTTTCTAAAGCAAATAACTGTCAGGCTCAGGCAAATGTGGTCGCCATATTTTCTAATGAGAAAAAAAACAACACTGGAAAAATTATTGAAAATGGAGGTATACATTGTAACTTCCTTTACTTTTGCTCATTGAAAGATAACCTTGGTCTCTTCAGCAAAATAGTTTTCCCATCTGGACTACGTGGGGATCAGACAGAAGATGCTTTTTCTTTCAAGGTATCCTAGAAAATTGGGGACACTTTGTAGCAAATTGATTAACATTTTATTTGATGTAGAACCTTATGACAAATAGTGAGAATTTCCACAACGCAAAAATTGTGAAGTTTTGGCGATGCAGAAGAAATGAACATTGGCAGATCATATGTTTCACGTGGCCAAGAACTAGATGTTTCATCAGCCATGAGGTTGGTAGTGTCTCTATTTTACGCATGTGAAACGTGGGCTAAGTGAGGCAAAGCAAGTTGCCTGAGATCACATGGCTTGTGATGAGAAGGTTCAGGATTCGACTCCAGGTTTGTGATACTCCAAAGCTTCTGTTCTTTCTCACATATCTAGTTCAGGCTCCTTCATCTCTGAGTGGGTGTGGAGACCAAGTGTGCCTGTTATTGTTCCTCAGAGAAGGCTTTCTGGAGGACATGAGTAGTCTGAATTGTTCAGCAAGTCCTTCAACTTCCACCCAAATCTGATAAATGTGCTGACGTATGGTACACTGTTACTATACAGCATGGTGAGTAAAGGGAATCTTCTCTCTGATCCCCAGACACCTCAGTTGGGAAAAGCTGCTTTGCTAGAGCCCAAGGCTATCTGTCTGGAAGCAAAAGTAAGGGAGGCCACAAGGTCTACTTCTATTTTCAAACTGAGGGTGCCTAACAATTGCAATCCTGTAAAGAAATAAATTCATTTCTGGAAAGTTGAAAATGGTCTTCATTGTGCCCTGCCCAAAGCCTCTGGTCAAGAAATTGAGGACTTGCAGAATAGGACTCCTCCTCAAACTCAAGCTCTTGTGTTCCACATTCGATGACAGATTCTGGCCACAGAAATGTTCCCCACCTGCTCCAGCAGGAACTAAGCCTTCATGGAGCACAATTATCACAAGGATCCCTCCCAGTGACCACATTTTCTGACATCTAGCCCAAACCAAAACAACTCGCCTGCTCAGTGATTATCTAAACCCATGCAGTCTCTGCAAATGCCTAGGCCATTTGTTACTGCTATTGCTGTTTTGGTTGTACAAGGCTTAAAATGCAAAGTAAGTCATGATACTAACCTTTGCCTCCAGTAAGGAATGCTGTTCTCGGAGCAGCCCCCATACCTGGGACAATGCAAGTCAGCCCTTCAATGAGATGCTCAGCACACAAACCTTCTGTGGTCCAGCTCCTGCCTCTCCATCACGCCTCAGTGTCTAACACTCTCTCTTCTTCAGTCAATTCAAACTATTTGTAGGTCCCTAAGCACATTTTCCCCTCTTTCTGCCCTGCAGACCTTCTTTATCTAGCAAATGCCCACTCATTCTTCATATGTAGTCCAATTATCCAATCATCTGGGAAACTCCCCTTGATCCACAAGCTTGATTTAGTGGTCTTCCCTTTGTGTTCCCTGAATAGCATGTCCATGCTTCTCTGATAGTGCTCACCACATTTTATAGTAACAGCTGATGTATCTACTTGTGTGCCCCCAACCAAAAATCAGGTTCTACATACCTTGAGGAAGTTTTCTCATCCAATTTTGTATGAGAATTTATGGAACTTCCAATTCTATAACACTGTTGTTAAATAAATGCTTAACGAAAAGGTACACCTGATTCACTCACCGAACAAATATTTACAAAGAAACTACAAGGTGTATTTAGGAAGCACATGAGTTCCTGAGCACTGACCCTAAGTTGAAGAAACCGTCCTCACCTCAATCTCTTGGACGCATGAGAGGTCTCCTCACAGACTCTCAAACAATTGGTGCTTGAAGAGAGGTAGGAAGTGGTATAAGGGAAGATGGAGGAAGAGCATGACTGCCTGCTGCTACCTGAGTGAGAAGAGGAAAGATGGAGGTGAGGACAAGCAGAACCACATGGCCCCCAGAATCACCTGGTGCACCCATGTGGGAAGAGGAAAGTCTTGGTTCCATCACTCATTCTAGCTTAGAGTGAATCTTCTGTTGTAAACTTTCTTATCACTCTAAGACAGAGATCATCAGAATTCATGCAAAAGCTAAAGCAATACTACACGTTCTAGCTCAGTATTTTTATATTCTGTTTAGTGGTATATGTGCATGCAAATCTCCCTTTAAATTCAAATGTCACGTTGGAAAGTAGAGTTTATATGTACAGGTGTTTGTAAATGAGAAGTTTGTAATTTAGGGAGTACATATATAATAGTGTCTCACAGAACTGCTATAGGCAAGATGATCGGGAGGAAAACCAGCAGCAGCTGATGCCAAAATGTGTGATTCAGATGATTTGGAAATTAAGTGACAGTCCAAAGAACATGTGCATATTTCCTTCAGACATAGTCTACTAGCTAACAGATTGAATTTTTAAAATATATGAATAACTTTTCTGACAAAAGCTTACCAAAATACAGCAATGACTTAGAAACTTAGCCTGGTTATATGTGATCCACATATCTCTCCCATCAGCCACTGTCTCAGAGTATGAAATAAAAGTCATTTGTTTCATTTTTATTTATGCTAAGTAGAAAGGAAATTGTGTCCTGTTCTCATTTCAAGTTAGGTTGCTTCTTGATTAAATAAGAGAATGAACTCACCTAGAATAATAAACAATCTTCTCAATTGCACATTAACTGAACACTCTAGCATAAATTAATGAAGCAGGGAGATCAGGTGGAAGTATAGCTAAAAGACTTTAAACTTGTCTTTGCATGGGTTTGGATATCAGTTTTGTCACTCTGTAGCCATGTAAGTTTGGACAAATTACATAAACTCTCCAAATCTCAATTTTCTCAACTGTGAAATGGCGAGACAAATTTCAAACTTGTCATTTACAAACACCTGTAAATACGAACTCTACTTTTTAATATGGCATTACAACTTACAAGATTTGTATGTATGAATGCAATTAACCATGATACAATGGCAGCATAAAATGGCACCAGTAAAATGTCAGGCACAAAGCCTACTGCAGAGTGAACACTCCCATTTTGTTTCCATGTGCCCCACCTCTTTTCCTGATTTAAAGAATTGCTACTGGGAAAATGATAAGAGGAACAAGACACTTTCCTGTCCTTAAGGAACTTAGACTGGTAAAGAGGATAAAATAAGCACAGACTAAGCCAGGCAGGATATACATTTTGAGAGCAGAACAAATCCAGGTGATATAAGAACACAAGGGAGGAAGACCATGTGCCAAGTTCCCTGAGGACATCAGGATCAACCTCATGAAGAGACCATTTTAAACAGGTCTCACAGAATTGGTAGGGACTCGTCAATGTGAGGTTTTTATTTCCTAAGTAAGACTCCCAGTTAAAATACATATGTAAACACAGGAAAAGATAGAAGTGAAGGCAGACGATACTCTGGTTTAAAAATCCTTACAGGAATTTTCACTGGTCACCAACTTTTAGAGCTACATTGAGGATGACAACTAGAGTGGAAAACAGTATATTGTACAAATACACTACTAATATAAAATGGGGCAATGCTGCCTACTAAAGGGAAAGTGGGGGCAAGCCTTACCTTTCCCTTTCTGGCTCAAAGAATTCCAAACCTTTTTTTTTTTTTGAGATGGAATTTTGCTCTTGTCGCCCAGGCTAGAGTGCGGTGACGCGATCTCGGCTCACTGCAACCCCTGCATCCTGGGTTCAAACGATTCTCCTGTCTCAGCCTCCCAAGTAGCTGGGACTACGGGCGCCTGCCACGACGGCCGGCTTTTTGGTTTTTTTTGTAGAGACAGGGTTTTGCCATATTGGCCAGGCTGGTCTCGAACTCCTGACCTCAGGTGATCTGCCCACCTCGGCCTCCCAAAGTGCTGGGATTACAGGCGTGAGCCACCACACGTGGCCAGAATTCCCAACATTTTAACCAAAGCACTAGGAGCTTTCCATCTGTAGTACAATCACTGAACAAGCCAGAAAGTGTGTCACGGCCTCTTTAATTCATACTATTCCTTCTACAGAGGCTGATTCCCAAAAATAAAAAGAGAGGACTCAAAGGGGATCATTTAGGAAATAAACTACTCCCGGGAAAGGGACACAATCTCAACAAGCAATAGGGCAGCTTGTGTAGTGTAGTGGGCTTAGGAGAAGAACCCTGGTAGCAGTGGAGGTTGAGAGTTGCAGTTTTCACGTACTTAGTCATTTAGTCAACCAGACAGACAAATAGTTGGGATAAAAGAGGATCCCATGAATCCAAAAGAAGAGTACAGAACACAGAGCTTAGGCTGTTCACAGCACCACCTCCTGGGAAAACACTGTGAGCACTCAGGTTAACAGTGGGTAGATTCATGCACAGTCATTTACTCTACTATGGCCAAGCAGCCTAATCTGTCATGAACGTTCCTCTTCCCCCCAAAAATAAAGAGGAAATAAAGAGAAGGGAGAAATGGAGGGAAGAAGGAAATCATAAGTCTTAAAAAGATAGCACAGAAACAATTATTCTAGAGGAAAAGTATAGCTCTTTAAAATTATTTACAACATAAACCAGAAGAATTCAAATAAATTATAATGCATTCATATATTCTGCAGATGTTCACTCATGTTCTCAAATACCATTAAATACATCAGAAAATTCATAGACTGTAGTATGAAGTGAAAAGAGCTGGGTGCAAAACCTGTACATATCAACTTTACAAAACTTTGCACACATGGTGCATATAAAGTCATGAAAAGCCTAACAACATTTCAGTCAACGATGGACTGCAGATATGACAATGGTTTCATGAGATTATAATGGAGCTGAAAATTTCCTGTTGCCTAGCATCATTATAGCTGTCACAATGTTGTAGCACAACGCATTACTCATTGTGGTAAACAAACACACTAAGCTGCTAGTTGCATAAAAGTGTAGCACATACAATTACATACAGTACATAATACTTAATAATGATAATGACTATGTTACTGGTTTATGTATTTACTACACTATACTTTTTATCATTATTTAGAGTGTATTTTCACTTATGTAAGTAAAAGTATATAGTAAGTTAATTATAAGACAGCTTCAGGAAGGTCCTTCAGGGGGTACTCCAGAAGAAGGCATTGTTGTCGTAGGAGATGACAGCTCCATGCATATTACTGCCTCTGAAGACCTTCCAGTGGGACAAGATGTAGAGGTGGAAACAGTGATATGGATGATCTGGACCCTGTGTAGGCTGAGGCTAAGGCTGCATTTGTGACTTAGTTTTTAATAAAAAAAAGTTTTTAAAGTAAAAAAAAAAATTAAAGCACAAAAAGGCTCATAGAATAAGAATATAAAAAAGAAAATATTTTTGTAAAGAAGAGTCAAAAAAGTTAAAAAATTTAAAAATGCTCATCATCACTGGTCATTAGAGAAATGCACATCAAAACCATAATAAGATACCATCTCACGCCAGTTAGAATGGTGATCATGAAAAAGTCTGGAAACGACAGATGCTGGCAAGGCTGTGAGAAATAGGAATGCGTTTACACTGTTGGTGGGAGTGTAAATTAGTTCAACCATTGTGAAAGACAGTGTGGTGATTCCTCAAGGATCTAGAATCAGAAATATCATTTGACCCAGCCATCCCATTGCTGGATATATACCTAGAGGATTATAAATCATTCTACTATAAAGACACATGCACATGTATGTTTATTGCAGCACTATTTACCATAGCAAACACTTGGAACTAACCCAAATGCCCATCAATGATAGACCGGATATAGAAAATGTGGCACATACACACCATGGAATACTATGCAGCCATAAAAAAGGATGAGTTCATGTCCTTTGCTGGGACATGGATGAAGCTGGAAACCATCATTCTCAGCAAACTAACACAGGAACAGAAAACCAAACACCACATGTTCTCACTCGTAAGTAGGAGTTGAACAATGAAAACACATGGGCACACGGAGGGGAACATCACACACTGGGGCCTGTCGGGGGTTGGAGGCAAGGGGAGGGAGAGCATTAAGACACATACCTGATGCATGTGGGACTTAAGACCTAGACAGTGGGTTGATGGGTGCAGCAAACCACCATGGCACATGTATACCTATGTAACAAACCTGCATGTTCTGCACATGTACCCCAGAACTTAAAGTAAACTAAAAAATAATAAAATAATTTTAAAAATGTAAAAGTCAAAAGCTACAGTACGCTAAGGTTAATTTATTATTGAAGAAAAGGAAATTTAAAAAATAAATGCAGTATGGCCTAAGTGCAAGGGTTTATAAAGTCTACTGTAGGGTACAGTAATGTCCTAGACCTTCACATTCACTCACTACTCACTCACTGACTCACCCAGAGCAACTCCCAGGCCTGCAAGCTCCATTCATGGTAAGTGCCCTATATGGGTGTATCACTTTTCTTCCTCTTCTATACCATCTTTTTACTGTACATTTTCTATGTTTGGATACACAAATACTTACCATGGTGTTCCAATTGCCCACCATAATCAAGAGAGCAATATGCTTACAGCTTTGTAGGCTAGGAGCAGGTTACACCATATAGTTCAGGTGTGCAGGAGGCTACACCATTTAGGTTTGTGTAAGTCCACGCTATGGTGTTAGTCAACTAAAGAAACAGATAGTGGGGAGAGAAGAGAAATCGCCTATAGGTGCACTTCTCAGAACATATTCTGGTTTTCAGCAACGTGTGACTATAAATCAGCAAAAATAAACGGAGGTGAAATCACTCAGTTCCCCTGAGTGATGAGATTATGTAAGAATTTTAGTTCCTTCTTACTATTTTTCTATTTTCTTCCAACCTTTCTGTGAAGTTACTTTCATAATTTAATTTTTATGTTTTATTAAAAATAGATGTTTACAAATATATAGCTATTAATAATGGAGGCTGAGGGTAAGAGTCTTCAAAGCAAAGGGGAAATGTCCCAAGAGACAAGTCGGTAAGCAAACACGGGCCGTGTCTTAAAGGTGTGGGAGAACTGGGGTGTGTGAGAGCAAAGAAAGGGGCTTGAATTCCATATTTAGGGGCAGAGATTTTCTTTGAATTAGAAAGGGCTGTTGTTGGAGCTTTCTTTCTAGAGATTATTCTGGCAAATAGCATCTAAAATTAAATGGATTCGAGGTGAGTGGCTATTGTGATAGTCCAACTGTCAAGCAGTGTCAGCCTGACCATGTGGTCTCAGTGACAAAAGAGAGGACATGGTAGATGTGAGTGCTGAGTACAAGACTCAACCAATGGTTGGGTATAAACTGCCTGGGAGAGGACAGGACTGAAGAAGGCCTGAAAGGCTTGATTCTGGGCGATGAATCAGAGGTCAGTGTTAGTCACAAAAGTTGGGGGAAGAATATGTGCAGCTTATTTTGAACATGTTGAGTTTAAAGCGTCCATGGAGTATCTTGAGAAGATTCTGAGAATTTGCAACTTAAAGGAGAAGAGGCCTGGCAGTATGGATTTGGGAATTATCTGCACAGACAGGAGATTTGGTCAGGTAATAAAAGAGGAAACCAGGAGAGGAAGAGCAGGAGAGGGAGGAGGAGGAAGAGAAGGAAGAAGGGATGCACATAAGACAGAAAGAGAAGATAGGAGAAGATACCGGAGGACCACACTACAGAAGAGAAGCAGCTGCTGACACAGCCAGAAGCAGCAAACAGAAAGAGGAGTGCATATTTCAACACTGCAGAGTAGGAACCAAACACCAACAAGAGAGTCACCCTCAATGTGAAATGTTTTGCAAAGTTCAAAGAGGCTGCACACTGACAGGTGGCTACTGGAAATAGCGATTAGGCGCTCAAGTGACATAAAATAATTTTAAGTAAAAAATAAGAAATAAAATCAACCCGTCCAATGGCATTGGAATAGACATTTTCCTGTGGGAACTACCATTTTAAAACACATCTGGAGTCCAATACTCTAAGCGTCAAGTCATTTCTCCTTTGTCCAGATGGACGGGAGACGTTCATCTCTTGAGTGCTAACAGTTTGAGGCTGTCACCACAGCAACCAACAGAGCAACTGTTGTACTTTAACTCTGCCCGGCACTAACTACGTTCCAGTCTGTGGCCTGCATGGAAATGAAGTTGTTCTTTCAGACACTGCTGTGTGGGACTCAGTCTGGCTGCAGGTGCCTGCAAGCACTGTCTGATTTGAGATATTTTCTATAATTACTGGAATGATGAAATCTGTCATGCGGTAAGGTAGCAGGCAGGAGAGACAAATCCATTTCTAGCTTCCTGAATTAAAAATAAATAGTTATCAAGTCCAATTGAATTTGTTTTAATTAGCTGGGTTTTTTTTTTAAGTCACAATTTTAGCAGCTCCTTTATCAAACTGACTCTTCCTTAATATTAAAGAGGAAACTTTTCACACCTAAAATATTCCTGTAAAGACAAATCTGCTAGGACTTGTTCATGTCCCTCTTGGCCCCTAAGTATATTTTATTTATTTGTCTCATCCATTGCCTCATGCCTTTCCAATGTGAACTCCATAAAGAAAGTGATTTTTGTTCATGTAACAGACTGCTGTATCCCCAGAACTTAAGTTCAATGAATGCTTGTGGAATGAATTTATGGAAGAATGGATGGAAAGAAAATACACATTATGAGAATAAATCCTCAGAAGGATAGCAGCACCATTACAGAACCAGGTGAAGGTGAGCAGACTGAATATGAAGAAGGTACGACGAGTGCCCCACCTACGTGGGGAGAAGATGTGAATTGCTGTAATGAGATATAATTAATAATACAATTAATTGTCTTTCTTTATATGAAGCTTGGATGCAGCTTTGATTCTTCAGCATTACTGTAGGGGGTGGGGAGGGGCAAATCCATAATAAACTCTGTGATCCTACAAATTTCATTTCAGAAATTTAGAAATTTATTAAGCAAATAAGAGAGGCCGTGGCACCAGGGGAGCAGCATCAGGTGAAAATCCAGCAGTGTAATTGGCCAATGCTCAGTAGAATGACATAACGAAGCTTGGGGTTGCCATGAGATCCACATGAAAACAATTTCAGTGCTGAACCACAGATAGCGCTTGACTTTACAAACCCTCAAGTCTCCCATTAATCCAGTCTTCAATAACTGGCTGATTAGAGGAGTTACAGTATTTTTAAAAACCCTAATTCTGAGAGCTAAGTATTCAGTCCTTTTCTAAAGAAACATATCAAAGAAAGTAAAATCAAACAACCCGCCTCAAAATGGCAACGTGTCCCCACACTGGCTTCGGTCTGAAGGCATCTAATGATCTGGGCATCCTCTAGTATGTTGCAAAGTTTAATTACCACTAGATCTAAACTAAATACCAGAACACAGGTGTGCTTCACTAAAAATGGCAAATCAATCTATTAATACTTTTTTTAAAAGTCAGTGAGAAAACCACCAAAATCATTTATAAAAGGGAACTCAGAGGCCCAGGAAGATCTTCAAACCAAGTCGCATTCATTTCCCATTAAATCTGCCACAAGAACCTTCCACTGCTCCCCTCAAAGAAAAAGTTAGCTGGACAGCAACCAGTGAGATACAAAAGAAGAGTCACCAATAATGCCCAAATACAAAAACCCAGGATGGTTTTTTAAAATATGAATCCCTTAACTGAGGGTTACCAGGGAAGACAGATATTAAATAATTGCAGAAAGGATTAATTAGAAGCTAGGAGGAGACCAGTATTCCAAGCCAAAGTAGTAATCTGTGTGAAGACTTTGCTGGAGCTTGTATTAGGTCTGAAAGATGGAAATAAAGTGCCTTAATCCAAATTGGGGTTTTCCTGACTGACATCTACTAGTTCTTCAGGTCCCAGTCTATATGTGACCACTTCAGGGAGCCCTTCTCTACTTTATCTTTTCAACTAAATCACACCTTCTGACGCTACATTCCCTGATGGCACCTTCTACTGTTGCTTCATTGAACTCGAGAAATTTTCTGTACCCTCAGGTATGATGATAGAGATGCTTTGTCTAAATGCAAACCAAGATATAACTTTAGAGAAAATTCTGGAGCCTACATAGTATACCAGAGAAGCATCTCACAATGAATCCTCCCCAAATAAGTCTTATTCATTCTATATATGTCAAGCATTAAGTAAACACTTGAGCAACACAAGTCACAGGAGATCCATGCTGGCCATTAATTGGCAGTGGCAGTATCAGTAGAGTCAATGCTCTTCCAGCATCTCCAGGACTAAGGTCAGTGTCCAATGCTTTTATTGTTTTTCACAATATGTTGACTATCTCAAGATAAGCTTCTAGAGAAAAAAAATACAAAAACACATGTAGCAAGGTCAACTGAGCTGCGCCTGGTATGTCTGGAAACACATGTGCCATCACATAATTTAGCACCTAAGGAACAAGAGGCTGCAAAACTGCATCCCCAGGGAAGCCCAGAGCTGGCACAGTAATCTCTGTAGACATGAGGAACTCTGCTCACCCACTTTAATTTTAACACTACTGTGTACAAGCTTAAATATAGAATCAATCACAAGGAAATAATACATATTTAAGCAGACACAGGGCTAACAAATCCGAGCTGGTATAATTCTGAAAACTTTCAAGTTTCCCTTTCTCACTCTGATACTTCTAGGCTTACTAACAGTCCTCACAATGTCCAGGAAGATCTGTGTTTCCATTATTCCCTCCTGCTATCATATGCTGACCATATCTTGTGTGCCTCCTAGATGATTCATACAATTTCTTAGCTCTAAAAATACTACAGTTTTCGTGCTAGAATAAATGTAGAGAACTTAAAAGTAAAAAAAATGTTTTGAAGGTGAGATATGAAAAAGCCAACTATCTTGAACAATTCAAAAGACTTTCTTAGCAAATCTCATTTCTGGGAGCTTTGTATAGAAATTTCATCATCAGCTTTGGCTGCTATGGCAACTAGAATATTTCGGAAATGATTTGAAATGAGTATCACTACATATCCAGCATCTTTTGCAAGAAACAGAAAAGACTATGAAATCTAATCCACTGTAAATTTCAAAATATAGCATTAGTTTTCATTTTTGAAATCTATTTATGCTTCTATTTGCAAATCAATAGATAACAACCTGGTACAATTACATATGAGCATGATGGAGGAGTCTTTCATTTTAGTCCCTAAGTTGTCACATTAAAGCATCATTTAGGTACTCTCTTCCCAGTTTTATTAGGCCTTAAAAGAAAAAAAAAAGGCTGGGAACAGTTGCTCATGCCTGTAATCCCATCTCTTTGGGAGGTCATGGTGGGAAGACTGCTTGAGTCCAGGAGTTTGAGACCAGTCTAGGTACCTCGTTTCTACAAAAAAAAAAAAAAAAGGAAAAATTAGCCAGGAGTGGTGGTACACACTTGTAGTACCAGCCACTCGGGAGGCTGGGGTGGGAAGACTGCCTGAACCCAGGAGTTCAAGGTTGCAGTGAGCCGTGATCACACCACTGCACTCCAACCTGGGTGATAGAGCAAGAACATGTTTCAAAAAAAAAAACAATTTTTTGGGCAGTTTTAGGTTCACAGCAAAATTAAGTGGAAAGTACAGTTTCCATATAATCCTTGTCCCCTCCCCAACCTACCCTACTATCAACACCCTGCAACTAAGTGGTACATTTATTACAATCAACAAACCTACACTGCTACATCACAATCACCCGAAGTTCATAGTTTACATTAGGGTTCACTCTTGGTGTTGTATATTCTATGGGTTTGGACAAATTTATAATGAGATATATCCACCATTAGGGTATCAAAAGTCCTGTGTTCCATCTATTTATCCCTCCCACCCTCCTAAACCCTTGGCAACCACTAATCTTTTTGCCATCTCCACAGTTTTGCCTTTTCCAGAATGTCAAGGAGTTGGAATCATATAGTATGTAGCCTTTTCAGATAGGCTTCTTTCACTTAGCATGCATTTAAGGTTCCTCCATGTCTTTGCATAGCTTGATAGCTCGTTTCATTTTAGCACTGAATAATATTCCATTGGCTGGAGGTACCACAGTTTATCTATTCACCCACTAAAAGACATTTTGGTTGCTTCCAAGTTTTAGCAATTATTAACAAAGCTGCTACAAACATTTGTGCACAGGTATTTCTGTGGACATATTTCCAACTCATTTGTGTTATACCAAGGATTGTAACGTCTTGACTGTACGGTAAGAGTATGTTTCCTTTTGTAAGAAACTGCCAAATTTTCTTCCAAAGTGGCTGTACCATTTTGCATTTCCACCAACAATGAATGAGAGTTACTGTTGCTCTACACCCTTGCCAGCATTCCGTGTTGTCAATGCTTTGGAATTTGGCCATTCTAATAGGTATTAATGGTAT
Organism: Piliocolobus tephrosceles; assembly: GCF_002776525.5. Lineage (NCBI taxonomy): Eukaryota > Metazoa > Chordata > Mammalia > Primates > Cercopithecidae > Piliocolobus > Piliocolobus tephrosceles. Next base: position 7,256,651 of record NC_045434.1, on the reverse strand, counting down.
TTCATTGTTATTTTAATTTGTAATTCCCTAGTGACATATATGTTGAGCACCTTTTCATATTCTTATTTGCCAAGCCTTTCCTTTTAGCCATATCTATGCCAAAGCCCAAGTCCCACTGACTCTGGTGCAACAGAATGAAAACAAGCCCTTCAATGATGAGTTAGCTGTGATTTAATCAACGAACCAGCCATGATTTTCACATTCTACCCTGCAGAGCTACTATTCCTGGGTCACTGAAATAGCTCATAGCAAATAATTGCTAGAGCAAAGAAAGCTGTGTGGAAATGTAAAGTAATGCAATGACTGGATAATTTAATACAGCATTTACACCCATGCACCTTAACTACATATATGAAAAGGCATCAAATGAGTTCTCAAATTCTCTGCTTAGGCCATGACATTGAGGGGTTCACATAGAATCATCAGTGTTTGCTTGAAAGTCCACAAAGTAAGGAAATTTATTATTGCTTGAAGTTTTCACAGCATGTTACCCTGAATATTTAGGGATGATGGTTAAGGGTTATGGGGGTCAAGATGAACTGGTAGGGAGAGCAGCATGTTAAGTTGCATAAGTGTTTGCTGAAGGACAATGGGGAAATGGAGTGAGAGACATTCTGAAAGTATGCTACAATTCAAAAGAACCAGCATCCTTATTAAAAATTGTGAATTTATTAAAATAATGGCAAAGTTATTTTGGAAGTAAACTGGCCAAACTATCATTCTTTTTCCTCTTGAAACTTATCAATTTTAAGATACTTATGATAGTATAATCTCTTAAAAGTTTTCTACCACTGCACTTAAGTGTAGAAACAAGCTTATGTTGACCTTTTGAATAGAATCTAAAGCAATGTGCACTACCTTTATCAATTCTAAAAGGCATTTCCAACAGCACAGTCTTCCAAAACTATACTTTAAATGTAGTAGTTAGTGCAGATGATATATTAGAAGTATCAAGTAAAGAAGAAAAATACTATGACAGTCACAGATGTCAAATATGTTAGAAAATCATGAGCACTGTGGATCAGGAGTTCTGGGCCAGAGCTGTGGGCAGAATGGGACATTAAATGGGGCCCTTATTAGGAAATTGACATCTGAGCAAAGACTTGAAGAAAGTAAGGAAGTGATATTCATGGTTTATCTGGGGGAAAGCATTCTGAGCAGAGACAGCAGCCAGTGCAGAGGCCCTGAGGTGAGAGCAGGCCTAGCACATTGCAGGAACAGCAGGAGGGTGAGTGGAGCAAAGTGAAGGGGGAGAATCAGTTGCAGGCATCTTAAAACTTTGGCTTTCACTCAGATAGGGAGCACCTTGGGAATTTTCAGTAACATAAAGTACTTACTTTTAAAAATTTTTCTTATCATACAAAATTTTAAACATGTGCAAAGTAGAGAAAAATGATAATAGACTCTAGTGTACCTATGATTCAGTCTCAAAATTACTGATTCATGGGCAATACTGTTACATTTACACTCTCTACCCCATCCTCACTCCAAATCATTTGGAAGAAATTTTCCGACATCATGTCATTTCAACCGTAAGTATTTCAGTAGGGATCTCTAAAGATAGGCATTCTTTTCTTTTCCTTCCTTCTTTTTTGTTTGACACCACTGTAATACTATTATCACGTCTGGTAGGGGTTAAAGCAGCTCATACCTGCTCAGCCAAAGAGAAACAGCATATGCCATTCTTCCCACTCAAGGATCCATGACTTCATGAACGTGGCTTGAAATTAACCATGAAGGGAGCGTATACACCATGAAAATCCACAAATACTAACATCAGGGCTTTTATTTCTAGTAATAAAATTGTTAATTCTTTACTATCTGATATGGTTTGGATTTGTGTCCCTGGCCAAAGTTCATGTCAACTTGTAATCCCCCGTGTTGGAAAAGGAGGCTGGTGAGAGGTGATGGGACCATGGGGGTGGATTTCCCCCTTGCTGTTCTTGCGATAATGAGTGAGTCCTCATGAGATCCAGTTGTTTAAAAATGTGTAGCGCCTCCCACTGCTCTGTCTTCCTCCTCCTCCAGCCACGTAAGATATGCCTACTCCTCCTTCCCCTTCCGCCATGATTGTAAGTTTCCTGAGGCCTCCCTAGCCATGCTTCCTGTATAGTCTGAAGAACAGTTCCAGGTAAACTACCCAGTCTCAGGTAGTTCCTTATAGCACTGCAAGAATGGACTAATGCACCATCACACCTCTGATTCACACATAAAAGATTAACAATGCTTACCTAACACCATTAGATGTCTACTCTACATAATGGTCATATTTCCTTGGTAAACCTTTTGTTTTTTCAGTTTGTATGTCTGAATAGTGATCAAAATAAAATCTATACTCTGTGACTGTTTGATATCCCTTAAATCTCTTTTAATCCATAGGATCCCCAACATCTCTCTTTTTTCTGGCATTTGTTTTTATTGTTGTTAAGGGAACTGGGTTGTTTGCCCTCTGGAGTTCTTCACCGTCTGCAATTGCTAATTGGATGCCTGTGGTTTCATTTAAGACATCCCTCTGTTTCCTATAAATTGGTCATTAGATTTAGTGGCTTGCTGAGATGCAGGATTTATTCTGGGGGACAAGACTCCTTCACAGGTGCAGGCGGTGCACGTCCATCAGAAGGAACAGTCATGCAGGTCGTGTTTCATTTTTGTAGTAATAATAGCCTACCGATGATCCTTTCAAAACAGTATTTTGCATTCTAACACTTATTCTTCATTTACTATTTTAAATACATCTATAAGAGAAATCTATCTTAATCAATCATTTGGCTAATTTACACGTTATTTTATTTATTTTTTGAGAGATGAGATTTTGCTATGTTGCCCAGTCTGGGCTCAAACTTCTGGGCTTAAGTCATTCACTGTTCTCCCTGGCTGAGACTCCCGAGTAACTAGGACTACAAGTGTGTGCCTAATTTACATTTTAACAGGATCACTCCGATTGCTGTGGTAGAAAAGACTCTAGAGGCAAGGGTGCAAGTGTGGAAATGGAGAAATAATCTAGGACTGTGTTACGGCTACCCGGGAGAGCCATGGTCATGGCTAAAACCAGAGTATAACTCTGAAAGTAGGGAGAAGCAAGTAGGGAGGTCCAAGGACTGAGTTGATGCACAGCCAGCAGGAATTGTGAGTGTACTGGAGTTAAAAGATTTTTCTACTTGCAAGTGGCTCAGTAGGTCCCTGATGGTTAATAGGTTTTATCATAGCTGAAACAGGAATTTGGGCTCTGGGTGCTACAGCTGGGTATAAAAGCAAATCACTTAGCAGGAGGGTGAGGTAGGAGCTGGGAGTGGGTGTTGTGAAGAGAACTGATTATACATAAGAGTTTCCTATCTTAACAAAGCTCTGAGTTATATACTTAAGCGAAATAGGCAATTAGTTGGAAATTCCAGTTATGTACTTTTGAAAGACAGCAGTGGATATTAATGATAGTTACTGTGCTGGCTTAAAAATAAAGAAAAAGTAAAGAAGTCTAAGAAAAAAATATATATGTGAGGTTTGAGGAAGTCATGAGATTATCATGTTAAAGACCCACTTAGCACATTTTTATCAGCACTCTATTATTACCTATATTTAGGTGGTTCATAATTAAATCACAATTACTAATTGTAGTGATTATAATCTATTGTCACCCTCTTGATATGTCAAAAAAAGCTGTTGTATTATTTAACAAACTAATTTGACAATAAACCTCAGCTAGTATATTATTTCAAGGTTTTATAATTTTCAGACCATCTGTTTTTAAATGGTACAGTTGCTTAATTTCTCTGAAGACATTTCATATTTTCTCAGGTAGATTCTTTTAGGAGTTTTTAACTGTTTTCACTGGCTAATTTCCGTTCCCAAGTTTTTATGATATAATTTACAAATGTATTTTCTTTTCCAGTGCTTCTAACGCCACTGACTAGTTTTCTCTAACTTACGAACAGAAAACATGTCAATGGAGAAACACATTCAGAAAAACACAAATTCTGAACTCCACATCATATTGAATCTCAGGTTTCTAGATGGAGTTTTATGTCATCAGTCACATGCCCTCAAGACATACCCTCGTGGGTTCAGGCATCAGCAAAGCCACTGTTGCTAATGAGCATGTCAGCTTCTTAGGGAAGGGATGCAGAGAATCGGAGGAGACGTCTCCCCTGAGACACTTATAAAAAGAATAGCATCATCTTACAGCTGGGTGGGCCATGAAGGTTTTCCAACAAATTACTCTTCTCATCCTTTTTTTTTTTTTTTTCTGCAAAGGTTTTCTTATGTAGAGGGGAAAGGCGCTCAGTCCCTGGCAGCTGCTTCCCTCAGGGCGGGGCCGGGACATTGCACAGGCTCTCTCACTTTCTCTTGGTGAGAAGTGTGCCCCGGCCCTTTTCTTGACGAATCTGAGGGCCTATTTGTCCTGGGAGAGCTTGAGTAACTCCACAGCACACTGCTCTACGGGACAAAGCCACACGCCTCTCGGGGCATGTCTTGTGCGATTTTAGTGTTTGCTGAGGCGCCCACAGCCTTGGCTGGGCCTCGGTTTCCTCACGTTCTTGGTCATCTTGTGGCCTCTGTTGAGGCCCACGGCCATGGGGTAGTGCAGGGCCGTGGCTGCTGCTCTCCGAGGGCGGCCGCAGGGGACCCACCTTCTCTTTTGTAGAAGGAAAAAGGTGTAGAATGGTGAAGAGACTTTCTCTAAAGTACAGAGTAGCCAGTTGAAATGAATTTGGAGAGGTTTATGGGTGCTGAAGCACGTAATTCACATCAGAATAAAGAGAAAAGAGGTTAATATATTTTCCAAGAAACTGAGTAGCTATATTCTTTCTCTCCTCTCTCTTTTTCACACACACACACACACACACACCCACATGCATTCACACACCCTCCCATGCACAAATACACACATGTCCACACAACACATGCACACACTGTTACCCTCACACACACATATACACACATGTCCTCACACTATACACACACCCTTACACACATACCCTCACATGTACATATATACCCATGTCCACACCCTTACACACACATGCTCACATGCACATATACACACATGTCCACACACACATGCACACACCCTTACACACACCCTCACACGCACATACACACGTGTCCACACACCCTACACATCCTCACATGCACATATGCACGTGTCAACTCACACACACGCACACACAATTACAAACACCCTCGCATGCCCATATACACACATGTCCACACACATGTGCACACACCCTTGCACACATACACATATGTCCACACACGTACAAACCTTTACACACACCTTCACAGGCATAGATACACACATGTCCACACACATGCACACACCCTTTCATGCACAAATACATGTCCACACAACACATGCACACACTCTTACACACACATATACACATGCACACACCCTTATACACATACCCTCACACACTTATGCACACATGTCTCCACACTCGTACACATACACACACACCCTTACACACACATCCTCACACATGAACACACACCCACCTGTGTGCACACAGATACACACACATATATCCACTCACATACAAAACCCTAGATACCTAGTTTGGAACAGAAGTGGTTAACTGGCAAAACATGTTATGTGACTGGTGTCCCAGCATTTTCTTTCAAAGCACACTAACAACCAGGTAATGAGATAGTTTGCAAAGGAGAAAGGCTGTAAAAATGAAAGAAAAGTACTGGGCAGGCAAACCAGTATTTGTTCACCTGTTGAATGTGTGTTCTTTAAATAGATTTTTATTGAAAGATTCTATTGTGTTTCCCATGGTTTAGATATTTTTCCAGCTTTGCTATAAATATGACCATAGAAAATACTCTTGTTCCCGCCCAATCTCTATTTGCAATTTAATGAATGAGTCATTTACAGAGAGGATCCTGAGACCATCCAAAATACTATGAGTGGGCCCTGAAAATGCACTCTTTCTACTCTCTCCTAATGAATTTAAGTGTTTGAAGAAAAACTTACTAAATTCATGTGCCTATTAATAGTTTCACAATGAAGAAGAATCTAATGGGAGTTCAATGTAACTAATGATCATGGCACAGAAATAACAAATGCATATTATATTTTTAAAACTCAGGCTGTTTTAAGTGCATCAATTATCCTGGTACTTCCCAGTTAGTAAAAGCAGTGAGTAGACCCTTTAAATATATTTATTAATTCACTGAGAGATCTCAACAAAATGTTAAAAAAAGCTTTGGGTATTCATTCAAACCAACTAAAATACATAGGTATCCTTTAGAAAACTAAAATCTAGGTAAAGAGAGGATGAAAAGAGGATACTGATTATTGATCACCCATTCTACGATGGGCCTTTTATTAGGCCCTATTTTTAAGTGAGGTCAAGACATGAAGGTCTCTACCACAAACTAGAAATCCGACAGGAGTAAGAGCATTGTTTCTCTGATGTATCGCCCAGCACGTGCAGTATCTGACACACAACAGATGTTCAGTCAATACTTTCGAATGAATGACTGAATGAATGGGATGTCTTCCCAGAGCATCGGTTAGTCCCAGGATCCATAGCATTCGGTGGGTGTCCTCAGCCAATTGAAAGAGGGTATGTGTATAAGTGTGTGCACATGTGTGTATGTGTGTGTAAGAGTGTGTGCATGTGTTGTGTGGACATGTGTGTATTTGTGCATGAAAGGGTGTGTGCATGTGTGTGGACATGTGTGTATATATTCCTGTAAAGGTGTGTGTGTAAAGGTTTGTACGTGTGTGGACATATGTGTAAGTGTGTAAAGGTGTGTGCATCACCTCAGGGTACCGAAATAAGAGACAATAAGGAAATACGTTTAATGAGGATTTCAGTTATATGTTGATACTCAGCTCTTCACCTCATTCCATTGACTGATTTCATTCTTACAATTTTATACTTAAAATGTCTACGCATTTGGACGCAAACAGCCTTACCAAGGGGAAATTAGGTATAACTCTGGAGACAATGATCTTTATTCTTTTTTAAGGGTCTGTTTCAGGCAATGATGCCACTTAGAAACAGTGGCATTGCTGTCGCTAGGGAGATAGAGAGAATGTGGGGGGAATGAGGGGACATTGAGTGTTTTCTTTAGCCTGCAGGCCAGGGCGCAGTGACCAGAATGGAGAAACAGGGCCAGCCTGTTCTCTCGATCACATCCCTTCCAGTCCATTGAGAGTACAAGTAGTCACGATTACGTTTTGGTCTTTAGCCTAGAACCACCAAAAATATCAGCCTAAAACAACTCTATTCCAAATACTTCCATGTTATTTAACTTGTCAATTGTCAGGGAGCATGGGGGCAATTTTGTGTTTTGACACGGATATGGATTAAGCACCCGGGAGAAGCATCTGCTCTGCAAAGTGACAGCAACAAGCCCGACAGAGAATCGGAGCAAACTGTCTTTTATCCGCTGGTCTGTTACCTGAGAGACCCAGAGAAGACTGTGCTCAGCTGTGTGAATACTTCAGCGGGCTTGGGCTAGACAGCTGCTAAGTCTTCTTTAAGGCTTCTGTCATGGCCTGGATACAAGTGCTCTTAATCTAGAAGATTTGACCATGAGTCTGGCTGCTTTTTCCCGCACGCTCTCGAGGCCTGTTCATTGATTCACACTGCAAGTACTTACAGCGAGTCTACTGTGCAGGGAGCCATCTTAGCTTAATACACACAGAAAAGACACTTGGTTCAGCAAAGAAAAGAAAGAAGGATTCGTTAACAGAAAGCTAGCTAATGCAGAGTTTTTTCCCCCAAAAAATGTCTGAATTTTTTAAAAAATTGCAGGAACTACTTCTTAGAATATCAGGTCTCACTTGTCTTTTTGCCCTCTGTCATCTCTAAACTGAGGACAGCGATCAGCTACATGAGAGTGGTATTCGTAAGTGAACGCATGGCCAAAAGAAGAACACGAAAACTGGTCATTGTATTTTCTTTGCATCTCTCACAATAACCTCTCCTGTAATATTCAAGGAATGCAAGTAGTCTATAGAAAATGACAAGAATAAGGCCGGGCGTGGTGGTTCACGCCTGTAATCCCAGCACTTTGGAAGGCCGAGGTGGGTGGATCACCTGAGGTCAGGAGTTCGAGACCAGCCTGGCCAATGTGGTGAAACCCCGTCTCTACTAAAAATACAAAATTAGCCGGGCGTAGTGGCGGGCACCTGTAATCCCAGCTACTCGGGAGGCTGGGCATGAGAATTGCTTGAACCCAGGAGGCAGAGGTTGCAATGAGCCGAGATCATACTATTGCACTGCAGCCTGGGCAACAAGAGCGAAACTCCGTCTCAAAAAAAAAAAAAAAAAAAAAAAAAAAAAAAAAAAAAAAAAAAAAAAAGAAAAGAAAAGAAAATGACAAGAATAAACAACATAAGGTGTCTATGAGAAACAGAAATAATCCAATTGCCCTGGCCATATTGTAGGCTGCTGTAAAGAAAGTTCATTACCAAAAGAAATTCTTCAAGTGCTGTGGCATCTGGTGTTAAGATTCCTGGCATCTGACATGTGCCACTTGATACAGAAGATATAGACAATAAACTCATCCTTTAAAGTGTTACTAGAATGCTCTATGTAAACTTGGTAGAATGTAAAGGTTTGAGGAACATTGTGTTATAATGTTACACTTCGCAGTACCTTTTCCTGTAAAGGAGTCCTGGTTTACTGAAAATTTAGGAAAGGGATGCAGATTGTGACATTTGCTTCTCTGGCATAGGAGGCAAGGCAAAATGCATATGTTAGAATTAATCTCATTTTACAGCATTGCACTTAACATGTGCATTGAATAGCACAGATTCAAGAATCACCATGATTGCCTTCGTTCAACAGCTTATGACACAGTGCCCAGATTCCTTTCAATTTAATTTAAAGGAATCAATTTGTCAAACTGGCAAAGTATTCTGAATAACTCTAGTGAGTGGCACTGTAACACTATGGTCGGTGCTATTCACAAGCTAGCATTCCAGAGCAGGATAAGAAATGTGTCAGCTCAAAAACGACATTGATGCTGTTCTGTAAGCAATATTCCATTACAATAAGGTATATTTCCCAGGAAGACAACGTGTTTGCTACTTCTAGATGTCTAAAAGGTCATTTCTTTTCCAGTCAAACTTTCGTTACAAGAAGACAATAAGCCAATACTTGTGGTCATTTTTCTCTGTATGGAAAAAAGTTAAGAACTTGAGAAACTGACTCTGAGTAGCGCCCTATCTTCTAATGCAGTCAAGTCTACCATGTTCTGTAAGAATATTTACCTTAGGAAACAGTGTATATGAAGACCTAGAGAAGACAGGTGTGAGAGCGTGTGTGTTTGTGTGTGTGTGTGACAGTGTGAGCATGTGTCTCTGTGTGTGTGTCTGTGTGTGTGTGAGTGTATGAGTGTAAGAGTGTGTGTGCCTGTGAGTGTGTGTGTGTGTGAGTGTGTGTGTGTGAGAGTGTGTCTGTGTCTGTGTGTGTGTGTGTGGAGTGTGTGAGTGTGTCTGTGTGTGTCTGTGTGTGAGTGTGTCTGTGTGTGTGCCTGTGTGTGAGTGTGTCTGTGTGTGAGTGTGTGTCTGTGTGTGAGTGTGTCTGTGAGTGCCTGTGTGTGCCTGTGTGTGCCTGTGTCTGTGTGCCTGTGTGTGTGAATGAGTGTAAGAGTGTGTGTGTGTGTGTGTCTGTGTGTGAGTGTGAGTGTGTGGAGTGTGTGTGTGTGCCTGTGTGTGTGTCTGTGTGTGTCTGTGAGTGTGAGTGTGTGTGCCTGTGTGTGTGTGTCTGTGTGTGTGAGTGTCTGTGTGTGTGTGTGTCTGTGAGTGTGAGTGTGTGTGCCTGTGTGTGTGTGTGTCTGTGTGTGAGTGTGTGTGTCTGTGTGTGTGTCTGTGTGTGTATGTGTGTCTGTGTGAGTGTGTGTGTCTGTGTGTATGTGTGTCTGTGTGTGTGTGTCTGTGTGAGTGTGTGTGTGTCTGTGTGTGAGTGTGTGTGTGTGAGTGTGTGTGTGGTGAGAGAAAAAAATACGCAACACAGGAGAGGACTATGTCTTTTTTTTTTTTTTTTTAACCAGTGTCCTGCCCACTGCAGTCATGAAAGTGATGAAAATCCAGAACAATATGATGGGTCTCATAAAATTACCAGGGAGCCAATGACTGCCCATGTAAAGGAGCTTAGAGCAGTGACTGATAAGTGAATCATTCTCAGCCTTAAATGCTTCTCTTACCTAATTCAGAACTGTCCTATTTCCTATTAAATGTGCTGTTAACCTGCAATTTTTAAATCCTTAATTTAAGGTCCTTGTGTTGCTTTTTAAAATTCACTATTCAATCAGAGGGGTTCACTTGGCTATCAGGAATACTTTTTCCCCAAAGAAGGCTACGCAATGCACATTTGCAAGACAGTGGTCAAAGAAATTAGCCAGGATCCTCTCATCTTGATCCCTGGAGTTAGTGGAATGCAGTGGAAGACAGAGGATTGGGTCTGACTACGGTTCTGACACGGACTAATTTTTGACCAACAAAGTTTTCATCTCCTGTCATCTTTTGATTCCTCGCTTATAAAATATCTTCCACAAAGCAGTTACAAAAATTTAAAATGAGATAAAAATGAAACTGTAGGTTGAAAAGCATAAGACAATTAAAAGTATTGCCACTGTTAGATATTTTGTTAGTATCCTTTGAAAACACAATTTGCTTTTCTATAACAACTTAGGCATTCCTGAAAATCACACACCACAGAAAATGGAGCAATAAATACCTCAGAGCTTAAGAGAAAAGAAACAGGGTGCAACACTCTAAAAACGTTATCTGTGTCACATAAAAAACAAAGATAGGAACCAAATAAAAATGGCAGCACCGTGTTTCACTAATTGGCTAAGAAATACATACATACTACAATAGTTCCGTCTTTTCAAGACAATACATAGTTTCTATCCTGACAAAGACCTGAAAGTTGGCTCATGGAAGTGAGCACTGCAAGAGCTAAAGCTTGTGAGTTACTGGAAAGTGGTAGAAAGAGGATTGTCTGAAGCTGGAGAGCTGTCGTGCCAGTAGGAGATGCTATGCTCATATCCAAGGCCTGAACTGTGAGGTAGCTGGTAGATGTTTGAGAAATGGGCATCTTATGTATTTCTATGGGACTCAATTCAGTTGGGTGCAGTTTTTTTCATTCACTCACAAGAGAAACCATGCATAAACAATCATGAAATTCACATTGCTTGAGAATTGCTCCCTAAGATATCAGTTGTGTTGGAACAAATTTGTGTTTTCAAATGAGCATTACAGCAGAACTGACTGTATCGTGAAATGTGTCCTCAAATTGGAAAACAAAATCCCAAAATAATTACCTGAAAATCAGCTGGTTCTCTTTGCTCCTGTTACTTAAAAGGAGTACATACACAGAAGAAACGTATCAGCAAATAGATGAACATTTGATGGTTTGAAAAATTAATGGCTTCAAACATGAATTTCATCACACCTCTGTCTTCCTCAGCATATTATTTGAACCTCACAAAGGACATCTGATTAGGAAATTAAGATCAATAACCAGTGGATTACCAAATATGGGGAGATTTTACTTTCATTCTCCAATCATTCAACAAATTTTCATTTCCAACCTTGATTCACTCAGTAAATATTCCTTGCACATTTGTAATGTGTCAGGTGCCATTCTAGGCATTGGAGATGCACTGGCGAACAAAACACAAAAAGGTAACTGTCTTCATGCAACTTACATTCTAGTGAGAGTAACAGACTACAAACAATGGCACATTGATACATACACAGGCCTTGTGCTTGCTTTAATGCACTTTGTAGATATTACACTTTTTATAAACTGAAAGTGTGTGAAAACCCTGCACTGAGCAAGGCCATCAGTGCCATTTTCCCAACAGGAGGTGCTCACTCTGTGTCTCTGTGTCAAATTTTGGTAGTTCTTCCAACAGTATTTCAAACTTGTTTCTATCTGTGATGGCGATCTGTGATCAGTGATCTTCGATGTTACCACTGTAATTGTTTTAGGGTACCAAAACCCACGCCCCTTTGAAATGGTAAACTTCATCCATGAATGTTGTATGTGTTCTGACTGCTCCACCAACCAGCCATTGCCCTCTTTCCCTCTCCTCAGGCCTCTCTATTCCCTGAGACACGACAACATTAAATTTAGGCCAATTAATAACGCTACCATGGCCTCTAAGTGTTCAAGTAAAAGAAAGAGTCACACATTTCTCACTTGGAATCAAAAGCCAGAAGCATGAAGCTTCATGAGAAAGGCATGTCGAAAGCTAAGATAAGCCAAACAGCCAAGTTGTAAATGCAAAGGAAAAGTTATTGAAGAAAATTAAAAGTGCTACTCCAGTGAACACACAAATGATAAGAGAGTGAAATGGCCTTATTGCTGATATGGAGAAAGTTTTTGTGGTCTGGATAGAAGATCAAACCAGCCACAACATTCTCATAAGCCAAACCCTAATCCAGAACAAGGCCCTAGCTCTCTTCAATCCTATGAAGGCTGAGAGGTGAGGAAGTCACAGGAGAAAATTTGACAGCTAGCAGAGGTTGGTTCATGAGGTTTAAGGAAAAAAGCCACCTCCATAACATAAAAGTATGAAGTGAAGCAGCAAGTGCTGATGAAGAAGCTGCCGTAAGTTATCCAAAAGATCTAGTCAAGAGAACTGATGAAGGTAGTTACACTAAATAACAGATTTTCCATGTAGATGAAACAGCCTTCTGTTGGAAAAAGATGCCATTTAGGACTTTCATAGCTAGAGAGGAGAAGTTATTACCTGGCTTCAAAGGACAGGCTGACTCTCTTGTTAGAGGCTAATGAAGTTGGTGACTTTAAGTTTATGCCAATGCTCACTGACTATTCCAAAAATCCTAGAACTCTTAAGAATTATGCTAAATCCACTCTGCCTGTGCTCTCAGTGGAGCAACAAAGCCCAGACAATGCTCACAGTCACCCAAGAGCTCTGATGAAGATCTATAAAAGGATCGTTGTTTTCGTGCTAACACAACTTCTACTCTGCAGCCCATGGATCAAGGAGTTAATTTCTACTTTAAGTCTTATAAGTTTAAAAAAAATACATTTTGTAAGTCAATACGTAGACGTATGTATAATAACATCTATCTCTGTAGACAGTGATTTCTCTGATGGATCGGGGCAAAGAAAATTGAAAACCTTCTGGAAAGGATTCACCATTCTAGATGTCATTAAGAACTTTCGTAATTCATGGAAAGAGGTCAAAATACCAATATTAACAGAAGTTTGCATGAAGTTGATTCCAAACCCCATGGATGACTTTGAGGAGTTCAAGACTTCAGCGGTGGAAGTCACTGCAGCTGTGGTAGAAAGAGCAAGAGAACTTGAATTCTAAGTGGAGGCTGAAGATGTGACTAAATTGTTGTAATCTCATGAAAAAACTTGAACAGATGAGGACTTGCTTCTTATGGATGTGCAAAAAAAGTGTTTTCTTCAGATGGAATCTACTCCTAGTGAAGATGCTATGAACATTTTTGAAATGACAAGAAAGGATTTAAAATACCACATCAACTTAGTTAATAAAGCAGTAGTAGGGCTTGACAGAATTGACTTCAATCTTGAAAGTCCTACTGTGGATAAAATGCTCTCAAACAGCATAACAGGCAATGGAGAAATCTTTTGTGAAAGAAAGGGTCAATCAGCACAGCTCACTTCATTGTCATTTATTTTAAGAAATTGCCACAGCCACTCCAACCTTCAGCAACTACCACCCTACTCAGTCAACAGCCATCAACATTGAGGCAAGATCCTCCACAAGGAAAAAGATTTGCCGAAGGCACAGAAAATTGTGAATAATTTTTAGCAATAAAGAACTTCTAAGTTAAGGTATGTACATTGTTTTTTTTTTTTTTTTAGCCATAATGTTCCTTGACACTTATTAGACTACAGTTAGTATAAACTTAACTTTTATATGCACTCAGAAACCAAAGAATTTGTGTGGCTCGCTTTATTGTGATATTCATTTATTGAGGTGATCTGGAACCAAATCTGCAATATATCCAAGCTATGCCTCTAATACAAAAATTATATATAATGTTAGAAAGTAATAAATGTTATGAACAAAAGGAGAGAGCAGTGGGAATCAGAAATATACAAATCCCCTTCCTTGCAGGGGATTTGGTAAGAGAAGCAGAGCAGTGGGTGGGCCCAGACACCATGGGAATATGTAGGCCAGAGGAAGGGGAATTCACTGATGCTTTTGTATAGGCTGTAGCGTGAGCTAACTCAAATGTTTAAAAGATCATTTTCACTGTACTGTGGGGAACAGATAGAAGGTAGGAACTATGAGAGCCACTTGGGAGCCCTTTGCAATAGTCTGTGCAAGAAATGATAGTAGTAGCAGTAGAAATGGTTTAAAGTGAGTAGAGTCACGATATATTTTAAAGGTAGAACTAGGGGAACTTGTTGACGTTGAAGACAGAGTAAGAAAAAGGATGGCATCAAGAATGGCTTCAAAGTATTTTATTTAAACAATGAAACAGTAGTAGCTTTTTTTTTTTTTTTTTTTTTTTTCAGGTGCAGAAAATGGCAAGAACTGACTTGGGGCTGAGGGAGAGAGGAGTGCCAGAAATCAAGATAGTCTTAATAATAGCCAAAGATCAACCTAAGAATGAAAAGGGAAGCTTCACCTGGAATTATTTTAAGTTGAATAGTGGTCAATTTTTGTTTTTTGTAATTCACTTAAAGTGGACCTCCTACACCTTGCATTTTCTCCAGCAGTGTTCTCCTGTCAACAACTGTCTGATATCTGAGATAGCCTTGAAATTCCAGAATAGGGAGAAAATACAGTTTAAAAATTTAATGATTAAAAAAAGATAGTGATAACCAAGCCACTTTCTTGTGGTACTAAACATTTGAATGTAGTCTTTAATGTTATTCCTTTTTACTAATTTTAGCTAAATACATTCCATAACACCAACAACTCCCACTTATTAATTTTCCTGCTCCAAGTTCTAACAATTTTTGTGGAGCCTCTGGGATCTTCTACATATAAGGTCATGTCATCTGTGAAAAGAGGGAACTTTATTCCTTCTTTTCTGATTTGGATGCATTGTATTTCCTTTTCTTCCCTAATTGCCCTGGCTTGGACTTCTAGTGCTATGCTGAATAGAAGTGTCAACAGTAGGCATCCTTGTCTTTTTTTTCTGATCTTAGAGAAAAAGCTTTCAGTTTTTTACCATTGAGTACGGTGTCAGCTGTGGCATTTTCATATATGACCTTTATTATGAATTCTTTCTACACATATATTATTAAGCATTTTTATCAATAAAGTTTGTTACATTTTATAAAATGCTTTCTTTGTATCTTTTGAGATGATTGTGTGATTTTTTTTTCCTTCAACCTGTTGATATAGTGAATCACATTAATTGATCTGCAGGTGGCACAGAAGTAGAAAAACAAACTCAGTTTTTCCTACTCTACTTTCATAACATGCTTCTGACACTCATTGTGGAGGGTTCTTCCCCACACATCAAGCAAGCAGTCAATTCTTGAGCAGACACCAGCTGTCCTCCAGTACAATCCTGCCACTGTCTACCTAGAGATGGTGTTCCCATGCCACCCTCCAGGAACCTCCAAGTGTTCACCTCTCTCTGAACTCAGGTTTTAGGAGTTTGTGGAGAGTGTTGTTACACAGTCATGATTGACTAAATCACTGGCCACTGAAAACCAGCTCAACCTTCAGCCCTTCTCCTCTCCCTGGAGGTGGGGGAGCAAGGATGGGGCTGAAAGTCCCTACGTTCTAATCATATCTTGGTCTTTCCAGTGACCAGTCCCCACATCCTGAAGCTACATAGGGTAGCCAGCCATCAGTCAACTCGTTAGTATAAAAAGATAATTAATACTTTGGAGATTCCGGGATTTGAGGAGCTGTATTCAGGAGACTGATGGAAGACCAAATGTATATATTTCACAATACCAAACATGTGGTGAGGCATTCTTGCATCCCAACGATAAATCCCACTTGGTCATAGTGCATGATCCTTTTAATGTCCTGGTAAAGACGGTTTACTAGTATTGTTTTGAGAATTTTTGCATCCATATTTATCACAGATATTGGCCTGTAGTTTTCTTTTTTTGTTATACCATTGTCTAGCTTTTGTATTGGGTTAATGCTGGCCTCATAAATTGAGTACAGAAGTGTCCCCTTTTCTTCAATTTTTCAGAAGATGAAAGTCAAAATTCCATTTGTTTATCAATGATGTGAGCCACTTTTTTGTTGTTGAATCAGATAGTTTAGTAGTTTTCAAATACAGAATAACTTATGCGTTCACTACTGTGTAAAGTAATACATAATAGTGAAAGGCATTATGCACTTTTAAGTTTATATTTGCAATGTTAACATTTTCTCCATCACTTTCTGAAGTCTTAACAGCTAATAAAATAATCAATCAAGCACTGATTTGTAGTGTTTGCTGATTTCCCTGGGGTAAATACTAACAAAAGTATTTACACATTCAGAAGCTGATTTCAAGCTGCCAATGTTTGATATGGAACCCAGAGAGGAGAAGAAATGAGCAGTTTATTTACAAGATGTAAACAACCTCAAAAGCACAGATAATTGTAAATGGAGTAAAAAACTAGAAAGATACAAGTTTTGACTATTACTTCCATTTAATACAATTTAATGAATTTATATAATTTATATAGTTTATATAATTGAATACTTAATACATGCTGTGTTTAACAGCCAACACATGAACTCTTAAGAATTTAGCAATTGGCTCCTGTGAAACAGTACAAGCCAGCTCCAACACACCATTGTAGCTTGGTCTCCAGAAAACAACTTGTTAGAATTATCTGGAGCCAAATATGGGGACAGGACCTTACCCTTACTTTCTGCATTCCTCTTTTCTTACATCTCTCTACGTGCATGAAGGAAGCTACTGCCAACTCTTCAGCTGAATCAAATCCCGAATCCTGAGGCAGGCTTCTTAAGGTCTCGCTGAGAACCCATGACAATCAGGACTCCATGCCCAGCCACCCGGGATTCCAGTAATGAATTTGGGGAGGAAAGATCATCAGTGGTTATCTGCACATCAAAAGTATGCACCCTTTTAAAATATCATGGAATAAACATCTCTGTTGCTGACATCATTAGATGTATCTTTTTGGATTATCAAGGTTTCAGACTTTAGCTTCTTGGCCACTCATCAGTTGCTGCTGTTGGATATATTTTTAGGTTCTAAATATATCTTACAGGGACAATAATATCATCATCTCCCTTGCCAAAGCAGAAGATAACATTTGGCAGTAAACACTGAATCATATGCCTTCCCAGTTCTTCTGAGATTTCCTTTCAAGGCCGTGGCTTTTCCACATAAACAAAATCCTTTCTTGGGTTTTCCACATGAAAACCATCTCCTGCCATCTTGGTGCCCCTCACTCACTTCACTTTCTCAATTGAGAGGTTGAGCATAATACTTACTCCTTGAATAGTACATTTGTCTATGTGTTATAGATATATGTCCTGTCACTCAGGAGGTCCTAACTAGAGAGTAATCATTCTGACAGAAATGGGCAAGTAAAGACATATATAGACAAAAGATTAAAATTGTTTGGTCAATACTGGAATCCAGCAATCACACACTAATGGAAGTATCTGAGTTTTTAAAATGATGATAAAATTATAGACATCTATACTATTTCTATTTCATGCTAAGTATAAAATGAGACTTGGTTGGAATCTATCATGTAGATGACGTCAAAGAGCTCTCCACTTTAAAAAGTCATTTCTTATAAGTGACATCATTTTAAAGTATTCTATGTGCATATATGCCCTTGCCAGCGTCTAAAAGGCTGCTATCCTGAAATTTCTTTTTTTTTTTTTTCCAAGATGGAGTTTCACTCTTGTTGTCCAGGCTGGAGTGCAAGGGTGCAATCTTGGCTCATTGCAACCTCCGCTTCCTGGTCTTCTGCCTCAGCCTCCCGAGTAGCTGGGATTACAGGCATGTGCCACCACACCTGGCTAATTTCTTTTTATCTCGGGGTTTCTCCACGTTGGTCAGGCTGGTCTCGAACTCCCGACCTTAGGTGATCCACCTGCCTCGGCCTCCCAAAGTACTGGGATTACCGGCATGAGCCTATCCTGAGAACTTTCAATATAGAACTATTGTTTTATAAGCAAAAATGATCAACACTTATATTTTAATTATTATAAAGCAATACATATTCGATTTGCTTCATTTACAAAAGGCTTCCTGGACTTAACCTTTTAGAAATGCATGACACTTAACTTTTTTTAACAAGTAAAAAAGTAGAAAAAGATGATCAAATGAAGGACACCGATTGCAGTTGATGGCAGTTACTCCCCAGGAGGACATGTGGATCATGTGTGATTTTTCAGATGTTTCACCAGATTGTTAAAATGATTAAATGAACAACCTGAGCTGCAACCTGAAATCCATACAGATGTGATAGCACCATAACTATTTCTTACCCTCTAGACATTGTAGTGTGGTTGCCTCTGGCAGCTTTAACTTGGTTGGCTGATAATATTTAATATAAAAATCCTTATGGGGTGTCAATAAATGTTAGCTTTCTTCTCCCTTTCTAAAATAAAAGTCATTAAATCATGATTGATTACAAAAATGTGACTTGACTGATTTTCCCATGTTATACATCCATGAAATGTAAACATGAAATGCTAATATAAAAGAAAAATACAACAATATAGATTTTACTGTTAATGGTGCCTGTTAAATGTTGGTATAAAAATACTCTAAGAAAATACATCAAAATATTAATGGTGGTAGTGCTTCTAAATGGGGGGATTAAAGGTGATGTTTCCAAAGTTTACATAATGATTGTGAAATACTCCTGGGATGGAGAAATAAAACTTCATTAATAATATTATTATTTTTAAGGTCAGGGTCTTACTTTGTCATCCCGGCTGCAGTTCAGTGGCTCCATTGTAGTTCACCGTAATGTCAAACTCCTGGCCTTAAGTGATCCTCCTGCCTCGGCCTCCCAAAATGCTAGGATTACAGGCATGAACCACCATGCCTGACTCACCCAAAAGTTTATTTTTAAGAACATAAATTTTAAATAGATAACATAATCATATCTCACTTTACTCATTAAACGTATTCCAGAAAATGTTTTATAATTTAATTTTTGTTTTTAAAAAGTTTGAGGCCAGGCACGGTGGCTCACGCCTGTAATCCCAGCACTTTGGGAGGCAGAGGTGGGTGGATCACAAGGTGGAGACCATCCTGGCTAACACGGTGAAACCCCGTCTCTACTAAAAAAAATACAAAAAAACTTAGCTGGGCGTGGTGGTCGGCGCCTGTAGTCCCAGCCACCCGGGAGGCTGAGACAGGAGAATGGCGTGAACCCGGGAGGCAGAGCTTGCAGTGAGCCGAGATTGCACCACTGCACTCCAGCCTGGGCCACAGAGCGAGACTCCGTCTCAAAAAAAAAAAAAAAAAAAAAAAAAAAGAAGTTTGAAGGCCAGGTGCGGTGGCTCACGCATGTAATCCCAGCACTTTGGGGGGCTGAGTTCGAGACCAGCCTGACCAACATGATGAAACCCCACCTCTACTAAAAATACAAAAATTAGCTGGGCCTGGTAGTGTGCACCGTTAATCCCACCTACTCAGGAGGCTGAGGCAGGAGAATTGCTTGAACCTGGGAGGTAGAGGTTGCAGTGAGCCGAGATTGTACCACTGCACTCCAGCCTGGGTGGCACAGCGAGACTCCATGTTAAAAAAAAAAAAGTTTGAAAATGTCCAAAAGAAGCTAACTACCCTCCCTGTGTTTTCGCAACCATGCTGAATTACTTGTAGTTCCCTGAAGCATCATGCTAATTCCAACTCTGTGCCCTAATAGGTGCTGTTGCTGATACATTAGGCCCCTTGCTCTATGTTCGTCACATAACTATAAGTTTTCCTTCAAAACCTTCTCCAGGAACACTTTCTGAGTTCTCCGCTACAGTACAAATGCTCATCCTTCGGAGACAGCCCTCAACACATTCATCAAGAGTAAGCACTATCACACTATAATAACTGTGGAAAGTGATTTAGCAAAGCACACTGCCTTCTGAATAAAGAAATGAATGAATGGATAAGCAACTTTGACATTTCCATCATTTCAACAAACAGTTGACCTTTTTGTTTTCTCTCACTTAAGTGACTGGCTGTTTGACTAGAGTAGTAAAAACAAACTAGGTGTCTTGACACCCTAAAAAGGGTGAGTGTTATGTACATAAGTTCAATCTATACATTTAATTAAATAGTATCATTCAATAAGAATTAACTGATGGCATTGTACGTGCCAGATTTGGTGTTAGGCACTCGAACATGGAAAGGAGGAACAGTGCTTCTTTCCTCAACAAACTGAGACTAACGGGAATAGTCAGGCAAACCCACAGTTGCAGTAGTGCTCTAAGTGCTATGTTGAAGCACGCACTTTCCATAGCAGGAACAAAAAGGGGTGGTGTGGGGTGTGGGGACAAGCCTTCTTTGATCCAACAATGTATTAAACTAAAATGTAGTTGTATTTACAATACAAAGCACAACAGAGGCTGCACTGGATAATTGCCTAATATCATCAATGTAAATAATCAATGTTACGTGATTAGAATGGGCATAAAAAAAGAGCTAAACCTGCTGTTATTAACAATGGTTCCCACTGGAATATTGGAAGACACACTGACTGTCACTCACTATAAAAAGTATAGAATTGGAAAAGATAATTTTATGAAGATTTAATAAACTTTTAAAACTGGTGTGAAAGTATTATTTCCCAAATTCAGTTTGTAGCTGGGGTAGGGGGAGTAGGTAGTATAAATTTCTTCTTAAATTGTATCATGACAGAGAAGTATTCTTTAGGATTCCACTCTTGTGGACTAACAAAGTCACCTTTTGACATCTCAACTTTGAACATGATTGCTCTTCCTATCTTCCAAGGAAATGAGTTGAAGAAATAAAATTGTCTCTCTATAGAAGAACCAATAAGCACAAGTAGTTTGTTTTGTTTTGTTTTTTTGTTTTTATCCCCACAGTTTTCTGTTTTCAAGCAATTTGGAGTCCCCAGGTGGATTCAAACTCGATCCCCCTTCCACCTCACTCAGGTTCCATGCACTCCCACAGATATGAGGTTGGGTGAGCACATCAGATTCACTTTCCAAAGGCATACTGAAAAATCTTCATACAGATTAAAAGATTTTTTAATTATTTCAACTTCCAAACCTTTCAAACTTCTCTTTCTCAAACCATAGAACACTGTCATTTGTGCAGAACAACATGAAGATAGGAGGTTACGGTTGCTTCAATTAGGTCTCAGAATTAAGACATACGTTATATATTTACTACCAACCTTAAAGAACAAACTGTACCTAGATCTAATAACCATAATCCTAAATAACCTTCTATAATCTATTGTATACATAGTAGCCAGATAGATTTCTAAGGACATAGCTCAATCAGGGCTCAAAAATGTGGCGCTGATTGACAGTGTATAATTCTCGCTCATGAGTTGTGGAATAAAGTCCAAACCGCCGTTCTCTAATTCAAGCTCCTCACAAACTGGCTCCAATCTGCCTTCATTGTTGATTAACCACATGTCCCTTGCAAAATCTATACTCCATCCCCAAGAGACTCTGTGTTGTTCTCTGAGCATTTAGAGAACTCTTCCACCTCCATGTCTGCCCTCTCATGGTTTTCCCCACTTGACTAACCTTCCTCTCATTTCACCTACTCAAACCCAACTCATCAAAAGCCCTCCTCTCTGAAGCCTATCTAGTTTATCCCATCTGAGAGCAAGGTCTCTGTCCTCTACATTCTCACTTTGCTGGCATATATGTCTCTTGCCACCTCTACCACATCTTTCTCACCTTTATAAGTAAATCTCCCCAACAGTTAGCAAATGCTAGGTGTACAATACCAAACCTATAAGTGAGTGGCTGAATCTTTTTACAAAATGATTCAGAAGGCATCTCAAGATTATTTCATTTTTCCACATAATCACACATATCCACTACCATTATTTGGTAGATTCAGAGGTTGCAAGATATTGGTTAACTATATATTCACTCTTTAACTGATATTAAAAGTTATTTTAACAAGTTAATCTCTGATAGCTGCTTATCTGCCACTTATTTGATTCTCATATAAAGAAAGATCTTTTTTTATATGAGTATTAAATATTATATTTAATATTTAATATTTAATATTTAAATATTATATCAGTATTAAAAATCTGATGTTTGAATATCCTACTTACATAAATTCAAGATAAGCAGGAGTTTAGCATATCTGCCACCCTGAATTCAATTATCTACTGCATGTGTTGCCCCTCATGTGTAACCTGGGCCTTGATGCTAAGCCACCCCTCATGGATTCTCTAAGTTCCAACATCAGAAAATTTGAGGGTCCTATGGCACAGAATGATAAGTACCAACATGGCTACTACTGAAGATGTTAGCTTGGAAATACTTTTAGATCATGGAGTGCTTAAGTGCTATACAGTTATATCACCAATAGCCTTACCTTTTGCACAAGATTTTTTAAACAAAATGTAAAATACAGGTACTGTAATTAATGAATTCTCACATAAAGGACAAATAAAAATAGGATCATGAATATTGCTCAGACTTTGAATTTTTATACTGTAATCTAAGAATACTCTGAAAGACAGAAATCAAATTGGTAGGGCCAGGAAATATAATAATTTCTAAATTCTACTAACAGTATAAAAGAGAAATATAAATCTTATTAAGGCAGAAAATAAAAAACAAGAGATTTTCATTATTTGGCTTAATTGTTTAAATATCATATTTAGTATCATACACTACAAACTCCCCAAACTGCTTTGATATTTTCCCTTAAAAATAAGAGAGAAAACATGAAGCATCTGATTTTGTGATAATAGAAAATTTCTTGATAATATGATTCTGTGGCTATAAGTGCCAATGAATACACCAAGTTCTAAATAATATGCAATGTTTTAAATGCCAATGAATGTTGTGACAATTTCTTTCATTTAAATTGTGATGTATGTTTGCAAGATACAGTCTACCTCCTTTAAACTAGAGAGGCACCTGTCAGCGCCTGTGCCACCCACTGCCCTTGAAGGTGCAGACCTAAGAGGAGAAGGCTTACAACTGCAGTCTTCTCCTTCCTCCCTGACCCCATTATAGGAATAAGAAGTGAATCTTCACTCAGAGTCAGCCCATGCACAGACGAGCCAGTGGCAAACCTCTGCCCAAGTATTAAAGGATAAACTGGGCAATCAGATTCGAATCGCAAAACTCTGGATTAGGAAATCAGAAGGATGAACTAGTGTAAGTCAATGATATGAACGAGTTCAAGAGACAAGTAGAGGGGGAAAGCTAATCAGTAGAAAACAGGCAAATGAAGATGCCTGGAGAGAAGCAGAGCTGCCAACAGAGAACAGACTCGAGAGCTGTCCGAGGTCCTGATACCCTGAGGTTCTGATTCCAGTCAACCTGCAGGCTTACATCTATCCTGAAATGTAACCCAACTCCAATTCCACAGAGTCACAATGTACCTAAATGATTTGGACAGACACAGAAGTCATAATAATATAATTTAACCTACTGATAGCCTCCTGTGTCAAAAAGGCATACGCAAACAGTAATTTTTAAAAGCCCAGGCTGTCTGAGACTGAGGCCCAGTTCTGTCATTTATTACCTGTGTGGCCCTAAGCAAGTTATTTAGTCTCTCTTAGTCCCCAATTTATCATGTTTAAAATGGATACAATAGCAGTGCCTCAAAGGGTTATTATGAGAAATGCGTGAGATGATGAATGTGTAGTGGTTAGCACAGACAGCTCCAATGTTAGACGATGATCATGAGCGTGATGATGACAACAATGATAATTTCCTCTTCCACACTGGCATGGTAGCTCAATAGAGAAATAAATTAGCTTTAAATTTAAGCTAACTCTAGTTACTTATTACTAGCTTGTTCACTTAAAAAATAGGTAGACTATTATAGTTAAAATTTTAAACCTCAGATGTTTTGCCTTGGAGACAGTTCGGGATGAAAGAAAACTATATCAAAGCAAAAACAAAACAACTTTTTACTTAAAACCTAGATTCTTTATTTTTCTTTCTACCACCAAAATTGATTCTAGATCTCATGTATAACCCATTTTCTCTGCAAAAAGTGTAACTCATGCACTCATTCCCCTCATGGAGATTTTATGAGGGCCTCATCATTGAACTTTCTGTCTTCTAATATGTGTACCCTTTTTGAATTGCATCAGAAGAAAAACTTCTAATTCACAGTCACCTCTAATTAAGTACTCTTCTGGAACACACCACTGTCTGCTGAATGAAGACCAGATTTCCTTAGAATGACCATTGCAACTTTTTATAATCTGATCTCAGTTCCTCGCTTCATCCGCTACTCATCCCTACCAGCTTTTCATGGTCCTTCCTCATATCTATTCATTTTCTCTGGCTTTTTCCTTGCCTAGGATCTTTTTCTGACTTACAGGTCTGCATAAAAACACAAGTTTTTGGCCTAAGTCTTAAGGTTCAGTTCAAATGCTCTTTCTTAATAAAATGCCTCTTATCTTTACACTCTGACCTAATGATCTTCTTTTCCTTGGTTATAGAGTATTCTGTATTTCTATTAAAAGACATCACATTCTACTATAAAGCTATGGGTACATCTTTCCAAAAAAGCAGTAGCTATATTTTAAATAAACAGTGATAAAAAATAATTGTGAAGTTCATAAACAAGGTAACCCTGATATGGGAAAATTGTTGGTAAACATATTTGAAACTATTCTTTAGGATATATTTTAATTCCTCCATGTTCCCATACACAACCTGACTCTAAGGAGATAAAACAGAATCTTGTTGCTAAGGGAAAAAAAAACACAATTATTTAAACAACAAAGATTTTCTCCATTTCAAGGCGAAAAACTTTCCTAATAAGTTGGTGCTCTTGAGCACAAAAAGATGAAATTATATATAAGGGGGAGGCACTAAAACCCTTTTCAATGAATTCTTATTGAGTGATCACAGTGATCCAAACTAGCAGAGGATCCTTGTGCCTATTAGTTACATAGAACTCACAAGCCAGGTACTATTTTACTGATTGAATCTGCAGTTTGGCTCTCCACAGTTACTCACACAAAGCTGTAAATATCAAAATGCAAAATGACCATAGGACATTTAAAAGGGTGTTCATATTGATGATATGAGAGTAGAAAGTAGGAGAAAATTAAAGGATTTGAACAACTTCAAGGCATCGTTCATGTATGCCTAACACACTGCCAGACACAGGTGCACACACTTAAACCTGCTTTCAAAGAAATCTCTGACTTTCACTTCATTCCTGTAGGAAAGGAGAAACACGTGTCTATTGGCAAGAGGTTCTTGCTCCATTTGGGTTACTGGCAACCTTTATATGGAGACCATTTGGCAGACTCCATGACATCATGCAGGGATTTTAGATCTGATATTTGCTGTGCATGTGTCTCTCATGTTTTAGGACAACATTCTGATCAAAAACTATTCTCCTTTGTTTCAATTGTCACCAAATATTGAGACATATACAGAGGGGAAGGCAGGAGGAGGAGGAGGAGGAAGAGGAGGAGGAAATAGAATAAAATATCTGTAAGTCTCTTATAGGAGAATGTAATTTTTCTCACTTCTCCAGGCAAACGGGATGACTTGGAACAATCGTAACTTTTTCTTTTTTTCACTATGCTCCTCTGCTCTCTACTCTAGGGGTTACACTGTTAAATCAACTAAAATACAGAGTGAATGGATCTACTGATAAAACAAAGTAAGCTCTTTGCTGCTTCAGCCAGCAAAGGTCACTTTCCTAGTGGCTTTCAGCTTCCCCAGGAAGGTCATAATACTCTCCAAAGCACTCACGTTCCCCCCTCCAGGATGTGTACTCAAACAGAGATATCTCTAGGAACCTTACCTCCGGTTTCACCTCTAATTGGAAAAAACTGAGGGACAGAAGAAATCCCTCAGTAGTTTCCTCCTGGGACCCTGGCTGTGTACATACGTGAGCTCCTTAGTGGGAAGCAAAGGAAGACCACTGTTAACCTAGCTTCCTCTCAAGATCCTCCAGAAAGAATTGGATAAACCATAGGCTATCTTCTTGCTCTAAATAAGCTCTTCTTCATGTTCACATCTGCTTATTAAATGTAGAGAATCCTCCAGCTGTATCACTTGCTTTCTTTGTTTTTCCGTGTATCTATAGGCCTGTCTACAACAGCATTACCAAATTGTGTGTCTATTTATTGTCTGTACTTCACCTTGTTCTTTAAAAACTGTGTTTAATATTTACCTACATTATTTGCCTTATGTTTTATTTTTTAAAAACCATGGAAGGCCAATTAGGAGGACACATTAAATGTCAACAATTAGCAAATTTCAGAGAATCAAAAATAACAGTAGAAAAAGCAGGATTAAGCCAGGCGCGGTGGATCACACCTGTAGTCCTAGCACTTTGGGAGGCAAAGGTGGGCAGATTACTTGAGTTCTGGAGCTCAAGGCCAGCCTAGACAACATGGTGAAACCCATCTGGTGCACACCTGTAGTCCCAGCTACTCAGAAGACTGACGTGAGAGGATCACTTGGGCCCAGGAGGTTGAGGCTGCAATGAGCTGTGATCATGGCACAGCTCCCCAGCCTGGGTGACAGAGTGAGACACTGTCAAAAAAAAAAAAGAAAAAAAAAACTAAGAGAGAGAGAGAGAAATAAGAAGGAAGGAAGGAAGGAAGGAAGGAAGGAAAAAGAAAAAGAAAGGAAGGAAGGAAGGAAGGAAGGAAGGAAGGAAGGAAGGAAGGAAGGAAGGAAGGAAGGAAAGAAAAAATCTAAGATCAAGCCATAGGTACAGGTAGGTAATTAGAAATTAGAATACCCGCCATGTAGGCCCTTATACTCTGTTAGAAGCAAGCCGTAGGTACCAACTTCTGAACCTCCTGGTGTTTAAGGAAAAATGCCTATAGGAAATATAGCACCTGAAATAAACTTCATCAAACTGTTTATTATGAATGTTTTCATATTGCAATGATGAAGGCAATGAACTAAATAGCCTAAAGAGTAAAAAATACATGTTCTTATGGGATTCCTTTTTAAATAATACATAACAGGCAAGAAGAAAAGCCGACAGTGTAAGTTTTCATAATTCAACCAGGTATAGGGACATCAGTTGTTACTAGAGTTCCATTATGTGTCATTATTGTAATGACAGAAGTAGCAGCATCAAGAACTAGATCACCACAATACATCTGTCTGAGAGCCTGTATCATTCATTGGCAAATGTGATAAGAACGCGAAAGAATGCTACACCGATAATACTTTTCATGGTGGAAAGAAAAGAAAAGCCATGACTCCAGAGCAAAAGTTAGAAATAATTAAGAATAAATGTACGTAGGTATGTTAAGGTTTTATGAGTATACATTTATAGGTATTTTAAAACTCTTATTTTTGAAATTCCTATAGGAAAAACAGCTATAATTACAGATCTAAAACTCTTTACTATCCTTTTTCCCAATAAAATAATTACGCTTAAAACTCAATTTTTGATAGAAAAAGTCTTCTTAGAGTACAGCTACCACCATACAGTACAGACTGTAAAATAAAGTAACCATATTTTCAAAGCAGAAATAACATATGGCTTGAAAAATAATTATGAATTTGGAAGTTTATTTTTATAAAAGAGTACAATTTATATACATATTAAATTACATTTGATTTTTACATTTAATGGCTTTTTGGAAAATTTTTATGAAGTCAGGATTATTACAGAAAAATCTGGAATGTATATTTCGCTAGAGGTGGATCCTCTTAAGGACTGTTAAAAAAATGTCTCACCCAAGTTTTTCGTAGGAATCTATTTCTGTTCACATTTTTTTTTATATGTGGTAAGGGATTGTATTTGGCATCTTGGGTTTGCCACTCGCTAGCAAACTTGTTCCAATCATTAAGCTTCTACAAAGTTTTATCTCCACATGTGCAAAATAAAGGATGACCTGGTCCATTGCATGCCCTACACTTTTGTGGCTGCGTGGGTTTTTGAGAAGATCACTGCTTACTTGTCCACTTTCAGCCACGGTACAGCTGCTTAGCTACAAGAAACCACAGGCCCAGCTCTACTCCTAACATGGCATTCGTATCTGTCCTACTGGACTGGAAATCAGGTCTTCGTGCCAATGCAAACTCACATAACCACACTCTGATGGTCAGCACTTTGACCAGGTTAATTTAATCTGTCTAAATTTTAACCTTCTGCCTGTTCACTCCTCTAATTGTCACCTTCCCGTGACCAGCTGGTATCACGGCTGTCTGTTTTGGTGATTGACAGCTAGCCACTCCAGCATGCTTTTTAATCTCCTAGGCACGGCTACTATCTGGGATGCTTGCTTTAATACTTTACACTGTCTTCTTGAAACACAGTTTCTTAAGGCTTGTGTCTCTATAGAAACATGTCAGAAAATGTTATCTTAACTTGTCACCCCTACCCCCAAATAGATCTACAGTGGGTCATTTCTTTTACGAAAATACTCTGGAAACAAAGTTGATGCTCAGGCAACTGGTCTACCAGGGATAGCATGAATTTTTTTTTTCTTGTCTACAATACCTATGCACAAACTCGTATCTAGAAATCAACAATAAATGTGAAATGGAAGTCATTACCACTTACCTTCACAAATAATGCTTTCCTTCATTTCCCATATGGGCAACATAAAGGAGTGAAAATAACCATCGTTGTTACACACTTGGTAGGTTTCCACCTTATAAAAAGCCTTCATATCCATCAAATGCCAATAACATCCAGTCTATCCTTCCTCATTTCCAACTTTGAGGTCTCATTTATCCCCTACTGTTTTCAGGGGTTGACTGAACTTGTATCCACACCAAAACCTTCCATACCCAAGATACTAGAGAATTACAAACAACCAATAGGTATTAAGGGAATTACAGAAATTTTGCATATTTACTTCGACAGGATATAAAGATACCATCATTAGAAAAGTGAGAAAAGTCCATTTTGGAGGGAAGAAAAGCATGCTGTCAATAAGATCAGAACGTGTACAATAGTTGGTTGCTTACGGAGTTTAAAATTTCCAAAAGCTTTAGAGCCCAGTTATTGCTGCCTGGGAGTCTTCGTAGATGGGATGCCCATCATCATATTCATATTGGTGGTAATAAAACCTGCCTCCTTCCAGCACTATCCTACACAAAATAGTTCTTCTTGTGATAATTCAATGAAGAGCTAATCCTCTACAAAGGGCTCAGTGATATCAGAATACCATATGTTCCCTCTAATGTTATTCCATAAAGACCTTAAAGTGCCTAACCGTCAATAACCACTTAAGAAACAGGTTTTCTTGGGTCCTTAAGTGCTGGATAATGTGGTGCTGTCCTCAGTACTAGGTAAAAGGAAGTTTGTTTGTTTGTTTTTTAGCTCTAGGAACTTAGGTGAAATCCTGGAAAACATTTGACAATGTTTTTTGTGTGCTGCTGGTGGATGGATTATAGATGGATTATAGATATAAAATGTACATGATGGTTTATAACTGGCTTTCCCATTGTATAGCAGCAAGTGCTAATCAGTAAGTCAATAAAAACTTGATGGCAATTTTTCTTTGTTTTTTTCTTTTTTTGAGACGGGAGTCTCGCTCTGTCGCCCAGGCTGGTGTGTAGTGGTGCAATTTCGACTCACTGCAAGCTCCGCCTCCTGGACTCAAACCATTCTCCTGCCTCAGCCTCTGGAGTAGCTGGGACTACAGGCACCCATGCCCGGATAATTTTTTGTATTTTTAGTAGAGATGGGGTTTCACTGTGTTAGCCAGGATGGTCTCGATCTCCTGACCTCGTGATCCGCCTGCCTCGGCCTCCCAAAGTGCTGGGATTACAGGCGTGAGCTACCCCGCCCGGCCCTTGATGGCAATTTCTAATTCAAGTGAGGCCCTATAACTCTCTCAGGATATGATCTGCTGTAAGTGGTAGATGTCACACATCTGAGGGTGAAAGGGAATATATCACATGGTCGATCAGATTCAAAAATTGACATGATGAAAAGCCAAATTGAATTTAATGACATGTAATTAAGTAGATTTATATATAAAGCCAGTGTGTGGGTTTAAATAACCCATCACCAAAGTAGAACCTGAAAACATACCAGTTACACAGAAGCTTGTCTGAAACAAGCCTGAAGTCTCCCGTTGACTGCAAGCTCAGTGTGACCTAAAAGTGTAAAGGGGACGATAAAACAGTGAAGCTCTTGAAAATACTCATGCATTAACAGAATTACAGTATCCAGAAAGCGGGTTGTAAAAGTTCCACTGTACATTCTATTAGTCAAGCTACCCCTACAGTTATATTTGTTTATGGAAACTTTTTCACCCTAGAATCTAAAGGCATATATTCTTCCACACCACACAGCAAAATAAAAGCCTGTTTCTCAACAGAGTCTGTGGACTCCAAGAGCGCGGAGGGAGATGTCAGGGGCAAGGGTTGAAAAACTACCTATTAGGTACTATGTTCACTATTTGAGTGATGTTTTCAGTAAGAGCCCAAACCACAACATTATGCAATATGCTCATATAACAAACCTACACATATACCCCCTAAATCTATTTTTTTAAATCCTGTTTGTATTTACTTGCAGCATTGATTTTCGTTGATCCATTAGTACATCTTTATTTAGCTTGACTTTTCCATGATTCCTATATTAAAGGCGTTCTTCAGTAGAATTTTCCTTCTATTTCTTTAAACTGTTTGCTCCAGCAAACGTCAAAAGCCAACTAAGGAGGCACTTTAAAAATGCTGCCAACTTCAGATCCTCTCTATCAAAAATGGAAGACAGTCCATTTTAAGAAAGAAGGCATTTCCACTCACTCCCCATTGTGCTGTTGATTATTGAACTGAAAGTAACCACAAGGTCTGAAAAACCTCTGAACTTCATTTTGAGGAAGAAGAAATGCTAATCAAAATTTACTTGGAATCTATTAAATTTAAAGCACTATTATAATGATTGAGAGAATGGGCTTAAAAACAATCTAGGTTTGAATCCTGGCTCTGCTACAGGCAACTTAGCTTTGGCACGTTCCTTAACTTCTCCAAATCTGTGAGTAGTTTAAGGATTACGTTATTAATATATAGCATATGTAAAGTGCTTAGCACCATGACTCACATACGGTAAAGGGACAATATAGTTTCACTATTATGTTGCTGCCATTGATATTTTATATTATTATTATTACTTACTCATTTGCATACTGTGAGACAAAGTTCAGAATTGAGATTTAGCAATTGTGTTTGTTATTCGAGTTCTGTATTTACATACTGGTTACACTTAATGCAGTCTCTCTAACAGGAGAAATGTAAATAAGCCACTATTTAGGGGTAGAGCTTTTGGCAATTTTACTATCAGCTGGAAATTTGACCACGAATGTTTTAGAGAGAAGTAAAATGAGCAATACAGCTTCTATTCAGATATCCAGAGTTAGGGAGGCATAAGGTGATTATTCATTCATTCACAGCAGAAAGACGTATGGTAATGAAGAGATGAAAAATATCAGTGTCACTAGAGAAGCATCAATAACATGCTGAGGGATTTCAGCAGATGCAGGAGGAATTCTGCTGGCCTGGGAACGTTTAACTTGTAATGGACTAAGAGAACAATCAAGTTTCCAAAATTGAACTTTGGCTATTTTCATTGCTGAATCTCCTTTCCACCCAGTGCCCCCTTGGCCTCTGTTACAGTCTTTACATTTTTATGAGGTTGACTTTCAAACATTTATTCCAAAGAGCACCATGTAGTTTTTAAAGGTAATCATGCCAGGAACAGTAATGGAAATTGTAAGCACAGGACTGGAGTTAAGTGAAGCATCAGCCAGTTAGGGGCTGTCTAGAGGAGGCCCACAGAAAGGATAATGGATCTGCAAACCACATCATGTGGGATATGATTAAATGAAACAGAAACATTAATCCTGGAAAAGAGAAGGCTTAGGGAGGCCATGATTGACGTTTTGGTGTAGGTGACGTGATCTTGTGTGAAAGGAGATTAGACATCCTATGTAAACCCAGAAATGTACATTAGAACCACGGGAAAGAATGCCAGAAAAATAGATTTTATATTAATATAAGAAACTAATTTATAATCGTTTGTGGTGTCCAACCAGAACTTCCTCCTGAGGATGTGGACTCCTTCCCACTAAAAGAAGTCATACAGAGGGAGAAAATTCTGGCATGCAGCGGAGGGAGGAGTGAATGAGAAACTTCCACAGCCCCTTCACAGTCTAAGAGTCCATGAACTATCTAACACAATGAAACATTTCCTTGTTAGAGAAAACCTAATTAATTGTGGAAAGCTGTTAGGAAAACCTGATTGTGTTTTATATCTCCCATTTGCATATCTGTAAGCAAACCGAAAGCAGGAACTTACTGGCAGCTTCACCTTCCTTGGTGAGTTTAGTATCATCGATACAGTAAAGCCTACTCCATGCAATTTGACATGAACGGAAGGAAGAAAAAAAATTAGAATTCCACCTTCACAACCACCTAGGAGGGTGTCTGACATTGAACAGTCAATGAACAATGAACAGGCCCATTTCCCCAGCAGCCTTTGTTTTCCCTGCCACCTGCAAGGGATGGAGAGTTTTATTTCACAATGATGAACAGTGATGTGGGGCTGAGCCCTCCACTCTGTCTCCATTCACTCCCCACCTGGAGGGAAAGAAATAACAAATACAAGGTCTTATTTTGTTTCTGAAGGGTCTTTCACAGAGAGGAAACACAGTTGTCGCAGTTCAGAACAGACTTCAAAAGCAGATCAATAAAGAGCCAGACCCAGGTGCTCCTTAAGGCATCGACTGCTACAATATTGTCATTTGCCCCCCTTAGCTTTTTCTACCACTTTCCTCTCAAGAGCTGCTAGACTACTGGTTTTGATAGAATAACACTCCGTTGGTGACATGGGATTGTTAAAATGAGAGAAAGGTCACATGTGGAAATTTGCCATGGAGAATCTAGCGGTAACTACATGTGTCCCATTTGGGTAATTCCGATTTTTATTTCAAGTCTGTTAGAAAAGATGTATTCAAAATGACACCTGGATAAGGCCAGGGGGATAAGAAGAGACGTCAGTTGGGACAAGAACTACTTTGTGAGGTAGAAAATTGGGGCCGGGTGGGCGGATCACGAGGTCAGGAGATCGAGACCATCCTGGCTAACACGGTGAAACCCCGTCTCTACTAAAAAACACAAAAAACTAGCCGGGTGTGGTGGCGGACGCCTGTAGTCCCAGCTACTTGGGAGGCTGAGGCAGGAGAATGGCGGGAACCCGGGAGGCGGAGCTTGCAGTGAGCTGAGATCTGGACACTGCACTCCAGCCTGGGGGACAGAGAGAGACTCCGTCTCAAAAAAAAACTGGGTTCATGTTTCCATATTTATAATCTTGGCTAAGTCTGTAACTGATAGTCCTCATTTACCATACACAACGAGGATTGCTGTGAGGACTAAAAAGAAATAATATCTCCAAAAACACTATGTAAAGTCCAAAACATTGCGTACATCTTAGATATGGCACTCTTTTACTATGCATAATGGTCATGCTTTGACTGAAATCGCAACAATTTTACAGCGAATTAAGGGAATTCACTGTATTTTCTTATGTTCATTAAGGATATTAAAACTATTTGCATAGATAATATACTCTATTAGCAAGATTATTAAAAAGCAATTTTGAGCTTTAGATACCTTCTTCAGTACAAAACTTTTCTCTTTATTTTTGCATCTTAGTTGTCTCTTCTTAACAGAAAAATGTTCCTTTGTATTTCTGTATGTTAATAAGTCTCTGTGAAAGTTAGATGACTTCCTTACAAATAGTAATTAGTATTATTGTAATAGCAATTATAATATTATAGTTTTATAAACATTGTTTGGTTCTGTGATGTTAAACCAAACTGATATATTGATCTATATGTACATATATATAGTAGATACACACATATATGTATGTATATATATGTCTATGCATATGTACATACATACCTTCAAAGTGTTTTAGTACTCCATCCCTTCCCCAATAAGGTAAACTAGATATCAAATCTCTACCTAGGCTAAGCAGATAATGGACAAGAAAAGTAAAAGCTTTTTCACAATTCTTAGCTTCTGCACTGAAGTTATGAAGATCGTGGTTAATTAAAAAGTTAGAAATCTTTTTCCCATAAAGAGGAATCAAGATTTCCACTAATCACAAGGCCGGTGGTTGAAAGGGCAAGATTCATCCTCAGGCTCGCACTTCCTTGTTGCTGGAGAGCAATGGGGATGGGGAAACCCTTGGTACTAGGGTCCTGGGATTGACTGGGTCATAAAGATCATTCCAGAACATGGGATTCTTTGATCATCTCAGGGATACTCCCCCCAGCCTCAAATGCTCAGGGCCTCTGAGCCAGTCCACCTCTCAGAAGAGGAAACCTACTATCCTGCAGGGGCCCATTCCACAGTGAAGGGCTATTAGTTGGAAAGTTCTTTTTACCTTGCAGGGCAATACAGTTGGAAGGGACTACCCAGTAAAACTCCTCCAAAACAGAAGTACCCACTCAATTCATGAAGTTCTCTTTCCATACTGTAGTTTTATAAAGTAACATAAAAATATCCATGGATTTTTCACCTTCCTTTGAATGCAGTGACCATTCCTTACCTTTACTAAAGAAATTGCAAGAAAAAAATTAGAAAAAAAAGAGCATCTCTTGGCAAAAGAGCCCATCAGTAATTCTAGTTATAGAATCCCTTCAAGAATCATTAATTGTGTTACACAAAGACTTTTTAAATAAACGTGAATACAGAATAAACCAAATATTTATTTCTGCAAGCATCATTAAATTCTGACATATTAGAAGTCATTAACAATCAGCAGGCAAGGGCACTGGGTTCTGCCAGTTTAATGTTCTAAACAATCAAAAATAATATCCATGGGGCAATTAATTTCCTGCACATTGCTTATTCCAATCTTCACACTAATAAGTGGGGCTAAACCAAGTAAAATCAAAACAGCACAGCAAGAAACTACAGACTGATCCCACTTGTAAAGGGGAGTCTGTAACCTTGAGAGATGAATTATATCTCCTAAGTTACATGGGAGAAGAGGAAGTTATTCCAGCACCCTAAATGGTATCTTAAGAACTTAGCATGATCCTTACATCCACTATACCCCTTTCACACACAGAGATACATGAACATTTCACAAAGTTAAGAATTAAGATTCAACAGAATGTCCAAATCAAGCCCCTAGTAATAATATCAAGACCAGGCTCTTTGGATTAGTCCTATGTACTTTCAACTCTGTGGGCAATTAAATGGATGTTTAATGATCCTGGAATTGGAGAAAAAACAATTTGTATTAATTAAACAAGTTCCACAGCAAACTGCAAAACTGCCACTTTTCTCTGGGTTTGAGGAACTACTTATTAATAAAATATTAGTCAACCAATGTATCAAATCTGTTGTTAAAATGTTATCCACAATTCTAACCCTTTCTTCCTTCATACATTCTTTAATCTGTCAGGCATTTAATAAATGTCCACTAAATTTATCAAGTGATGTGTTGGTCCTATTGGAACACACAAAAATCACAGAGAGATTCTGTTCTTAAAGAGCTCAAAAGATTTTAACACACACACACACACGCAGAGTGATGTACTGGTAGATGCTCTTCATCAACCAGTTTTCCAGGGCCTGTGGAGGAGCCTTGATTTATAGCACTTGCCAATTCCCATGATATAAATACTCCTACCATAGCTAACTTCAATTTTTCAACATCAATATGGGGTTGTGGATTCAGGGAGATATACAAAACTGTCTAAACTGGCTCTAGCGCACCACCACTGATATACTGCTGATATGAGTGTATGTGTGTGTATGTGTGTATGTTTCACTATATAAAAGAACTAATCAAATATTTTAGAGTTGTTATGTTAGAGTAGTGTGATTATGATTGCTTCTTCTTTTTTTATAGCATCCAACATTTTTTATGAAGATTTTTTTAAAGATAAGTACTAGTAGCAAGATTCTTATCCCAGACCACTTTTTCTACATAGCCTTGGTATAACCAAAATTATCTGAGGAATAGAGAGGCTAAAATATTTTGATGGCACATCAGATTCGCTTTAGAGCCACATGTCACAGTAGAACTAAGAAAGGAAATGCTGTACAGAGTGTCCAACTTCTAAGAGGCATCATCAGACTTCATTTAGCCCTAAGCCTTCCTGAGGCTATGTAACCATGTAACCATATGACTACCTAGATCTTACAAAATATATTTGCAGAGCATGCCACCTCCACACGTTCTTAATATTTTGAAATATTCAGTAATAGGATGTATGTGAAAGAAGGGGAGGAAGTAGAAACTAAGAGAAGGATAATCCCTAAAATATAGGAATCCAGACAGAAATATTATTGCTTCTGCAGAAACCCTAGGACAGGATTGAATGACTCACCACCTGTTTGGTTTTATGGTTAAATTTCAACAGCGTCTGCAGCTGTAACTCGTGCTTCCTCCTTCGGCTTTCTTAACACACAGATGTACTTTGTTTTGGAACCAAATATCTTTGCCCCATTGCAGAAACTCTTTTCTTTCTTAGAATTATATAAATGATTAACCCTGTAATCTTCAACGTTATTTATTATCATTTTTAATGTAAAGAAGTGGAAGTTTTGTGGAGGGAAAATAAAACGCCTTATTGCTTGTAAAATGTTTGAACATTTATGAAGCAATTGTATGTAACTCATCACAGTTGTCACAATAATTCTCTGGAATAGGATATTCCTGGTACCTTCATATGTGAAGATAAAGAGGCTCAGAGAGTTTAAAAGACTCAATCAAGTTCACAAAGCCACAGACTGGTCGCTCACTGCCTTAAACACATGGGCTTCAGATTCCATATTCCAACCCAGTAGGGAAGTAGCTTGGTATAGCTTAGAGAAAAACAAGATGTGGAGTTAGGCGGGCTGGATTTCAAATCTTGACACCACCATTTTCCATCTGTGTGATCTTGGGCAAAATCCTTACACTTTCTAGACCTCGTTTTCCTCATTTGTAGCATGGAGAGATGACACTCACCTTACTGGACTGTTAGGAAAATCAAACAAAATAAAATCTGGCATCAGATGGGTTCTCAAAACATTTATTTTCCCTTTTCTACTATTCTGTACTCCATTGTTCATGCCTCTTGTCCTTGTACCATCCTTAGTTCAAACACACTCATTTTGTTTCTTGCCCTGTCTTGAACGGCCTCTCCAGTTGAACAACCAGAAGTTGGACAGTCGTTTAGTGCACAGTGTGTTCTACCAGAGTATAGTGCTGCAGCAAGAATTAGACCCCACACAATTGGGAAATCAGGGAATCACCGTAGTCCAACATGGAAGCCCCATTGGTTCCTGCACAATTTTTCTTGGCATACTGGATGTTGTGCCACCAAGACACAGCAGCTGAACACAAAACACACACAGCTAGGAGGATGGACAAGTCACGCAGAGATACAGTACTGAACACGCTGCCCGTTATACCATGCTCTTCCTCTTGGCTCCATCTCGCTAAATGCACGGTTTCAAAAGTCTTTATTGCACATTTCAATGCACAAAACAAACAAGCACTCAAGAAGGAGCCAGAACTAAGCCTGTCACTGCTCCTCCACCTGCAAATTCTGGTGCCAATGCCCCTCTGACTTCGTTTTCATAATTCAGGCAACTCCGTACTTCCATACATACTCTTCCGCCAACCTACCTTTGCCTTCAATTTCAAAGGTAAACTCTTTTATTTACTGGATTATTTATTTGTAGGGACACTAACATGCTCTTATAATTGTGCTAGTATTTCTCATAAGCTCACTATTGTTTTGGTTAGTGCTTAATTATAACGTTAAATGTTTTGAGTGTTTAAAATGTTTTGAGTGATCTGTTCCAATTCTATTTTCCTCAAAACGTCAGTTATTTTTAGTGAGCGATTTTTCAGAATGTGAGATTTTTAAAAAGAATACATGCATTATGTGATGGTAGAAATGCTCATATTTTGCTTTGTTGTGTGGATATTTTTTATATATTGAGGCACCACAAATTGATGTGCTTATTTGACTCTGTTAAAATTCAGCTCAGGAGGAACTCATCTCCATGGTTAAGAACGTACAATTTCCACCAAAGATAGTACCAAGGGGAGAAACTCATACTGCTTTTCATAAATATGCTAAACCAAATGATTCTAAACATAAAATAGTGTATCCAATATAGCATTGAAATAAATCTATCCAGTACTGGCCTGTCTCTACAACTTTAAGCCGCTTTTGCTTTATTATGTAAAAGCATTCCATTTTTAAATCAGCTAAACTTCCAAGCAAGCAAAGACATTACAAGAAAAGCTTCTTCAGCTACAGAACCTGTCACATGAGGAACCAATTTCCAGGGTAAGAAAATAAGCTCAAATATTTTTTTAAAAAATGTTTCCTCTTACCCCTAGCATACTGAGCTGGCAGTATAATGAATCAGAACATTTTCATTTGCATTTATTCTTTGACATGGGCAAATGACAACCTTTCCAGGCTTTCACTGTAGGAAAATGGCAATCTTAAAAACTTGAATAACTATCCTATTAATTCTATGAGGTTGTTATAAGAGATATATATATATTATATACAAATATATGTTTATATCTTATATCTTATATAATATATATATATATACTGGAAATTACTTGTAAATCTGTTTGTCCTTCAATCTCGAGATTGTACAGTACTCTGCTAAAGAATATATTGTCATCATCACTGATTCTTTATCGCCAGTTGCTTTAAGTAAATTGCCTTGCACATAATAATTTTTTTTAAGTTCTGGGATACACATGTAGGATGTGCAGATTTGTTAACCAGGTGAATGTGTGCCATGGTGGTTTGCTGCACCTATCAACCCATCACCTAGGTATTAAGCCCAATGTGCATTGGCTATTTATCCTGATGCTCTCTCTCCCTCAACCCCAACAGGCCAGTGTGTGTTGTTCCCCTCCCTGTGTCCATGTGTTCTCATTGTTCCGTCCCACTTATAAGTGAGAACATGCAGTGTTTAGTTTTCTGTTCCTGTGTTAGTTTGCTGAGATTGATGGCTTCCAGCTCTATCTATGCCCCTGCAAAGGACATGATCTCATTCATTTTGAAGGCTGCGTAGTATTCCATGCTGTATATGTACCACATTTTCTTTATCCAGTCTATCAGTGATGGGCATTTGGGTTGATTCCATGTCTTTGCTACTGTGAATAGGCCTTGCATACAATAATTATTCAATAAGTGTTTGCTACATTAAATTGAACCATATGCATAATTAATCAAAGTCAGAGTCTCGCTGTTAAGTTGTTTAAAGGAAACATGAAAACCTATGATGCAATAAATACTTTTAAGTTGTTAAAGGAAATTTATTCCCAGAGAGCAAATAGATTGTTCTTAAAAGGCACTGGATATGGATGCTGAATTGGTTAAAATTCGTTTTGGATGCAAGTGACAGAAAACACAGATTGTAATATCTTAAAGAAAATATAAGCAATTTTTCTGTAGCAAAGAAGTTTATGTAGGCAGGTCAGGTATGTTGATCCTGTAATCATCAGGGACCATTGTTGTTCCACCATCGTAAACTCTCAGCTTTTATATCCTGGCCAAGATGATTGCATTCTAGCCAGCAAAAAATACAAAAGAAAAAAAAAAAAAAGAAAGGTGCATGCCCTTTTTTAAAGAGCACTTTCTGAATATTACATTCCAGCTGTTCACATCCCATTGGCTGGAATACGTCATCTTGCCATGCCTAGCTGTGTAGGAGCCTAGGAGATATAATCTTTATTCTGATGACCATGTGCCTAGATAAATGGTGAGTGCCATTACTACAGAAAAAGAGGAAAAAATACCAAGGACAGAAAGGTTTATCACAGTTTTATAAATTGACAGCTTTGAGTCAAATCAATACAGAGCAAGTAAATTAATTTGTTTCTAATAAACTTTCAGGGCAAGACTATCACATGTGTTTTAAGGATGTAGATAATTCTAGTTAATGAGGAGAGTCAGAACCTATTTCCAACAGATAAATTGCATCTGTTGGAATCCATTCAAATTCCCATCCCTAATGATCTGTACTAAAACTTAATACTAAGCCACACCACATCGATTAAAAGAAATATTATGAAAAGAATGCATAACTGCCTAAGATTTCAGGTGAAAGGAGAGAGCTAGTTGAAATCATCTTTTCACACAAAACTAAGTGAATGGTAACTTTTCTGGTTATAATCAAATACATCTCTCTTCTTACCCTCAGAATAGAGGGAATGCTGTATAGTCACTAATGCTGTCCAAACTTAAGTGCATTGGGAATAAAAGGATGGGGAAACTAAACATAGCCAAAGAAAGAAAATAATAATAAAATAATTCTGACAGCGTCTGGGATATTCCTTAAAGCATTTATAAGATTCTTCAGGAGCTATGGGTAGCTTGCCCCATCTGAAAACTCCAAAAGCAGTTATTTCATAGATCTAAAAAAAAACGAATTTATTTTCACTGTACTCTTATCGTAATATTTTTCTTAATTAAGCTTCATCACTATCATCACCCAAAAGGGTCAATTATTGAGGTTTCATTCAAACTAAAACCCTGAAAGCTAAGGATGGAAAGATAAGAATAAGCAAAAGGTAAGAGAAACATTCAAATAGAAAGACGATAAAAGAAAAATAAATTAGAAGAAAAAAAAACACTAGATAGTGACTCAGAGAAGTAGAGGCTGAATTTGGAGGAAAATAGAAGAAAGTAAAGGACAGAGAGATGAAGCCAAGAGTAACAGCACTGGTGACAGAAGGAGTTACACAGAAAGAGAACAAAAGGCAAACAGGCTATTTTAGCAGGGAGTTAGAAATCCTCTTACAGGACTGGGACTGCCACGAAGGTCTCTGAAATGGGGAGTACCATCTAGGCAGCATTATTCAGTAGGAGAAACTGTATTCAAATTTAACCATCATCTGGAGGACATCAAGCCATATTTTTATGTGATCCTGATTTTCCATATTAAAACACAAAAGCTCACGGAGATATTCCATCCCAGTTACACAATCACAAAATGGGAGAAACAGTTTGGTTTCTTCTGTCATCAGATTTAATCCTTACAACATCATTGTGAAGCAGAAATTATTATCCCTACTTCCCATAGAGGCTGAGAGAGAGAGAAAGTGACTTGTCGAAGATTATCTTGAACAATGTGAGTCCCAGGTCTGCAACTTACTCGGTGTGTTGTGGAAAAGTCACTGAGCCTCCATAAAAGTCATCTGTAAAGTGAAAATAATCAATAACAAGTCCACAGGTTTTCATATAAAAATGGGAATATATATACATACATGTAAAATACTTGGTAAAATGAAAAACATAATTTGTCATATTTACTAAAACTAACATGTTCAGTGTAAAAAGCTATACGGAGTTTACCTGCTTCTTGTCCTTTAAACTATTAAGACTGAAAATGATGGAAAAGGGGAAGGAGAAGATGGAAAAGGAAGGAAGAAAGGAAGTAAAAGGGAAGGAAGGAGAGAGGGAAAGAGAGAGAAAGAGAGGAAGACAGGGAAACAGACAAACCCAGTAACAATGGCTAACACTGTGTATTTATTGTGTGCCAGGTCCTGTACTAAGCCTTTGCTCATTTAATCACCATAGTAACTCTAAGGCAGGTACTGTTATTACCCCAGTTTGCAGATAGGGAAAGTGAGCCTTGAAGGGGTTTAGTAACTTGACCAATTTATACAGCTGGTTAGCGAGAGAGCCTGGATTCAAATATTCAAATCCACACAGGTACAAGTAGATACTATTCAACTCTTTTTTTTTTTTTTTTTTTTTTTTTTTTGAGACAGGGTCTCACTCTGTCACTCAGGCTGGAATGCAGTGGTGCAATCTCAGCTCACTGCAACCTCCACCACCCGGGTTCAAGCAATTCTTCTACTTCAGAACCCTCCCGAGTAGCTGAAATTACAGGCACGTACCACCACGCCCGTCTAATTTTGTATTTTTAGTAAAGATGGGGCTTCACCATGTTGGCCAGGCTGGTCTCAAACTCCTGACCTCAAGTGATCTGCCCGTCCCAGCCTTCCAAAGTGCTGGGATTACAGGCATGAGCCACCACACCTGGTCTCTGGTACTCTTCAATTATTATTCTACCTGGATATTAGTCAGCTAGAAATAACAGTCCTATGGGAAAGAGGAAATATAAAAATCTCACTATAAAAGCAGGAATAGGAAAATATTAGGCCCATCAGCATACCAGCAGCTAAAAATATTATCCCTAGCCAGAGATTTAGCACATGCTATTTTAATGTCCAGTGGCAATGAAGGAGATCTCAGTAAATGAGAGTCACATTAGTTACCCTGATAAGGTCAAATGGGTGCTGCAAGAAGGGAAAAAACCTGCATGAGATTATTTCAATTGCTAATGAAATTGCAAATTAGCCTTTGGAGCTGAGTTCATCTTTCCTCAGTGGATAGTGAGCTAGT
The DNA here is from genome assembly GCF_002776525.5 of Piliocolobus tephrosceles. Taxonomy (NCBI): domain Eukaryota; kingdom Metazoa; phylum Chordata; class Mammalia; order Primates; family Cercopithecidae; genus Piliocolobus; species Piliocolobus tephrosceles. Next base: position 7,214,172 of record NC_045434.1, on the reverse strand, counting down.
AAGCAAATGTAAAAAGCAATTACAAAATTTACAAAGACTTTAAAGACCTCCCCATGATCAAAAAGCTAGCTCAGAAATTTCAACAAAAATGTCAACAGAGTTTTGGATAGACAGAAATCTTAGTGGTTGTACAGTCCATAGACCAAAGCCCTTCCTAACTGCAGACAATCTGACCTGCCTTTAAGAGCTGATAGATTGTCCAAAGAATATATATAAATGCCAATGAGCACTTGAAAAAAAGCTCCATCATTAGGGAAATGTGAATCAAAATCACAATGAGATACCACTTCACATCCATTAGGATGACTATTACCAAAGAAACAGAAAAGAGTAAGTGTTGGTGAGCACGTGGAGAAATCAGAACCTCTGTGTACTGCTGGTGGAGATGTCAAACGGTGCAGCCACTGGAGAACACGGCATGGCAGTTCCTCAAAAAATTCGAAAAATTAAAAGTACAAGCTGGGCGCGGTGGCTCATGCCTGTAATCCCAACACTTTGAGAGGCCAAGGCAGGCGGATCACGAGGTCAGGAGATCGAGACCATCCTGGCTAACACGGTGAAGCCCCGTCTCTACTAAAAAACAAAAAATTAGCCGGGCGCGGTGGCGGGTGCCTGCAGTCCCAGCTACTCGGGAGGCTGAGGCAGGAGAATGGCGGGAACCTGGGAGGCGGAGCTTACAGTGAGCCAAGATCACGCCACTGCACTCCAGCCTGGGCCACAGAGCGAGATTCTGTCTCAAAAAAATAAATAAATAAAATAAAATAAATAAAAATTAAAAGTACAGTTACCAGGTGATCCAGCAATCCCACTTTTGGGTGTACACCAAAAGAACTGACAGCAGAGACTCAACACAGATATTTGTATATCCATATTCACTGCACTATTATATACAATAGTCAAGGGTAGAAGTATCCCAACTGCCCGTTGTTAAATGAATAAACAAAATGCAGTAAATACATTCAAAGGAATATTATTCAGCCGTTAAAAAGGAAAAAATTCTGGCACATGTTCCAAATGGATGAAACTTGAGGATGTTATGCTAGGGAAATAAGCCAGAATAAAAGAATAAATACTGTATGTTTCTGCTTATATGACGTACCTAGAGCAGTTTAATTCATAGGGACAGAAAGTCAAATGTTGATTGCAATGAGGATGGTAGAGGAATCGGAAATTACTGTCCTACAGGTACGGAGTTTCAGATTGGGAAGATTAAGTTCTGGAGATGGATGGTGATAATGGTCACACAAGAATGTGAAGTGTACTTAATGTCATTGAACTGTGCACTTAAACAGAGCTAAAATGGTATGTCTTATGATATATATTTTTACCACAATAGAAAAACAAAAAAAGAAAAAGTAAAGAACAATAGACTTCTTTGTGTAAATATGAAAAAAAAATTAAAGCACATTGAGTAAGATGTGTCACTAACCTAAGGACCCAAGACAAATCATAGAGTACTTTTATTTACCTTTTTATATACCTTTATCTTCTTTAAAGGTGCCTTATGTACATACTAAAAAAAGTTATGTCCTAAATGATATATGGCATTTGCTTCAAAATAATCACCTGGGGCATAGAGGAAGTGGGGAAGCAGAAATGAAACAAGATTTACTTGTGGTGAATCATTGTTGACACTATGTGATAGGTGCATGGAAGTTCTTTATATTCTTTTCTCCACTCTTGTATTTGTTTGAACTATGCCACAACGAAAAATTTTAAATACTGCTTTATATTTACCATATAAAACAGTTTTGAACAAAATATCAAGCCACTGAAGAGCAGCAAATTCTAAAATAAGATGAAGAAACTTTTTAAAAGAAAATATTCCTTAGATGTTATCACTTCCATTTGTAGGGAAATCCATGTCCCTTTTCTGGACAATTATAATGAACAGTTAACATACACTGAAGAACTGTTACTTATACCAGCTTTACATGCACTGTTCACGTAATACTAACAATATCCCATTTTACAGATGTGGAAACTCAGACTCAAAGAGGTAGAGTAACTGGATTCATGTTAAGTGCATTTTAACCCAGACAGTCTGGCTACAAGCCCTTCAGCTTAACAAGTACATTTCTTGAATTACAAGGGTATTTTTTTCTTCTTTCTTGCTAGCCAGTTTACACAGCCTCAACAGTCCTGAGTTGTCAGAATTAGAAAAGCCTGATTGAGAACCCATGAAAAGAGATATTTTGTTTTTTAAGGGATATGATCAATACCTTTGCCTCATCTGTCACAGTAAATCCCTGAGGAGTTTCAACACGAGCTTAGCTCAATTTGGTTCATTCACTAAGCACCTGCTAAGTGTCACAGGCTGTTAAATCTTGGGTACTATGCTACGCACTCAGATACCCAGAGGAATATAAATTATTCTATTATAAGGACACATGTATGCGAATGTTCACTGCAGCACTATTCACAATAACAAAGACATGGAATTAACCTAAATGCCCATTAATAACAGATTGGATAAAGAAAAATATATACCATGGAATACTATGCAGCCACAACAAAGAACAAGATCATGTCTTTTGTGGGAACATGGAAGTAGCTGGAGGCCATTATCCTCAGCACACTAATGCAGCAACAGAAAACCAAACACTGCATGTTCTTACTTATAAGTGGGAGCTAAATCATGAGAACACATGGACACATAGAAGGGAACAACACACATTGAGGCCGATCGGAGGGTGGAGGATGGAAGAGAGGACAGGATCAGGAAAAGTAACTATTGGGTTATAACTATGTTTAATAACTGAGTGATTAAATAATCTGTACAACAAATCCCCATGACATGGGTTTACCTATATATCAAAACTGCACATGTACCGCAGAACCTAAAATAAAAGTTTAAAAAGGTAGACAGTGAACTACGACATGATACTGTATTGAAAACTAAAGTATAATCATGAAGGTGGAATACGAGAATTCCCTGAGAAGAGTTTTTATAAAGGTACAAACGAAAATATTAACGATTGTATATTTATCTGGAAATACCTACATTTCTTAACACCTATTTTTCTATTATAAAAGTGAGTAAAATGAATATTGCTTCTACTTAAAAGACAAATTGAATTAGAGACTAATGAAATATAAACTGCAAGGCCTGGCGTGGCATCTTGGGGAAGAAAAAATTCCAAATTCCAATTTCCAAATCAAAGAAGCAACAAATGACAATAAAAAAATTAATACTTAAGGCCAGGCACATTGACTCACACCTGTAATCCCAGCACTTTGGGAGGCCGAGGTGGGCAGATCACGAGGTCAGGAGATCGAGACCATCCTGGCCAACATAGTGAAACCCCGTCTCTACTAAAATATAAAAAAATAGCTGGGTGTGGTGGTGTACGCCTGTAACCCCAGCTACTTGGGAGGCTGAGGCAGGAGAATCACTTGAACCCAGGAGGTGGAGATTGCAGTGAGCCGAGATCGCGCCACTACACTCCAGCCTGGCAACGGAGCAAGACTCCATCTCAAAAATAAAAGAAAATAAATACTTAAATGTTTCTATTTTTCAACTTGCAGAATTTCAATACAAATGTAAAACATACTTAAAATATATGTTTCTATTACATTATGTGCTATCAGAGAGCAATAAAAATAAAATGTGATTGAAAAAAGAACTGCCAACAGAAAATGGAGGTTAACGTAATATTTATTTTAGAAACCAGAAAACCAAAAATAAATAACTTATATCAGTCATTTCTTCCTTTCATGGCATTAATCACCCTGTGATGAGTTGCTTGACATCTGTGTTTGCCATGGTAAAATAAGCTCCGCGATGCTTCAGACCTGTCTGCACCATCCGAAACTCTATCGTCAGTGCTTACCATATACATAGCTACCCCATACACAGCCAAGGCCAAATGCATATGTAATGAATGGACTTCAGTTCTGAATGTCCTGTCCATTCATTCACTCCTTTATCTAGAGAGCAACACGGTAAAGACGCAAGAGTAGGAACTTTGGACCAGGCATTCATTCACTATTTTATTCATTCATTCATGCATCTATGCAACCAATATTCGAGGACACCTATTTTGTGCCATTGTTCTAGGTCCTGAGACACTGCAGTGAAAAACCGGTGTTTCCAGCCTCATATAGCTCGACAGTTCTGCCACTAATCTTGGGAAGTAATTCAGTCTGCGTAAGTTGGTTTTCAGCTGGTTTTTTTTTTTTTTTTTTTTAGAAAAATAGCATACTAATAACCAATATGGAAGATTATTTTAAAGAAAACAAGTCATACACAAAATGGACCTGGCACATGGTAAGTAAGCACTCAGTAATTAACAATCAATCAAAAGCCTAAAAACAAAATACCAAATATAAAATTTAGAACCAGTGACAAATGACATTGATTTCCAGAGCAAATGCACCTAGAAAAGTTCAAAGAGAAAAAAACATTGTAATAATATTAATTATGTGTTAACAGCCATATTAGTATGAATCTGTTCTCTCTATATGGTATCAAATTTTCTTCAAAATCCTTTGGCGTACACCATCTTAAGTATTAACAACGAAAAATGTCCATAGATTTCTGTACTAGAGAAAAAAATTTCTACGAAACCAGTTTGGCTGCCATGGAGAGCTTTGTGCGGACAATGAAGGTCATGTAGATTTGTATTGTTCTTGACATCTTCTAGCAATGAGTAAATGGGGGAAATCATGTCAGCTGGGCTTCTAAATGACCTACAGCCATGGGGACACACAGCAAGCAGAGGAAGACTTGGTCAGGAAGCGTTTTGCAAAGATGGCTTTTGCAAGGACACTTAGGGAGGTTGAGACACATGCCCAGGCTTACGTAGCTACTCAGGGGAGGGGTCAGAATTCACATCCAGCTCTTCTGACTCGGAGTCCTTTGACCCTTCATGACTACTACCTCCTCACGGGCTATCGTCCTCCTTTAGAAGTTCAGATACACAGGTAAGAGAAGGGAGCTTATAAAAAGTAGATTCCTTTTATACCTCAATTTAAAATTCTCAGAAAGAGTTCTAAACACTTTAAATCCCTTTTACCCAGAAGCTTCTGGTTTTTGCTCAGTCTTGTTAGGAATTGGAGTGGCTGTGATACATCTCTGAGATGCTATGAAATAGAAATGAATTGAAATACTTTCAACATCAGCAAATCATCTGAGGCCCCATAAACACCCTGCACAGTACATTCATGGTACATGCAGGCCTTGGTCTTACTGAAAGACAACCTATGTCATCTGATGTTACGAGAGCCACTCACTTCAGACCACTGAAAGTTTCAAAAAGAGAGAAAAAATGTCATAAACCAAGTAAACATTCAGTGTCATTTACCATGATATCCACCATTTCCTTACGAGGCCATGGTCGGTGGTCTTCCTTTAAAACTTTTGCTGTATTCTCTCAAAAAAAAAAAAAAAATCATTTGTTGAGCTCTACTTTGTTTTAAGCACTGTATGCAATTGTTAAGCTAAGTATAGCATTTTTTTAATCTCTTTTCTTGGACTTGATGCTATTTGTTCAAACTCCTTTACTTCCTATCACTGTGCTGTCCAATCCAATGGCCACTAGCCACCAAGACAATTTTAGTTAAATTTGAATTAATTAAAAGTAAATATAATTTAAAATCCAGGTCCTCAGTAACACTCACCACATTTCAGGTGTTCAGTTACCTCACGTGGTGGGTGGCTACTATAGTAGGCAGTGCGCACACAGAACATTTCTGTCATGATAGAAAGTTCTATTGGACTGCATCACCATAGGGCATCAAATCTAGGACTTCCATCTAAGATCAGATATGAACAGAACGACCACCAGAATAGGTCAGACTAACTTCCTAATCTTATCATTCCTGGGGTTCCAAGAGCTAAACTACAGGTTAGAGGACAAAAGCATCTAATCTATTTAGAGTGGTTGACTAGACACAATGTCCGTGAAGCAACCAGGATGCTGATTATTCGCTGACACTAAATTACAAACACGAAGTCTTAGTGAATGTATTGACAGAGAAAGAAAGAGAGGCCACAGAAAGACAAATACATAAAGACCTGAATTCAAGCTGTGTGACTTCAGGCAAATCGTGTTACTTCTCTGATCCTAAATTTCATAATCTGCAAAATGAAAAAGTAGATAAACTCTGAGTTTCCTTTTACCTCTGAAATTCCTGGATTCTAAGGCTTTATATAGCTCGCATAATATCCAAGGAGCTGTGCAGACTTCCAAGATATATAAGACAAGATTCCAAAGACTTTCCCATTAATGAGTAGAGGAAGCTAGCTACATAGGGCTAAACAATATAAGACAGGACATTATAAGTATCATAAAAATGGTATTACCAACGCATCCTACAGAATCTCCCTCTTTATTCTACCAGAAAAAAAATGACTGGAGGTAGTGAAAACATTCACTTTTCTTTCATTATCAAAAAATATGGTAGCATATGGTTCCCCACCTGGCACATACCGGATGTTTAATAGTTTTTGTTAAATAATAGTAATAAGATAATAATGATAATAATAATATTAATTATACCAGCAGTCATTTATTGGAAACCTAATATAGATTAGGTTCTATGCAAGACACTTTCCCCAGGCTATCCCATTTTAGCATCAAACAGCCCTATGAAGAAAACATTAAAACATTTTTTATGTTTCATCACTTTATAGATTTAAAAAAACTGCAGAGAAAGGAGTTAGGTCGCCAAACCACAGCCACACAACTAAACAGTGGCAGAGCTGAGATTTAAAACCAAGACTTCCCAATTCTAGTACACATGCTTCCTCCATTTCCACCCATTGTCTCCTTAAGAAAACTTTTACTTGTTAATCACCAGAAAGGATCAAAGATAAGAAGACTCTCAAACTTTTTGGGAACCCAGCTAATTTCATAAAATTGCCATTTCTTATATATTTTTCCAGAAGACAAAATAACAATTTATCTTTCTAGATAGGCCACTCGGCCAAAATATTTTCTAGTCGAGACCAGGTGGCAATTTCAATGGAGCTAGAATTGAGTTCATGATTGTCTGTTAGTGTTCCAATGTCCTGAGACTTTTGTTAATCAGACACAAGACAAAAGGGTGTTAAAAAGAAGCCGAGTTACATTTGCATTGCTGTGGGCAAATGGCAGAAAGAAGTGGGCCTTTGTTTCCTAAGGAACTGGGCACCCACTCTATCATTTACAATTATTTTATAATTAGGTTGATATTTAGTAGGATAGAAGCCTGCGTAACCCTCACAACCATAAGCCTCCTTATCACTGTCATGAAGTGGAAAGCAAGGGCCAATTATTTGTGCTGCTTGTTTTCCACAATCCTGTTTTCCAAGAGACTTAACATTAAAGTCACTAAACTGTCCAAATCCAAAATATTTCCACGTTCTCTGCAGTGATCACATTCTGTCACCCACACTTCCTAAAAATACCCCGCTTTCCATCACTCACTAGAACCACAGAGGCTATTAGAAGGTAATAAAATCCCTCGAGGACTTCTCTTTTGCACATTTGCACTTTCCTCTGATCAATTAGATTCAGGGAGATTGGAAGAGGGAAATAAAAGAAATAAAATTGAGGCCACAAATCCTTATCGTAATCCCACAGATAGCACTGACAAACAACAACTGGTGAGGACAGAGCTCAACCCTGGAGGACTCTCCGGCTCTAAACTCAATTATTATGCAAAATTCATCATTAAATTATTACTCATAAAATCCTTCTATCTACTTCTCATCAAGAAATATCATCATGGAAATATCAGTGATGGTCCTATCTTATCTCAGGGCACACGTCAGTATTAGTATCACTGAGGAAAAAACAGGTCTGAATATGTTTAGGGTAGACAACATCCCTTGGTCCAGAAAGTTTCCTTCAAATAATCTGATTTACAAAAGACACTCCATTTAAAACTTCTTCAAAAATGGCAAGATACCTCTCTCAGTGCCTGCCTCCTGTCTGAGCCCTTAATTTGGAAATCTGAGGGCTTAAAAGGACCATGCCTTTCATAATGATCTTTTACACACATTCCTTCCTTTTCTAGGGGGTCTTTGTCTTGTTGTCCCTTGTACATATTCCTCACTCTGCTAACACGTAGTAAACCCAGACGGATTAAGACTACTAAGGTTCAAAAATATTAAAGATCAACTTAGGCACGGTGGTGCACGCCTATAATCCCAGCTACTCAGAAGGCTAAAGCAGGAGGATCACTTGAGCCCAAGAGTTCAAGACCAGCCTGGCCAATATAATGAGAACCCATCTCAAAAAAAAAAAAAAAGTCAAAGATTATTTTTCACAACGGGGACTTAGGCGAGAAATATCGACACCCTGAGGGCTGACCAGATGGGCAGTACTGCACTGACAAATCCACTGAGTTAATGTAGAAAATGTCAGCTAGCACAACACTGAGAGACTACTAATGTCTGTGGCCTAGTCTCTTCCAAAGAAGAAATCAAGTCACTCCTCTTTCTGGCAAGTATGTCTCCTCTCACAGAACAGGCTGACTTCAGAAGTAGCTTTCAAAGGCAATGCTTAGGTCAAGTCAATCAGCATTTAAGTACTCTTCCTGGTTGGGTGATAGCTCTCACTGTGACTTCATATAAGAAAAGCCAGTGGTCTCGCCTTGGTCTTCAAGAATGGAGCAGTCACGGCTGGGTGCTGTGGCTCACGCCTGTAATCTCAGCAGTATGGGAGGCTGAGGGAGGAAGATTACTTGAGCCCCAGAGTTCAAGACCACCCTGGGCAGCATAGTGAGACCCCATCTCTAGAAAAAAACAAAAAAATTAGCCAAGCATCATGGCACCCACCTATAGTCCCAACTACTCAGGAGGCTGAGGTGGGAAGATAGCTTGAGCCTAGGAGTTCAAGGTTAAAGTGAGCTATGATTGCACTACTGCACTCCAGCCTGGCCAACAGAGCAAGACCCTGACTTAAAAAAAAAAAAACAGAATGGAGCCACCTTAACCCTAAAATAATAACCTTTTGCCACTACCACCATATGATACCATATTTGAAAGATTTATTCAGGTACCTCAGCTTCACAGGTAACAAGGCTGTCATCTCTTCTCTTCTCCAAAAGGCATTGTTTCCTCCTTTACAACTAAATAAACAGTGCAAATTATGTCTTCAACTTTAAGTCAGGTTTGAAAAGAAAAAAATAAAACCAAACAAATGCAAAGCAAGCGACTATATAGGGATGAAGAGACAGGAGAGGAGAATGGAGGAGAGAATGGGAGTAGGAGAAAGGTGAGGGGAAGAAGGAGATGGGGGAGGAACAGTGAACTTGGTAAGTTTGCTATTTCCAAAACCATGTTTACTGCAGTAAGATAATGAATGAGGAAAACATTTTCATTTTCTTTTCTGACAGCTTGAGCATGAATGATTGCTGCAATAATATCAGAAATTATTGGGCATTTTGAGGAGTCTTGCGAGTGAGAAGCCAGCATTCCAGCCAATTTGAAGCTCTGGCTCCAAGGTGCCCTAGAAATTTTGTTTTTCAAATGCAGGAATGTCAGCTGCCGGACTGAAAGTGATGTATACTGTCTAGTGGACAGCATGCTGGCCAGACACCAAATTTGAAATGTCTCTCCTTGTACTCAGTTGTTCTTTACGGCCAGTGCTGCCCTCACAAAGGAGGGTTTTGTCCAAAGCCGACCAAAAATGGGCGTATTGTTTAAGATCCATCAACACCAAATAACACTGAGTTCTGACTTATCACCTCTACAGATTCTTCAAGAAGCTGATGTGAATCCAACACCTCTTAGAGCTAGTTGGGTCTCTTTTTCCCAAGGCAGTTGATGACTTCTAGTTCTAATCTAGTTAGGGGACTGTCTGAAGGAGGCCTAAAAAGTGCCAGAAATAAAAGCAGTCAAGCCGCAAGATTGTATGTGCTTTTAAATGAGACGTCCTCAAGTACATAAAACAACATAACCATTGTAATTTAATCACCTGCTTATGAAAAAGACAGCCCTCTAAATAGAAGAACTGAGAAGGCAAATACTTTGCCTATACGGATTTTTAGAATGTGTCTCTGACGTCAAATGAACTCTATTGAGACTCCCTGTATTATGCCAAAAACCCACCAGCCAACATCCAAGACTGACTTGCAAGTAGCAACCCTAATTCGGATCATGAAGCAGCATTACTATCACCTGTGCCCTTCAATAGGGTGACATCCACTCTACCTTAACAATCAGAGTTTTATCCACTGTACATTTTTTCCATAAGATTCCTATGGACTTCTCCATGGAAAACAGATCCCTGGAACATTTCCGTGATTTGGAGGAACTCCTGTAATTTGTATGAGGACAGCGATAACGAGAGAGACATCAAACAAACACAAGAAATTGACACATCCCAGCTTTTCTGTGTTTTTCACTTTGGAAACCAATAGCCTATGAAGATAAAACGGAAACAGCACATACATATCTTGAGTGTGTGTAAATCCTCAGAGCCGTACGCAATAAGTAAACAGGAGGTGTCATGAGGAGGCAAAACACCACGAATGCTCCCAGTTCAGAACACACTTTCAAGAATGATGCTTCAATAGTGAAGTAGAAGGGAAAATGGGCATGAGTCGATAAAACAGCAATTTCTCGATCCTTTCTCTCCACTGTTACTAAGCAATGTCCTATTGGAACTGAAGTTTTTTTCTAAGTCTTCGATGGACTTCCTGATTAATAAGCATTGTAATCTAGTGTTTATTCTTTTATGAAGGCGGAGCAGTTGAAATATCCTAACACACATATTCGACCAACACCCCTCTCCAATTATTTTGTTGTTCTTCACATTGAAATTTGGCCTCTACTGAGAAGATATTGAATGGAAAGCCCATGTAAGACAGAAAAAATAGAAGCATAATGGACGCATGAAATATGTGATGTCCCGATCTACGTCTACACACAGATATAGACAGTTTGACCTGATAACTAGCAAATGACAAGCAAGGACACTGTGTCTCTTTACACATTATCTGATATCATTTATATATTGTTATTTCTATCACAAAGAAAAACAAAAAACAAATGCTCAGAGAATGTAAGAATAGACAGACAATCCATAGGTAAGCATTAAGAGTAAAATTTACTGAAAGGAGTTACTTTTTCCAATAATGATTTATCAGGAAAATCTTTCTTTGAAAAGTAAGTTATATGTGGTCACTAATCCTAAGCAAAGAGCTAATAAAAGAAGGGAAAAATGAGTAGCACAAGCAGTTCTAAGCTTTATCAAGAAAATAATCATGCTTTTAAAAAACGAGGTAGTACATTCTCTTCCTGAAATCATTACAGTCTGTTAACTTAAAAGCAAAATCAGTGGCGATTTGATGCTATACAACACGGTATAGAGTAAACCCAAAATTACCAATATGAGGCTCAGATACACTAAACAGTCAAATAACTATTTCTAAAAGCCCTGTCTTCTTATTTTATTTGTTCTCAAAATAACTAACTGACTGACACACACGGATTGCTGCATATTTAGTTTATTTCTAATGAAGATAACTATTAGGTGTCCAATCTACTCAGTCCTTAATTTTTTAAAGGGAAACAGAGAGGGAATACGATTGTTTAGTCTAACGGAAATAGCTTACTACTATATTTTTCCAACCAAAAGTCTAACTCTTCACATTGCATACACCCATAAGATAGAATTCAGAATTCTCACAGCTTGCATATTACAATATTCAGAGTCTTACCAAAAATACAAAATATTATGACATTTAAAACCACCCAACTCCCCCCAAAATATTTCTTCTCAAAACCAACTCTAAATAGAATAGACAAGTATCCAGTTAATTCAAATAACTTAAAAATACAATACTAGTAATTTAAACTCAAGTGGATTATTTTCCTGATTTATGCACTTGGAATGCTTTAAGACTAACATAGACAACTAGGTTCTGATTTCTCTTTCCCATCATACTGTTTTATCTCACACACATGTAAATGCATTCATAAGTACACAATATAGTACTGTTCGCCAAGGCTAGAGAATAAAACAGCTAGCATTGTACCAGGACGCCTGTGCATCTTTCCGTTAAAGCCATAGCAATATTCCCTCAAACACATATTCATCACTACCTTTTAATGATTCTGGGCTACACGGATGAAAAGTTTTGATTTAGTGCAGGTTAAAGTAGGACATAGTCTTTCATCTTTATTCATAATCAGTTCTGATCCTCCTACTGAAAAAGAGATAAATGCAAACATCTTGAACTCTTCAATGGGCTTCTCTCAAATTAAAACCTTTAACAATTTTGGGGTGTTTCAAAGTATGACTTCCCTTTTACCACGTGAGTGTTAACCAAAGAAATATTGCTCAATAAGCACTCCAGATAATATACTTTAAAAAATCATTTATAAAATGCAATAAAAATGATTGGTGCAGAAGAATACTGCATCCTTAATTTTAGTAAGATTGTTGATGATAACCAGAGTGAAGTTGCCTAAGCAACCACTCGAAAGCACATGCAATGTTTAAATGCATCTTTATTATGGTTGCTCAATGTCTAAAAGTTTGTTGCCGGTAGCATTGCTATTAAATGTATAAGGCTGCCAAACCTATCTGTGGCCCAAAAAAAAAAAAAAAAAAAAAAGTAACTCTGCAAGATAAATATTATTTAATGATTTAATAGGTATATGGCACTAGAATATAAATACCCATGAATATCCCCAATCATAAAAGTAACAGAAAGTAAAAAATAATTTAGGCTAAGACAAAAAAAGACTAAAATTGACTAGTCAAGAACAAAATTATTAAACCACATACATTTACACAGACACATTCTCTCTCTTGCCACAAAACTGCAAAGTGGTCTATTTTTATTTCTAAAATGTGATACTCTTATGCAATTATTATAACCTAAATGTTTAGAGGTGAGTATAAGAAAAAGCTTCTAAAATTATTATGGATGCTACTAAATCATGTGTATAACAACCAAAGTATCTGGAATGCCCAAATTTGCTGTTATTGCTCATGACAGAATAATCTATGCAAAACCAGTAGGGAACATGGGAGGAGGCCTCATTCACTTCAACGTGTTTCTCCACGTATGCATCATTGGAGAATGTTAGATCACTTTCACGTGTACAGTACGTAATCACTGATGATTTGGGGAATCCACAAGGCCACAAAGTTGATATATACTCTGATCTAGAAGGGGAAAAACATCGAGAAAGCCAGAAGTTTCCCGTGTTCCAAGAAACTGAAGACATTCTTACCTTTCTGTACACCAGCATGTTAGGTGATTCATCTGCCACCCCGTTGCTGGTCTGCCCGTAATTATTCCCCTGGGCCATGTCGCTCAAAACTTGGTCCGCACTCAGATACGAGAATTATCAGTGTGCCCTGCAAAGGGTTAGACTTCAGTGAGATCCCAGTGGTGGTGCTTAGGGGACTCCCCTGTTTCATCATCATCATTCACAACACCCACCCCACATGGCGCGTTCTTACAAACTGGGGCTGGCTGGAGAAAGTGACACAGGACATGGATTTTTTTAAAAATTAGTTGACACCTATAATACCCTCAAGGAATTATAAGAAATTACAATCTTCCAGGTAGAAATAGCCATTTGGTTATAGTTTGAGCTGCCTTCATTTTCTGGATACTCATTTTGAGAAGTGTTTGATGCTCACCCTGAAAACTCATCGGTAGCATTTCCCTAGGACAGAGTTCTCTTCTCTCCCAATACTTGCACCTGCACTTAGTGATGTTTTCCCCAAAGGGTGGAAAGGCAACACCTGGGGGGTCGGAGCGGGGCGGGGGGGGGGGGGGGTAGCACACTTTCTCCCGGGTATCTATCTAGTGTCCCCACCTGCAGCGCATCAGAGAGGCCCATTCCCGCTGTCATTCTCCAGCACATGGTTTCCTCTCTGTTCCCCCGGGTCTCCCACACAGAGCCAGAGTATATGCTTCGCCTACTTTCACCTGCCTGCGCTGCCAGCCACCGGCTGCTCTCCTTTCTCCCCACTTCGCTTCGGAAGTCCGGAGGTAATCCTGCCTAAATTTTTTGCAAGAAGACACACAACATGTCCCGGCAACAAGAACTAGTGGGAGGTCAAGCCTTCAGGCCATTTTACCCGGGTCACTGTGGGTAAAAGTCTAACTGCAGAAGCCTCCAGAGCAACCAGCCAAAGAGGAGGAAACAGGCAAGCCCAGCTCCCCTTGCTCGCTCTCACAGCAGCAGCAAATGGCAGGCGAGCCTGTGCCCCGCGCCGCGGCGGCCGCCGGAGCCGGGCAGCAGTTTCAGCACCGTGGACCGCGGGGTGCGCGCTGCGCCCGTAGCCCAGCCCCGGCGCGGGGCTCCCGGGGGCGGCCGCCTTGCGCCAGCCGACGCTCCCGCTGCGCAGAGCGAGGGCTGGGTGCGGGCCGGGGGCCGGGAGGGCTCTGGGTGGCGCTGCCTCCTCCCCGCCCGCCTCCCCTATTTACCTCCTCCGCCAAGGTCACGGCCCCGCGGCGTCTCCCCTCCCGGGCGGGCTGGGTGCAGGCGGTGTCAGCTGGCGGCAAGCGGAGCAGCGAGGCAGGGCAGCTTCATCACACTCGCGGCGGATGCGGATTCCGCGCCGCCCCGGCTCTCGCTGCTCAGGCGACCGCCACCCTCGCCTCGCCGCCGCCTGTGCACAGGCGGCTCCGGCAGCCGCCACTCGCGCCCGCTCCCCTGGGCCGCCTCGCTGGCTCGCTCCCTCCTCCGCTTCTTCTCCCGGGGACTGGGACCAGCCGAGCGCGCGCGGGAGTCGAGACGCCCGGCCCGTGCGCGCGACTGGGAGGAGGGAGGAGGGGACGGTCACGTGGGACAGGGGCGTCCGAAGGGGCCGGCTCGGATGGGCTCGGCTCGGCCGCCGCCACACCGCCCGGGCCTCCCGGGCCTCCCCGGCCTCCCCGCCCTCGCGCTCCTCGGGAGGCTGTAGTCCTGCCCCCGGCGCGGCCAGCCCGCCCTCCCGCACACCCCGCCCGCCCGCCCGCGCGTGTGTACGTGCGCCAGAGGCCTGGAGAGACCGGAGTTTAACGCCCAGTGTAAGCCGGAAAGGGAGAAAGGCTTTGCGATGGATGGGTGGGTGGGAGGTGGGTGGGTGGTCTAGTGAATGGTCGGACGGATGGACGGACGGATGAATGGATGAATGGAGCCCCGTGCAACCCAAGGTTTCATCACGTGCCTAACGACTCCGCTGAAAGTCCCAGGGAAGCAGATGATTTATTATTATTATTATTATTATTATTATTATTATTATTATTATTATTATTATTATTATT
>NC_045434.1:6854965-6870502 GCF_002776525.5 Piliocolobus tephrosceles | reverse complement strand
TTATTATTATTATTATTATTATTATTATTATTATTATTATTATTATTTTAGAGATAGAGTCTTGCTATGTTGCTCAGGCTGGTGTCAAACTCCTGACTTCAAGTGATCTTCCCACCTCAGCCTTCTGAGTAGCTGGGACTATAGGAATGAGCCACCATGCTCAGCCTAACTCACACTGAGTCCAACGTCACTCCAATACCAAAACCAGACAAAGTCATTACAAGAAATAACTACAGACCACTATCTCTCATTGACATAAATGCAAAAATCATTAGTGAAATGTTAGTAAATCAAATCCAATAGGGTGTAAAAAGAATTATGCACCATGACTGATATGAACTAAATGTTTGTGGACCCCTCAAATTTATATTTCCTACCCCTCGAAAATGATGGTATTAGAGGTGAGGCCCTCGGGAGACAATTTAGGTCATGAAGGTAGATCTTTCAGAAATAGAATTAATGCCTTTGTAAAAGAGACCACAAAGAGTTCTCTAGTTCTCTTTCTGCCATGTGAGGCTACCACAAGGAAACAGTCATTTGCAATGTAAAAGATAGCCCTTGACAGACCCTGACCATGTTGGCACCTTAGTCTCAAGTCTTCAGAACTGAGAAAAAAAAGTTTATTGTTTAAGCCACATAGTCTATGATACTTTGTTACAGCAGCATGAACTGACTAAGACTATGACCAAGTGGGATTTATTCCAAGAATGTGAAGCTGGATCAACATTCAAAAATCAATTAATCTAATTCATCGCATAAACAAGCTAAAGAAGTAAAATCACATAGTCATATCAATAGATGCAGACACAGCATTTGACAAAATCCAATGACACTTATATAAAAAGACTTAGCAAAGTAGGAATAGAGGGAACATCATCAACTTGTAAAAACATCTACAAAAAACCTCCAATTAACATCATCTACAGTACTGGACAAACAGTTTTCCCACTAAGATCAGGTATAGTATGTTTGCGGAATACAAGGTTATTGTATAAAAGTCAGTAACTTTCCTATATCCTAACAATTAACAAGTGGCATTTTAAATTAAAAACACAGGCCAGGCACAGTGGCTCATGCCTGTAATCCCAGCACTTTGGAAGGCCAAGGTGGGCAGATCACCTGTGGTCAGGAGTTCAAGACCAGCCTGGCCAACATGGTGAAACCCTCTCTCTACAAAAATACAGAAATTAGCCAGGCATGATTGCAGGTGCCTGTGATCCCAGCTACTTGGGAGGCTGAGGCAGGAGAATTGCTTGAACCCAGGAGGCAGAAGTTGCCGTAAGCTGAGATCGCACCATTGCATTCCAGCCTGGGCAACAGACCAAGACTCCGTCTCAAAAAAAGAAAAAAAAAAAAGAAGAAGAAGAAGAAAACAAAACAGAAACACAATACCATCTGCATTAGCATTTGAGAATGAAATACTTAGGTATAAATCTAACAAAATATGCAAGATCCATATGAGGACAACCACAAAACTCCAATTAAAGAAATCAAGGAATTAAATGAAGAGACATTCCATGTTTATGAATAGGAAGACTCAATATTGTCAACATACCAGTTTTTCCCAACTTGAGATACAGATTTAATGCTATCGCACCCAAAATTCAGCACGTTATTTTGTGAATCTTGACAAGTTCATTTTAACATTTATATGGAAAAGCAAAAGGTCTCGAGTATTCAACACAACAATGAAGAGGAAGAAAAAAATCACAGGACTGACAAGCCAAGACATAAAGCTATAGTAATAAAGACAGTGTGGTACTGTAAAACAATGGAAAAAATAGATCAATAAAGCAGAAATAGACCCACATAAATATAGTCAACTGCTCTTTGACAAAGGAGCAAAGGGAATACAATGGAGCAAGATATTCTTTTTAACAAATGGTTCTGGAACAAAGAAATAATTGATAAGCTGTACTTCATTAAAATGGAAACCTTCTGCTCTGCAAAAGACACTGCCAAGAGCATGAGAAGACAAGACACAGACTGGAAGAAAGTATTTGCAAGAGACATATCTAATAAAGGACTGTTATCCAAAATACCCAAAAAATTATTTCAACTTAATAATAAGTAAACAAACCACCACCCAATTGAAAAATAGACAAAAGATCTGAATAAATACTAAGATACACAGATGGGAAATAAGTGTAAGAAAGGATGCTAAACACTTTAAGTCATAAAGGAAATGTAAATTAAAATAAGATACCAGTACATACATATTAGAGTTGTCAAAATCCAGAACACTAACCGCACCAAATGCCGGTGGGGTGTAGAGCAAAAGGGACTCTCATTCACTGCTGATGGGAATGCAAAATAGTGCAGCGACTTTAGAATTCCTCTTGACAGTTTCTTAAGAAAAGGAAACATACCCTTACCACATGATCCAGCAGTCATACTATTTGGTATTTACCCAAAGAAGCTGAAAACTTATATTCACACAAAAATCTGTACATGGATGTTCATAGCAGCTTTATTCTTCATTGCCAAAACTTGGAGGCAACAAAGAAATCTTCAGTAGCTGAATGGATAAACCGACTCTGGTAATCCAGATGATGGAATGTTAGTCAGTGCTAAAAGGAAATGAGCTTTCAAGCCATAAAAAGACATGGAAGACCCTTAAATGCATATTCCTAAGTTAAAGAAGCCAAGGTGAAAAGGCGACATCCCGTATGATTCCAACTATATGACATTCTGGAAAATGTAAAACTGTGGAGATAATAAAAAGATCAGTGGTTTCCTGGGCTTTGAGGGGAGGGAGGGAGCACAGCGATTTTTAGGGCACTGAAACTACTTTGTATGATACTGTAATGGGGGATAATGTCATCACACATTTATCAAAACCTATGGAGTGTACAACACCAATTGTGAACCCTCATGTAAACTATGGACTTTGGTTTATAATCATGTGTCCTTTATTATAACCAATGTGCCACTGTTGTGTGGGATTCTGATTTCGGGAGAGACTGTGCATGTGTGGGGACAGGAAGTATACGGGAGATTGCTGTGCCTTCCCCTCAGTTCTGCTGTGAATCTAAAACCGTTCTGAAAAATAAAATCTATTTTAAAAATGTGCTGAGCTACAAACAAGAATCTGACTTGTTGCAACAACAACAGATTCAGATTTGGCTTTAATTATTCAGATTTGGCTTTAAGAATGAGCATAAACCTATCTAAAAAACAATTGGTTAAAACATACAACCCTTCTCTGGTGATTTGGTTCCATTCTTAAAAATTTATTTTCAAAACCCTAATAATTTTTTCTAAATTTCAGCTTTTTAATCTAAAAAATGGGTGAGTTGAAATGAGATTGATTGTTAGCGACAGAACCTGGTTTCCTTCCCTACCTTTACACTTAGAGTACAACTAAAAGTAGTACTAGGAAAAATGGTGAATAGCCTGTCCCCCTAACAAAATGCATGATGTCCTTTAGGTGCTCTTGAACTGTTTAAATGAAATTCACACACACAAAAAAAGTGTCACAAAAAATAGCCTCTGCATATACAGAGCTAGAATTCCTTTAAATTCTGAGGTTTTTAATTTAAGCAATGAAATAACAGAATTAGAAATTTAATGGAAGAGCAGACTATCACATCTCTAAGATGTGATTTTTTTTCTAAGACGTGATTTTCTTGAAAGTTGTAGACTTCATGAAAGATACTTTTTTTTTCACTCATTTAGAAAGGGCGAAATGTTTATTTTGGTGTATAACATATTGCACTGAGAGACAAATTAAAAACCCTTCACAGCACATTAAAAACAATTTCATTTCTTGACACCAGATTGGATTCCAGAAATATCATTTATATGGCATAATTAATTGCATAGTTTCATTTAGTTTCTGTAATATAATTAACTGCTAGTGATTATACTCTTGCATTTTAAAGGAGTGCATTTCTGAAACCTTTAATTAAGAAATAGATGCAAGTTTATATCCAATTTGATTGTATACTATGCTGGCAATTCATGATACATTCATAACCATAAAGGAACATTGTGAAAACATATGCAGATTAATATATCCTTGTAGTCCTACAGAAGACATATTCTACTTCAACATCCAGAGAAAACATGTTCATTTCCAAGTTACACAAATCTTGGAACATTTCCAGCACATTTACCAGGGTGATTACAGCGACTAATGTAGCAACCAGAAACTTATACAGGTCATATATAGCTTTTAGTCCAAAAATATATCTGTTATCCAACAACTATTTAGTAAGTCACTATGGGCTAAGCACTATGGACAATACAAATATATTTAAGCCATGACCCCTGCCGCTACATGCTTAAAATTTAAGTGGTAAGATAAAGAATACAGACATAAAGTCAGTGGTATGTTGGAGCCAGTTCATATTAGCTTATGAGAGTTGATTGTTAAAATTTCAGGAATTAGGCAAAGCCTGTTGTAAAACATTGTCATCTTGGGATGTCAAACCTAAGCCAAAAACAATCAATCAAACAGACAAACAATCACTGTCATCGTTCAAAATTGAATTATATAAGTTAGTGATTCAATTATATAAAGAACAAAGGCAGTAAATACTCAAAATACATCACTTCTTTTTTATTTATTACAATTTACCACTGTCTGTGTTCTTGAGGGGTTTTTTTAATATCCTCAGAAAATACTACACAGTACAATGGTGCACAACTCTATGTTTTTTCCTAACTCCATGTTTAGAGACGTCACATTGGTAATTTGGAAGCAGCCATGCTACCATATCTATAGAATGGAAAACAGCAAACTCTAAAACTCAGTCGACCCACCCCGCTTTCCCTGGCTGCAGCTGAATATTACACATTTACCAGCACACCATTGCATGGGATGATAATTATCAATGCAAAGCAGGATATGTCAAAGACCAGTTGAATGGTTTAGAATTATAGGCATAGTAGAAGTTAAGAAAACAGAGTGATAAATGATAGTCCTCAGCAAGCCTAAAGAGATAAGAACAAGAAATCTTATTTAGAGGACTATAAAAATAAACTTGGCAGTGATTTCATTAACAAGAAATGTTATAGCAGCCACAGTAAACATACCAACTCTGCATTTGGAGGGATGAAGTGGCTTATTTCTACTTTCTTAAAGAGTATCTTTACACTGGTGCATTTAATTGCCTATTGCCTGTGCTAAGATTATAAAATAGAAATCAAGGCATTAGTCTGAGACCAGGCATAGTGGCTCAGCCTGTAATCCCAGCACTTCAGGAGGCCAAGGTGGGAGAATCACTTGAGCCCAGGAGTTCAAGACCAATCTGGGCAACATAGGGAGATCCTGTCGCTACAAATAATTTAAAAATTAGCCAGGTGTGGTGGCATGCACCTGTGGTCCCAGCTACTTGGGAGGCTGAGATGGGAGGATCGCTTTAGCCTGGGAGGTCAAGGCTGCAGTGAGTGATGATCACACCACTGTACTCCAGCCTGGAGGATGGAATGAGACCCTGTATCAAAAAAAAAAAAAAAAAAAAAAGAAAAAAAAAAAGAAAAAGAAAAAGAAAAAAAAAGCATTAGTTTGAATAGCACTGATAAGACCCTAACTTAGAGCACCTGGAATTTTTTCTTTCAGAAAAAGTTCTCTTCAGAGAAAGTTCCTTTCTCTGACCTCCTCTTTTATTTTATCAGCTCTTGAACACTCTAACTGCCACTGTAGCTACTCAGTGACCTCACTGAAGTCTCACATCTTTGTTGTTGGAAAGGGATCCTGATCCTGACCCCAAGAAAAGGTTCTTGGACCTCACGCAAGAAAGAATTTGTGGCGAGTCCACAGAGTAAAGTGGAAGCAAGTTTGTTAAGAAAGTAAAGGAATAAAAGAATGGTTACTCCATAGGCCAGGCAGTGACATGGGCTGCTTGACTGAATACACTTATAGTTACTCCTTAATTATATGCTAAACAAGGGGTGGATTATTTCCGAGTTTTCTGGGAGAGGGGTGGGCAATTCCTGGAACTGAGGGCTTCTCCCTTTTTTAGACCATATAGGGTAACTTCCTGATGTTGTCCTGGTGTTTGCAAACTCTCATGGCGCTGGTAGGAGTGTCTCTTAGCCTGCTACTGCGTTACAATCTGTGTATAGTGAGCAGTGAGGATGACCAGAGGTCACTCTCATGGCCATCTTGGTTTTGGTGGGTTCTGACTGGCTTCTTTACTGCAACCTGTTTTATGAGCAAGGTCTGTGGGACCTGTATCTTATGCTGACCTCCTATCCCATCCTGTGACTAAGAATGCCTAACCTCCTGTAAATGCAGCCCAGCAGGTCTCAGCCTTATTTTACCCAGCCCCTATTCAAGATGGAGTTGCTGTGGTTCAAATGCCTCTGACACCTTGATCTCTTCATTATCTCAAATTTTGTCAGCCCTCTCCTCTACTTTCTTCCCTTCCTATTGAGCTGGACCCCAGGTTGATCATCTGAGATAATATCTCACCAGCATTTTTCTTGGCCTTATATCCCTATCTGATCACTGCATCTGATTGCAGAGCCCCAACCCTTCTGTGAGCAGAGCCCTTAGCCTAGACTCCTAATCCCCTTACGTGTCTTTGCTCTACTTCCTGTCTCATTTTCTCCAGTGACTATTCCAGACTTCTGCCCCTTTCACTCTTCACTGATGTCCTGTCCTCCTATATGATGACAAAACCCGGAGCCTCAAGGGGAATTCTTCAACACATCAAACCTTTCAAAATTATCTCTGGCCATACCTTCTTTTCTTTCTGTTTCAGAGGTTAAAGTATCAAACCTTCTATTGGTGACCTTATGCTCAACTCCTTCCATCTTCTCCAGGACCTTGCTGTCTCAGCTCTTCAACTGTCTCCTTACTTTCTTTCTCTGTTTTTAGAGACCGGGTCTCACTGTGTCACCCAGACTGGAGTGCAGTGGTGCAATCATAGCTCACTCCTCCAGCATCGAACAGGCTAGTTGGGACTACAGGCAGGAGCCACCATGGCCAACTTAAACTCTTATTTTCAAACTATAATACTTAAGTCTCTGTCGATATGAGTAACCCTTCCTTTGACCTACATTTTCCTCCTAACAATCATCCTACACCTTTTCTTTCCTTCTTATTTTAACTTCCCAGAAGAGTACTCTGCATTCACTGCCTCCAGTTCCTTGATGTTATTCATTCCCTACATAATCCTCTGTAATGTAGCTTCTTCCCTATCTACTCTGTGGAATCAGAAAGCCTCAGGACATTCAGCATTACTGATCTCACCCACTCTGAAACTATTCTCCTGTTTTCTGGGAAGCCAGAGTTTTCTCCCAGTATGTTACTGTTGGTTCCTCTTTCTTGTGATTCTTCTTTTCATGCCTTCTCTTAGTGGTGGTATTCTCTAGCATCTGGTACTTAGCCAACTTTTCTTCTTACATTCTATCCTCTTCTTGGGCGATAGTTGTATTCTTCAATACACTGATACCTGTGTACTGATGAAACCCAAGCTATCTTGAATTTGGGACTTATTCTTGCTCAACATCTACACTTGGATAGTACTCATAGTCCCTCAGATTCATATGACCATATCTGAGCTTAACTTCCCCCACTCTAAAATATATACCTGTCACCTCACATGATTCTTTTCTCTTCCTTGATGCCCACAAACCAGTAATCACCAAATATGTCTATATTGCCTCATAACCACTCATGGAATCTGTCCTGTCTTCTTTATCTCTATTCCTTTCACTCTCCTGGCCCTTATCTCCAACTGCCCTCTTGCCTCAATATTATCCTTGTCAAAACTACTGTTCATTAATCTTCCAGGGTATTCTCCTGAAGATGACATCCAAACATCTGAATACTTTTCACAGTTCTCTGTCCCCTCCCCACAGCATTTCCATGATCTAGCCCCCCACATACCCCTTACTTCATCCCCTTCAGTGCCCTTCACTGCCTTATACTTAGCTTCCTGTAAATCTGAACTGCTTGCTGCTCCCTTGAAACCTCCATGCTGGCACTCTGTACATGTTTTGAGCCTGAAATACTCTCCCCATTCTTCCTCTTCTTTCTGTCCTCCAACCTCCAGGAATCTTTAAGGATCAGATGGTACCTACTCCAAGGAATTTTCCTGACCATTCCCCAGCACCTTTCTTCCAAGATAAGTTAAATACCCTCCTGCTGCTATAAGGACATACCCACGACTGGGTAATTTATAAAGGAAAGAGGTTTAATTGACTCTTCAGGCTTCCTGAAGATGTCACAAATGCCGAGTTTTGAAGTATTGGTAAAAATTAGGCAAAACAACTGGGAGGTAGCAGAGTGGATAAACAGACACAGTGCAGAAGTGGTGTTCACAAAGATATGGAAGAGAAAGAGAAGATGGTGAGTTCTCAAAATTGCAAATGATCCAATATAATTGGAGAATTGAGTGAGAGAAGAATTGGGAAAGATGAGGCTAGATAATCCAAACATGAAAAGACCTGCATGCCATGCTAAAGAGTTGGGATTTTAACCTGAAAGCTATTGGAAGCCATCTAATGCTTTAAACAAGAGAGTGAAAAAAATATGTTTTTGACAGATCACCCTAACAGCAGAGTGGAGAATGGATTGGGGAAGGGCAAGCTCAAAGTAGGGAGACCAATTGAGGAAGATATGACAATACTACTTTAGAAGAGAAATGATGAGCATTTGGGCTTAACCAGGGGAAGTAGGGACAGAGAGAGAACAGATATTCTTGCATAACTTACAAGAATTGGTGGCCTACTGGATGAGAAGAATAAAGGAGAGAGAGGAATCTGTTTCTTTTTTTATCCTTAACATATTTATGGCATACCTATTTTAGACCAAAAACTAACTGTTCCAGGTAGTGATATAATATAATGGTATGCAAAAGAGACTAACAGCTCTCATGGGGCTCCTCTTCTAGTGGAGAGACACATAATAAACAATTAAATAAATAGTACAAATTGAAGGGAGAGATAGATGGTGAGGGGAGGCAGTATATTTGACAGGATGGTCAGGAGAGACTGCTCTGAAGAGACAACATTTGAGCAGAGATCTGAATGTGGTGAAGATCAAATCATACAAATATTTAGAGGAAGAAGGTTTGAGAACAGGTGACTGTCAGGCTTCTGGCTGGGAGGGCTGTTTACATGGCACTATTTACTATAATAGAATATAAGTGAGCAAGGCAGCACTTTGCTCACTTGCTTCAAGGGAGCAAAAGAATTCTAATGTAACCTTTGCCAACTTATTTGTTGGCCATGTGGTCTTGCGCATGTTACTGAAATTATTTGAACCTCAATAACCTCCTTTATGAATGGAAAGAGCACTAACTTTCTTATCTCACAGGATTTTTCTGATGGTCAAATAAGCTGAGATGGGTGAAGGTGCTTTGGAAATTGTAAAATGCAGTACACACTGAAAGTATTATTATTTGCTTACAGTTATTTAAGCTTTCCTGAAGAATGGACTTTTAAAGAAGACTTTGATTTCTGTGTGCTGTCAAAATCCATGAAAATAATAAATACCCCAACACCAGAGAAAAGGAAAGGCACTCATATCTTCCTCTGGGAACCAATTATGATGATGCCAACATTCCCTTTGTTCAAGCATTAGGATCTGTCAATCACGTTGTGAAGTTTGTGTTAGGCTTTAAATGAGGAGTAATCTATTTTTATCTAAAGACTGGACATCGTGTTCTTTTTGTCAAGAAAAATATGACCTTCAACTAGCATGATTCTAATCAAATATAATACCTTTCACAGGGAGTAACCTCAAGAGCAAAGTTGAGTTAGACACATTTTCACAATCTCCTTTTCTTAATTCACTCCACTCCATTTATATGCGCACACACACCCCCTCAGCCATTCTTGGGTTTTAAAGCAACTTTTTTGTTTTTTATATGTTTTTTCAAAATGTATATTTGTAGATATTTGTGAGTTATGTAATGGTATTGTAAGGGCATTAAATTCCTACTCTCCATCGTGTTCCACAGGTTTGATAGTTAGTAGCTGTGAACACTTAGATTATCTAGAAAGTTTTACTTTTCTGATTAACCAGCGCAATCTGATCTTTGCTCTGAACAATATCTACTTTGCAATAGTCCGGAGTTTGTCTTTACACCCAGTGCTGGGGTTCCTGGAATTTGGTTGGTAATGTATTCATCTGAGAAGAAGTCAAGAAATCAATTGAGTAGTAATGACAACCTCAGCAAACAGTGGTCATTGATCTGTTCAGTCAAACTCTAGATAAGCTTTTCAACTACTTTCTCACTTGGGCCACGCTCCTAAATCTAGAAGCTGAAGAGGCTTCTCAAGTGAGATAGTGTAATCATGTTTTCCTGAACAGCCACTGACATTGGAGAGTCATCTCAATAGACTGAGAGTTGGGTCTACTCCATCCCTAGACTCAACATATTCCTATTTCTGTAATTTCCTATAATGAATCTTAAGTTGAACCAGATACAGCTGCATTTATACAATACATAATTGGCCAGCTGTTAAAATGGGAGCCAACAGCTCCCAAAAAGGCAGGAAAAAAATCCTCTCAAAAAAATTTCCATTTCAGAAGTGATTACCATTCTGTTTGTAATTTTGTATGGTAATTTCACAAATGGAGTTCTGTACTAGCAAGAAAATAAACATCTGCAATTAATTATGCCATGCAAAGCATGTTGACTATTGCAAGACCTAAGCTGAATCTTTAAACCCTTTGATAGCTTGACAGTTTCCAAAAGATAAGCAACTAACTACTCAGCATTACTTTTTATTAGTTACCCAACTCAGAGGCAGAGTATCATATTAGAAAGAGTATAGTGCCCCTTGGTAAGGTTGCTGTGGAGATACACAGAAGTGGTTTTTGTCCTAGCACTCACTAACCCTGTGACCATTGAACACTTTACCATTAGTTCTTACCTCAGTTTCCCCATCTTTACATGGTAATGAATATACCTACATGATAGTCTTTTAAAAATTACTTAAGTTAATTCACGTAAAGTGCCTTGTTTAATGCCTGACACAAAGTACTCAATAAATATTGGTTCCTTTTCTTGTTCCCCTAAGAAAGATACTGAAAAGATTTAAAGGAGAAAAAAAAGAACTTGAATACAAAGGAGAAGAGATGAAGCTATCATAGATTGGTTTGTGCACTGGTTTAAGCTTCCTGTTCCTGCATCTA
The DNA here is from genome assembly GCF_002776525.5 of Piliocolobus tephrosceles. NCBI lineage: Eukaryota > Metazoa > Chordata > Mammalia > Primates > Cercopithecidae > Piliocolobus > Piliocolobus tephrosceles. The sequence goes on along the minus strand of NC_045434.1, from coordinate 6,859,401 downwards.
AAGCAGGGGTTAGCAAACTGTAGCCCAAGGCCAGATCCAATGAGTCACTTGTTTTTATAACATCCTCAAACTAAGAATGGTTTTTACATTTCTCAATGACTGAAACAAAAATTTTAAAAAATGATATCTTATGACCCATAAAATTGATATGAAATTTAAATTTCATTGCTCATGAATAGAGTTGTAAGGGAAACACAGCCATACTTATTTGTGTTATCTATGATTGTTTTCATTCTACAGTGGCAGAGTTGAGTAGATGTGACAAGAGAGACTTTATGGCAAAATCTACAATATTTGTTATCTTATTCTTTATGGAAAAAGTTTGCCAATATCTGATCTAGAATTTTCGATTGCACCCTCCCTTGCCCCTTGGGAATGGACAGAATATGGATCAATAAGAGGCAATAATACAGAGTTAGGGCCATTTTAAAAAAATGCCTTACCTGAGGCATTCTGAAATTTCTTACCTCTTATAAAGGAGAAAAGAGAAATGCCTTATTCCTTGTTTCCTGCCTTCATTCCCCACCAACTACCTCACCGTCACCAGGAGAAAATATTGAGGGACTCTGCTTACTCAGTAGCCCTGCTTCTTCAGCAATCACAGTTCCCCTGGGATGCTTCCTGTCTGCAGCATTGCCTTCCATTCAGTAAACAACCCCAATGGTGTAACTCATGGCCCCTGAAAAGAGTCACCCCTTTACCTTCTACCTGATTACTCTGTTTCTCTCCCTGCATCATGCTCATTAGTTCATGGAATAACAGGAGAAAAGTCTGAGATGAAGCACATGGTAATTCAGCCAGGGTCTTTTGATAGGGGACTCTATCAAAAGGTTTTTTTTTTTTTTTTTTTTTTTTTTTTTTTCCTGTCTTAAAGAGAAAATGTTTCTCTTTAAAAATGCTATCATTTCAGGGGGATCAGGGAAAAATTCAGAATGAACTTCCCAGAATCAATACATTTCTATTCTGTGTGACTCTGGGAAGTGGTTATTGTCAATCAGGTATTTGTCCCTTAAAGATATTCCAACAAATATTTATTGGGAGCCTTCTATATTCAAAGAACCATTGTGTATTAATCCATTTTCACACTGCTATAAAGACACTACCTGAGACTGGGTAATTTATAAAGGAAAGAGGTTTAATTGACTCACAGTTCCACATGGCTGGGGAGGCTTCAGGAAACTTACAATCATGGCGGAAGGTGAAGGGGAAGCTAGGACCTTCTTCACATGACGGCAGAAGAGAGAAAAGTGAGCAAAAGAGGAAGTTGCCAAACACTTATAAAATCATCAGATCTCATGAGAACTCACTAACACAAGAACAGCCTGGGAGAAACTGCCCCTATGATCCAATCACCTCCCACTAGGTTCCTTGCTCAATACTTGGGGATTACAATTCAAGATGAGATTTGGGTTGGGACACAAAGCCTAACCATATCACATGGTATCTACATTTTATTTTGTTATGAATGAACATCATGGGCCCACACTGTACATGAAACTGAGTTTGGTGCCACTCTGCTACGGGTAGTGTTTACAGGTGGGGCTTACTAAGGTGCCCTGGCCAGTCTCCTTCCCTCCCAACGCCACACCTGCCATCCTGAGAAGGGAGTGTGGTGTGGTGGACCTGGGCTCAAGTCCAAACACCAAACTGATATCTCAATGCATTGGAAAGTATATGAGAAAACGCTCTTCACTCTTAAAGTGCGATCAAAATGCTCATTACTGTTATCATGATAGATTTCTCACAAAACGTTTGATTTTTTTATGCACACTGGTTAGAATAAGACACTTCTAGTAACAGAATGAAAAAGCAATCTTTCAAAGAATATGCAGCTGAATATGAATATGAAATACTGGAAAGCAGGCCATCTTTCATTTTCCAAATTGACATCAATTATACGAGCCTTTCTGCTTGAAATAAGTTTTATTTAAAGGCACAGTTCACTTATTTGTAATTCATTTAATTATGTGGGCTCCTATAATTATTTTTTTATAGGAAAAAAGAGTAATTACATCTAAAGGGCAAATATCCTTAAGAAACTGAAATTTTTAAAATGAGAAGTATGAACACAATTCCATATGCTGAGAAATTTAAGTAAAAATGTTGTTAGATTCGTTCATAATCAGTTAATAGGGTATTAAATGGCTCTTTTCCTGCTGTCTTAGAATTTCAGCAAATGCCATTCTAAAGAGAGGTATAGTAGACCATCCTCAAGAATTATTGGAGTGGATTGTTCTAGATCCATGACCTTTACACCATCATCCCTTGTCAGCAAATATGAATATGATACAACCAGTAATTCTAAAATAATTGAAAAGAGGGATTAAGGTACATAGTTGTGGGCCAGTGGGGGAATGCAGGGGCATTTTGTCTGCCTTCCCCAAAATGGGAGTGGAGGTTGCGGTGAGAGGTTCTGCGGCTACAAAGCAAGTGCTCGTAGGTCCAGGAAGACCTACCCCAGAAGAGTGTGAAGTGGGGAAACGTATCTAGCTCCCCAGTAGCTAGTTGCTGAGGCTCAGAATTCACAGGCTCACCTTGGGCAAGCTTGACATGTAAAACATGTACGTGATGACCACTACTCGCTTCCTCATGGAGAATTTCTTTTTTTTTTTTTTTTTTTTTTTTTTTAGAGACAAGGTCTTGGCCTGGCGCGGTGGCTCATGCCTGTAATCCCAGCACTTTGGGAGGCGGAGATGGGCGGATCACGAGGTCAGGAGATCGAGACCATCCTGGCTAACACGGTGAAACTCTGTCTCTACTAAAAATACAAAAAATTAGCCAGGCATGGTGGCAGGCGCCTGTAGTCCCAGCTACTCGGGAGGCTGAGGCAGGAGAATGGCGTGAACCCGGGAGGCGGAGCCTTGGTGACAGAATGAGACTCCATCTCAAAATAAACAAACAAACCAACAAAAAGAGACAAGGTCTTAATGTTACCCCATCACCTGGCCTGGAGGGCAGGGTCATGATTATAGCTCATTGCACCTTCGAGTTCCTGGAATCAAGCAATCCTCCTGCCTCAACCTCCTGAGTGGCTAGGGATACAGATGTGTGCCACCATGCCCGGCTAATTTTTCTTAATTTTGGTAGAGATGGGGTCTTGTTTTGTTGCCCAGACTGATCTCAGACTCTTGACTTCAAATGATCCTCTACCTTGGCTTCCCAAGTGCTGAGATTACAGGTGTGAGTCACCATGCCCGGCCCTGATGGAGAATTCTGAAGGCTGCAGGTCAGGCCACATTCTGACTTTCCTGGCCCTGGGCATTTTTGCCCTATAGGTCCCTCCCATCATAATACTATCAATCTTACACATGATTTTTCATATACTTTTATGTCTTCAACATTTTTCTTCTGTCTTAGGAAAAATTTAGTATGTTTTCATGGGCCCTAAAAATTCTAATTTTGGGATGTGAAAAAAAAAAAAATGTCCTATGACCCTAAGCTTTTATTTTTGCCTTCTGACTTTAAGTACAATTGGAGTATTTCCACAGGCCCCTTGGGCTCCAGGCCTTGTGCCAGCTGTGCCTAAGGATCAGGTTGACCCTGGCTGGAGGAAGCTGCCACAGAGTGGCAAGGCTGCATTCACACTGATACTGCCAGCATCCTGTGAATTCCCTTTGGGCCACAGAAGGTAGCTTCGCTGGAGCCATCCTAATGGGAATTGGCCCAAGAAGATCTGCTGCTGGGGTGAGGTGACATGATAAGACAAGGTGGAGGAAAATAATGCCCTTCGTAGTTTATACTACATCCAGTGCAGTCCATTCAGCCAACCAGCTGTGGTGACAAAGTATGTCACTGGCAAACCTGTAAATGAGTCATCAGTTGGAACTTAACTACTTCTCATCTGGGACATTTAAGCATTTTCAAAAGTGTAAATACTGACTTTTGATTTATGTTACTAAATTGAGACTCCTTTTACAAACTTTGCATTTGATAGAAGAATAACTACTTACAAAGTAGATTTAAATTAGTTCAAAAAACTGTTTTAAATATTTTGGAAGTATTCTTTCACATAAAGATAATACTATCTGTTCTTCCATTTAGTAAAGCTTTCTACCTAGCAGTGAATTTGGTTATTTTGCATTATTTTTTATTAAAATTTAAAAAGTCACATTTTTTTCAGGTGATTATTCTTACCCATTAAGACATTTTAACAAATTTTATTTAATTAATTGATTTTTAATTATAGTGTCTATTTCAAAAAAGATGAGAGCTATTCCTGTAAACTGGTAGCCTGTTAGCTAAATGCAGCTACAAAATGTGTTTGGGGGATCACTTATTTCTTTCACCTTTGCTTGTGGTGAACCTGCCTTTCCTGTTGTGCATGTTCGCTGGCTCTGGGCCTGGGCTCCCCCTTTTCACGGGCATGCAGTCTCAGTTCACCACAGCGCCCCTTCTCCCTGTGGCGTCACACCCAACCCCTTCCCCCAGCTAGTTTC
>NC_045434.1:6783334-6854955 GCF_002776525.5 Piliocolobus tephrosceles | reverse complement strand
TTCTCCCTGTGGTGTCACACCCAACCCCTGCTCCCAGCTAGTTTCCCTGCCTGGCTGCTGCAGACTTTGAGTTTGTGACCCTCAACCGATGGACACTCTCACCTCTGTTCTTGTCGTTCACTGATGTATCTACCCCCTAGGGCAGTGTTGGGCGTACAGCTGGCACTCATAAATGTTGTTGACTCACTGACTGAGGACCCACTGAGTAGGCCCTAAAAACTCTACTTCCTTCATAGGCCTCACTGCCCCTGGCAACTTTCCTACCTTGAGTATTTCCCTTTTGGAGTACACTTGGAGTCAACTGTCCTCTCTTCTTAACTCCCTAACGAGCCCTAGACATTCTTTGATATGAGAAACTATTTTTTAGCAATCTTAGACACAGCAGAACTTTTCAAACATCTTACAAGCCTAAGCCTTCCCAATATAAAATTTTATAGCCAGCAACCTGCAAAGAATCCCCAAATCAAGATCTCTCACCACCCACCAGCCTGTTCTGATTTTGCTTCTTCCTCCACATCTAGGTGCATTGCTGCTCAGAAAGTATGATGAATTATGAGAATCCTTATTCATGTACGTCTGCCCCAACCAGGGACCACTGCGATTGGCTGTGCAGGCTGTGCCCCCTACAGCTCTGGGATGCCATCCACAAAGCCTATGCAGTTGCCCTGCTTGACCCCTGCCCTAGCTGAAGCTATAGGGGAAGGACAAAATCTAAGATTTTAAGAATGGAAGAAACTATTTAGGTCATAGTCAATCCTTGGTTTCATAAGTGGGAACACTGTAGCTCAGCAAGATTAAGTGACTTTTCTAAAGTCATATATTTAGCAACAGAACACAGCCAGAATCTAGGTCTCCTGACCTCACGTCCACAATACATTCTAAGTCGAGTTTACCAGTCAGCCCTGTCCTGCTCCACCCACTTTATGGCAGGGTCTTATAGAAGTCTGCCTATCCCACCTCTCCCTTTTACTGGGGTTCCCATAAGAAGAGCCAAAGAGTGCTCGTTCTTTCTTGAAACTGTGTCAGGAGCCAGCCCATGCCCTGTGAGGTCTGCAAAGCGGGGCGAATATACTCCAGGGAGTATGCAAGATGATCCATCACAATGGGGGTAGAAAACTCTAGAAGTTTTCTTTCCTTTAAATTATTATCTCATTATTTTATTGTCTGTTTTATGATGTTTATACAATTTTAATTAGTAATATATGTACATAATTTACAAGTAAATGTCAGTGGTGTGCATGAAAAACAATTGTAAGAATTTTTTATTTTTTGAGACAGACTTCCCCAGGCCAGAGTACAGTGGCACAGTTTTGGCTCACTGGAACCTCCCCTTCAAGGGTCCAGTATATCCTGTCTCAGCTTTCTGATTAGCTGGGATTACAGGCGTGCACCACCACGCCTGGCTAATTTTTGTATTCTTAGTAGAGACAGGGTTTCACCATGTTGGCCAGGCTGGTCTCGAACTCCTGACTTCACATGATGTACCCGTCTTGGCCTCCCAAAGTGCTGGGATTACAGGCATGAGCCACTGCACCCAGCCTTTAAGAAAAATTTTAAAAGACATTTATGACTCTACCCTTGGAGAGTCTGATTTATCAAGTTAGGGCTGAGGTCCATGATTTTTTTTTTTTTTCTTTTTTTTGTAAGGATGGGGCTTCACCATTTGCCCAGGCTGGTCTGGAATTCCTGGGCTCAAGCAATCCTCCTACCTCAGCCTCCCAAAGTATTTGGATGACAGGCGTGAGCCACTGCACCCAGCCTAGGAATTTCTTTTTTAATATCCTGCACAACCAGATTTTGGAACGACTACGCTAAGGTCTTGAGCATTCTGACCTAGGTAAAGTTAAGATGTTGATGAAGTTGTATATACAGGTCTAAGGATAACTATTTGCTTTAGGCTTAAGGAAGAATAAAGTAATTTAATTGGAAAAGCTACATATGACCCATGGTATCCAGTATAGACTCAGATAAATGCCTGAACTGCTGAGTATGGATCTCTCGTTTGTGATGCTCAAATTTAGTTGAGCAAACTCTTTTTTTTACATCTTTTTCTGACCTTAAACTAATAAGATATGTTTCAGCTAAATCATAAATCTGCATCCCCCTAAAGTTTGCAATTCAGACTTTATTTCCATGCTGTCTCATTGATTTTGTGACTGTGCTCTGAACGCTCTACAGGCTTTTGTTTAATTTGCATCCATTTCCTTCATATTGAGAAATATAAAAGTTCAACAGTTGGGCAGCTATGGCAAGAATTCATTCTTGCCTGAGGTCTAGGGTGATAATTGCAATGCAAGATATTTCTGGTTATTACCCCTTAGGTTCGATATCTCAAACAAGACTCCAAAATATAAACTACATTAAAGCTAGGCTTTGGCCAGGTGCCGTGTGGCTCATACCTATGGTTCCAGCTACTTGGGCGGCTGAGGCAGGAGGATCGCTTGAACCCAAGAGTTTGAGGCTGCAGTGAGCTATGATCATGCCACTGCACTCCAGCCTGGGCAACAGAGTAAGACTCTGTCTCTGCTAAAAAAAAAAGAAAGAAAATTAGGCTTTGTGAGCCCCAGTTTTTGTAAAGAGATACATTTTAAAAAGTATAGTCCAGTGGGTAAAGGGAATTAAAAAGGAACTGCAGTATCTTTCAATATTATAAATACACGTATATTTTGACTTGCAATACTATTTCTAGAAATTCATCTTATAGCTATATATACAAAAATGGCCCTTTCACAAGTGACTGTTTATTACAATATTATTTGTAATCACAAAAAATTTGAGACAGGCAGGTTCCCCTCAGAAATTAAATAAGTGCTAATTTAGTAATACAAAGGAGTATCTGCTGGCAATAAAAAAAGAGAACGTTTTTAAAATATGATTTAGACAGCTCTTCAACATACATTATTAAGTGAAAAAGCAGTGAACAGAACGGTATATGCTACCCTTTGTTTTTTTTTTTTAAAGAAAAATAACATGCATACACAGCAAGAAGGCCAGGTTTCTTCTTCTCTGCACCTTCCCTGCTTGTGTGTCTCAGATCTGCAAGTGCCTCCTCCCAGACCTCCTTGTCTGGGCATCTTGTCTAGGGTCCTTCTGGGTGGCCCCTCTTTTCCAATAACCCTGTTTCCTCTTGTTATGCTATCTGATCAGTGGAAGTAACAGCTTTCAGCTGTTGCTAGTCTCTGAGGTCGGTATTATTATTGTCCATTGTCCCATCTACTAAGTGAGGAAACTGAAGCACGGTGATGCAGCCAGGATGGAAGCCCACACATTGTCACTCAAGCTCGAGCTTTTTTATCCATGACACAATACCACTCACAGATACTAACACCCAAAACATACATATGAATATTATATGGTAGATGCTACATGCTTTAAGGGAGAATAAGACAAAAGGTAGAGTTTCATTGGTGGAGGTGGGTGGGAGGGTGATGTCCAGGAGAGGCCTAAGAAAGTTACATTTAAGCTGATGCCCAAAGGAGGATGGTTGTTAGTGAGACTGGAGTCTGGGAGATGATCATCTTTGGCCTGTGCCAAAGCTCTTGAGGAGAGAAAAGAGCTCAGTATGTCCAGAAGGGAGGCTGATGAGAGAGACTAGTATAGCTGGATTAGAATCCAGCACAGGAGGAAGAGGAGGGCATGGGGTGAGCCTGGAAGGGTGATAGGGATCACTCAGGGCCAGGCCAGCCAGGTAAAAGAAATGAAGTCTTCTTAGAGCAGCAGGGAACCACTGGAGAGAAGTGATGTGATCTAATTTCTATTTTACAAGGGTCACTCTGTCTGCAACATGACAATGGAATTTGGGTTGGGAATGAGGAAAGAAGAATGGGCAATAGTGGAAGCAGGCTGGGCGTGGTGGCTCATGCCTGTAATCCCAGCACTTTGGGAGGTCGAAGCAGGTGGATCACCTGAGGTCAGGAGTTCGAGACCAGCCTGTCCAACATGGTTAAACACTATCTCTACTAAAAATACAAAAATTACCTGGGTGTGGTGGCACACGCCTGTGATCCCAGCTACTCAGGAGGCTGAGGCAGGAAAATTGCTTGAACCTGGGAGACAGAGGTTACAGTGAGCCAAGATTGTGCCACTGCACTCCAGCCTGGGTGACAAAACGAGACCTTGTCTCAAAAAAATAATAAAAATAATAGAAGCAAAGAAATTACCAGTTTATTGCAGTAGTTCTGGTGAGAGAGGATGGAGAGTTGAACCAACATGTTGCAGTAGGAGTGGGAAGAAGTGGTCAGATTTCAGGTATATTGCAGAGGAAAAATTAACAAGACTTGACAGCAGATTGGATGTGGCTGGTGAGCAAGGCAGAAGTGTCCTAAAGGGTTCCTGGCATTATGTGCTACCCAACAGACTCACTTAGCCACCCAATATCCTTTCTGGATTAAGACCTTATATAGGTTGACCCATCCTCACCACAAGCAAAACCACAAACCCAGCATGGAGGGCTGGATTTTCTTTTAAACAGGAACAATACAAAGTACTATGCAAATATCACCAATTAATGGAATAAGTACATTCTTACTGTTAATCATTATGACTTAATCATTACTTATAATATTGCCTGCCGGCAAATGGATTTACAACCAACTTAGAAATGAGCCTATTAAACATAATCAATGTATAAGACATAATTAACTTGATAAAGAAAAATACAGGCCGGGTGTGGTGGCTCACGCCTGTAATCCCAGCACTTTGGGAGGCCGAGACGGGCGGATCACGAGGTCAGGAGATCAAGACCATCCTGGTTAACATGGTGAAACTCCGTCTCTACTAAAACTACAAAAAATTAGCCGGGCGTGGTGGCGGCACCTGTAGTCCCAGCTACTCAGGAGGCTGAGGCAGGAGAATGGCGTGAACCCGGGAGGCGGAGCTTGCAGTGAGCCGAGCTCACGCCACTGCACTCCAGCCTGGGCAATAGAGCAAGACTCTGTCTCAAAAAAAAAGAAAAAAAGAAAAATATATACATTTTACATCTAATTTGTGTTTTCCAGGCCCGTCCGAGAGTTTTCCATGCCAAGAGGAGCGAACACCTTTTGCTACTGTGTTAAAGCAAATGTGATTGTCACTGGAGGTGAGAGGACGGTTCACATCACACAGGGGTTTTCTACTTTGCAAACATCGTTCTCTTTGAGTTTTGGTGCTGGGAAAAACACATTAGGGAATTTACAAATTGGTGTCAACTCAAATCTGTCTGCCTTTTTCTTTCTGGCATCCGGATTTGATAACATACTTAGAAAAGCCTTCTTCAGCCCAAGAATGTGTGAGACAAATTTTCCTGTTTTTCCTAGAATTTGTTCTTATTGTTTTGTTTTCTGTTTTACCTTTAGAGCTTTCATCCATCTAGAGTTTATTTTTATGTGTGAGAACATGAGTTCCTAGGTGTCCCAGGAGACCTGGAGCCCCCGAAGCAGAATGGCACTTATGTGTGTGTGTGTGTGCCTTTTTCTGGAGAAAAATTTCAAAATTTTATCAGATCCTCCAAAGGAGATCATGACCAAAAAGGTCAAGAGCCAGTGATTTAGAGTTAACAGATAAGAAGGCCAAGAAGAGAATCTTGAAGAATACCAACATTTAAGGGATAGGTTAGGTAGAAAATGAGAATAAAGGTTATCTGCTATGAGGAAAGAAAAAGGTGACACAATAAGTTTCGGGAGGAAAGTAAGGGACTGAAATGATCTTTGAGACTCAGACTCCTTATTTATAATACTGGGGTTTTAATAGCCGTAGGATGGCTTTGAGCCTGGGCCCTGGAGTCAGACTGTGTGGGTACAACTCCTGACTCTCTCACTTGTGAGCTACGTGGTAGGGGGCACGTTGTTCATTCCTTTAAGCTTCAACCTCATTTGTAAGTGGAGTTGATAATAGTTACCTACCCATAAGGTTATGAGAATTAAACTGACTGGGCTCCATGGTTTACACCTGTAATCCCAGCACTTTGGGAGGCCGAGGCAGGAAGACTGCTTGAGCCTAGTAGTTCAAGACCGGCCTAGGCAACATGAAAAGACTGCTAGTTCCAGCTACTCAAGAGGCTGAGGCAGAGGATCACTTGAGCCCAGGAGGTTGAGGCTACAGTGGGCCATGTTTGTGCCACTGCACTCCAGCCTAGGCAACAGCAAGAGCCTGTCTCAAAACAGCAACAACAATAACAACAAAACTAAACTAATTCAAAGTGCTCAACACAAATTTGTTATTAATAATACAAACAATAAGAAAATAATACCTGGCCAGGCACGGTGGCTCGCACCAGTCATCCCAGCACTTTGGGAGGCTGAGGCGGGAGGATCGCTTGAGCCCAGGAGCTCAAGACTAGCCTGGGCAATACAGTGACACCTTATCGCTACAAAAAAAAAAAAAATTAAAAAATTAGCTGAGCATTTGGTGTGTACCTGTAGCCCCAGCTACTAGGGAGGCTGAGGTGTGAGGGTTGCTGGAACCCAGGATGTTGAGGCTGCAGTGAGCCATGACAGTGCCACTGCACTCCATCCTGGATGACAGAGCAAGAGCCTGTCTCAAAAAGAAAGAAGGAAAGAAAGAAGGAAGGGAAGAAGCAAAGAAGAAAGGAAGGAAGGAAGGAAGGAAGGAAGGAAGGAAGGAAGGAAGGAAGGAAGGAAGGAAGGAAGGAAGGAGGGAGGGAAGGAAAGAAAGAAAACAAAAGAAAAGAGAAAAGAAAAGAAAAAGCAAGGGAGGAAAGGAGGAAGGGAGGGAGGGAGGAAGAAGGAAGGGAGGAAGAAGGAAGGAAGGAAGAAGGAAGGGAGGAAGAAGGAAGGAAGGAAGGAAAGAGGGAAGAAGAAGGGAGGAATAAGGAAGGAGGGAGGGAGGGAAGGAAGGAAGGATACCTACTTCATAGGATGGTGTTTAAGATTAATTGAGATAATTTATGCTTGGTGCATAATAGGTTCTCAATAAATATTAATCCTCTCTGTTTAAACACATTGGCAAAATCACTTTGGCAAATGTGGAGGTTTTGTCGGAATAAAATGAAATTTGCTATTCCAGCTAGGAGACTGTTAGAGAAAACATGAGTGAGATGGAGAAGGTCTGAATTACTGTAGGTGCTATTATTTAAAAAAAGAAAGACTCGATCTCAAAGACATGGGAAATTAATTATTCCTAAGATTTGGAGATGCAATGCTTTTGGGAATTAGTAAGAGAAATCAACTAGCTCCACATCTGTAAGGCAGGAGAAATGAAAAAGTAGCAATTGTGTTGATAGTTATACAGAAATGAGGCAGTGGGTGCTTACCTGGGGAAGGAGAACAAAAGAAAGCTCAATTGTGAACTTAAATGTCAAGTGTTGATTAGACATCCAAGAGAAGATTCCTTTTGGTGACAGGAAAAGATCTGGTTGGAGATGAATGATGTCAGGGCTCCTAGGCTACCTGAATCGGGGAGGAGATGAGCTCCCACAGGTTCCTCAAGGAGGCCAGGGTGGCCTTGCAAGAGACAGGAGGCATGTAGGCTTGCAAGACTTCAATGTGCAAAACAGAAACACAAGCAAACAAACATCAAGAAAGTGACTTGTATTGCAAACCCAAACTTTAAAAAGGGAAGAAACAATAAATTTTTTTTAAAAAAGAAGAAAACTGTCATCAAGAAAAAAATCAATAAATACATCATTGGTAAAAGAGTTTACGGCAAAAATATCTATTAAAGGAGCCATGATGTTTAATGAGTAAGTGCTATTGATTCTGTCAATAGTAAGATTTCTCCAAAATTTTCACTCTCAAACATACACAGCAGGCAGTTTGGTTTCCTATCTAAAGTGTCCTGCCTCATCCCTGAAGTGCCTTTACTGCTCAATATAAAGACAGCTGAGTCCTATTTTGTGGCTGGTGAATCTCCCCTAAGGGCATAAAGTTAATTTTTTTTTTTCAAGTACACTGTGCATTCAAAATTTATATTTAAATCTATGCTCAGCTTTGGACCTTCTACAACACTAAACTGAAATTAGCTTATGGTTCCAACAGTATTACAAAATGATATAGTAGTCTATTGGCAAGTACAACAAATAAAAACAATGCACTGGAAGTTAGAATAGCTGGGTTTAGCCATCACCTGGCCAATCACCAACTCTGATTCTTCAGCAATCACTTAATGGTTCCCTTTTGCTCATTTTCCTTATCTGGTAAAATGAGGAAGTGGGACTAAATACATTTCAAGATCCCTCTGAGCCTAAAATACTGTGATTCTATTTTTTAAAGAACTGCCTGTTCACAGGGAGATAAACTAAAAATGTCCTTTAGAAAATTTGGAACCCCGTTTGCCAATTAGATGCTACTCAATATATAATTACAGCTTTGTGCACTCAGAAAAACCAAAGCATTAATTGTCCACAAACCTCTAAAACTCAAGTGAGGACATGAAGAAAAGAAAGGAAGGCATATGGATAAGAAGTCTGTAAAGAAGTGTGTGGGAGTCATGGCTTGGGTAGGGAGCAAGTTTCCTGATACTTGGTAGTGATGATTCTAAGAAAAACAGGAATCCAAGTCTCTCAACCAAACTAATTACAGTTATTTAAAGAGCTCCATACTGAGGTCTAGAACACATCAAGAAACAAATGCTAGAATCAGAAAAAGAAGTGGGATACTTTCAGAAAAAGACGTGGGTTACTTATATCCCAATGCCCGATCCCCTTTGCCCCTTCCTCAGTTAACGACTGTCTTGGCTTATTACTTCCAATGGAAATGGGCACAGATTTTGGTCTGGACCACACATCAGAAGGAGGATGCAAGAGTTGAGGGAGGGAGAGCCCTTTGGTATGAGAGATAAAGCAGCAAACGTGTTTGAGAATCAAACTGCAATGAGTGCTCCTCTCTCCATTGCATGTCTTTAGTTTGGCAAAAATATTAACCCTCTTCCTCTTTCAGTGCAAACCCTGCACATGAAACCCTTTGAAAAACCATACCTAAATACATGGCTAATGTAAAATTTGATTCTAAAATCTGATTGTCATATTATGCTGTCACATTAATCTTAACCAACTCCTCTGAACAGCCCTTTGTCCTCACACACAAAAGAATACAAAATGTTAAGAATTGACTGGTTTTTATAGGCTTTGTAATCTTAGTATTTTAATCATTTCTGGGGGGGAAATGTGTTTGGTAAAGTTTTAGGACTTAAACCACTTCAGTGTTTTGGATTAAGTCATCTGACTCTCATTAACCTCAGTGTTCATTATATTATAAGATCCTCATCTACAGCTTTGAAAGCATATTAATTATAGGTTTTCTAGCTCTCACAGAGGGAAGAAACCACTTAGTAGTATGACCGACAAGCAACTAATACTTTTCATCACGCGTAATTTATTGAATTGTTACAGTTATGGAGCCTCTATTAGTAGAAAATGCAAATTCCCAGTAACTGAAAACACATTTTTCTCAGGAGAGTACTCTTGTTGATCAGTGACTCAGCCAAGCACCGTTGCTAAATGTACCGTATGTACCCGCTGACGACTCTAAATATACAATAAAGGCAGCTTTGCTAGGCTTAGTTGAATGTGTTAAATGTGCAGGGGCATTTGATGAGCTTCAAAAAAGCACAAGCTTTTGCTGGAAAAAAAAAAAAAAAAAAAAAAAAAAAAAAAAAGCCAAACCAGGACAGAGTGTTTACCAAGAAAACCTAAAAATTTCCTGAGCATTATTTTGGTGACCATCAAGAATGTTTTTGCTGAATAGTGTTTGCACTAGCCTTTTTAGGAATTAAGTTCCTAGTATGGAAGGTTCACAGTAGAAACACAATTACCTCCCAAAAAGATATTTTGGGGGCTCTGCATGCATTTTTTTTCATGTTTTGTTCAACAAATATTTTCTGCACAATTGCTATAGATTAGGCTATTAACCTTATAAAGGTCAGGTTGTATTCCTAACCTGCAAACATTTAAAGTCTAATAGTATGAATAAGACAAGTTTATAGATAACTACAAAGTATAGCATGAATCAACATATGATGATGATGATGATGATGGTGATGGTGACGGTGATAATAATACAGATGAAATAATATAGGCTTTGAGAGCTTAGACTCTGTCCCTTTCTGCTCATTCTGCCTCCACAAAGCCACCACATATGATTGCACTCCTAGCAACAAAGGCAAGCAGAGCTGGAGGACATCTGGGATCAGGCAATAGGGAACCTCCGGAAAACTGGGTTTTCTTCACAACGCATGATGGACAAAGCCATTAGTGTAAGAGGCCTAGATATTTCTCAGATGGCAGTTCTCTATTGCACTCTTCTTCATGTAATACAAGTTACAGAGGTTCTTCTGGAGTTATAGCCTATTGCCTAGCCTCATCATCCAGGAATGCTAATGCCCATTTCAGGGGCTGTCCCACCAGCATGATGTAAGATCGCGTGTGGGTGCAAGGCTTAGGTTCTGAACATGTCTGAAGAGCGTGATACATCTTGGCCATCGCCAGTGAAAAGCAAATGCAGGCAAGATACTGCATTATTGGAATTATTCAGTTTGAATCGTGTAACTGATTATCTGGTGAGTTTCTTACTAGCTATAAAATTCCAGATTGCCCTCTGCTTTAACTGTAGTGATCTCTCCCTCCGGAGCACATAATCATGAAATTTTAGAGCTGGATGGAGCCTTGAAGATTATTATTTTACATGAGGAAATTGAGGCCCCAGAGAAGTCACACAACTAGTTAGCTGGCAGAGCTAAGTCTGAGTCAGTTCTCTTTGCACCCACTCAGCCCTGTGTTCTTCCTGGACCACAGAAATCTGGTTTACTAGACACTCTCTCTCTCCTGCTTTTTTGTGTGAACTGAGCCCGCTCATCTCATCAAGAGTGATGCACTTAGATGAAATGACTCACCAACTGAGAGAATAATCTGCTAAAGGAAAGAAAATCCTCTCTTTGATATGTGACTTTATCTAAATTCCGGCTTCACACACACACACACACGCACGCACAAAAGAAAGAAAGAAAAAATAGAAAGCAACAAAAAAACAGGGAATTAACTCTGTATGAACCATAATATTTATAGTATAAAGACCTATCTTCAGATTTGACATACTCTTTACAAATACTTGTTTACCCTCTATATCTCCTTACCTTATTGCTACTACCTACTAGATTGTAAACTCTCGAGAGCAGGGATCATATTTCATATATCTGTGTATCAGTTCTTCTCCCCTAAATATAATCTAAATGCACTGTAGAAACTTAGAATAATAGTAATAGTAATTGTTAGTTTATGGTCCAGAAACTGTTCAGTTATACATGTATAACTCCACTCAATCTTCACAATAAAACTATGATGTAAGTTCCATTTATCCCCATTTTATAGATAAGAAAATTCAGATGCAGAGAGGCAAAGCAACGTACTCAAAGTCATAAATTTAATTAAGTGATAGAGCCAGGTTTCAAATCAAATATGACTCGCTCAAAATACGTATCCTTAACCACTTCATGAGTGACTCTACAAGCCAGCTCATTTACTTAGCAAACATGTATCAAGTGCTTCCTACTTGCCAAACACTGCTACGAATGAGAACTACTAGGCTCACCAGATAATGGGTAAACAGATAGGTAAACAAATAATTATTAGTGCTGTAAAAGAAAGCTGAAGAAAACACAGTAAAAACACAGAAGAAGGAGTCTGAACTCCATTTAGGGCAGAGGAAGGTGATTAGGGAAGGCACTGGGGAGAGTAATAATCAAACTAAGTCTAAAAGGGTGTAAACTTGGGTCTTCTGAAAAGTAGACCTTGGGCAGGAACAACATCTAGAATTTCTTTGTATCCTTCACATCTTGCAAAATACTAAGGGCACAAAGGTATCAGAAGAGAAGGGGGAGCATAGATTTAAAAAAAAAAAAACAGTAAGTGCATAGTTAACTTCTCAAGAGATTTTCTTTCTTGTTGTTAACAAGGGCATCATGGAAGTTTTAAATTTAAGAAAATATTCCACTTCTTCATCAACCACAGCCCCTAAAATATCTTGGTTGATGTTTTAGCCAGCTTGAGCTGCCTTAACAAAATACCATAAACAGAAAGGTTTAAGCAACAGAAATTTTCTGGAGGCTAGAAGTCCAGGATCAAGGTGCCAGCATTGTCAGTTTCTGGCGAGGGCTCTCTTCCTGGCTTGTAGACACCTGCCTTCTCTCCATGTTCTCAAATGGCAGGGAGAAAGAGGGGAGAGAGGGTGGGTTGGGGCAGCAGGATCTGGTGTCTCTTCTAATAAGGACATTAATCCCATCATGAGGGCCCACCTTCATTACCTCATCTGAACCTAATTATCTCCTAAAGGCCCCCCCATTTCCAAACACCATCGTGTTGGGGCTAGGGCTTCAATATATAAATCTGGGAGGGAATGAATTTACTCCACTGCAATTCTTAAGAAATGGAAACCAAGAATCAGCTACGCAATGAGTTTTTTTTTCAGCCTGCCTGTAATAACACTCCAAGAAGTGAGAGCCTCTGAAATGAACAAATGACCTTCCAAAAATATTAGATGAACATTCAACGAAGATCCATTTTTTTGTTTGAATACATGTTTATCCCCTCTTTTGGCACTTGATAGTTAAACCTCTCAGCTGTGATTCATCATGCCAACAATGAAGTTACTGAAGTGGTTCAAAAAATATCTTTTGAATTCTTACTATAGATTATATGTGACAGTAAACAAGAACAAGTCCTGTTCTCAAGGCACGTGGAGTCTAATAGTGGTCCAGACAAATAACTATGAAGGATGATGGGGATGAAGGAGGCACATAGGTAGAGCACTCAGGTTTGAAGAATATGGAAGTATTCTGGAATATTATTGGAGGAAAAGCTATGCTGAGACTTGATGGATGGATTGGGATACTCAAAGAAGAGAAAAAAGGTAGAGAAAATACTATGCTTTTTCATGAGGCCCAATAAAATAATCATAGAATTATGGAAGCATCTATCAAATGTGCCTGGTTTATAAATATCCAACAAACAAGTGACCTAATTATCCCTCCATACCTGACTGGCTCTTTCAGTGTGGATAATCTATCAAAATAAAAATCTGATATACATCAGGAAATACGTCCTAATGGGTGGCCCAATATGTAATACCCGATTAACTAGAATGACTATTTTGGGTTTTCAAAATTTATTTATTTTCTTTTTTTCTTCAAATTTATTTTAAGTTCCAGGGTACATGTGAAGGATGTGCCGATTTGTTACATAGGTAAACATGTGCCATGGTGATTCGCTGCACAGATCAACCTATCACCTGGATATTAAGCCCAGCAGCCATTAGCTATTCTTCCTCATCCTCTCTCTTCCTCACCACCCAGTGAGTGTGAGTTGTTCCCCACCATGTGTCCATGTGTCCATTCTCGAGGTTCAGCCCCCACTTGTAAGTGAGAACATGCAGTGTTTGGTTTTCTGTTCCTGTGTTAGTTTGCTGAGGATAACGGCTTGCAGCTCCATCCATGTCCTTGCAAAGGACATGATCTTGCTTCTTTTTATGGCTGCACAGTATTTCATGGTGTATATGTACCACATTTTCTTTATCCAATCTATCATCAATGGGCATCTGGGTTGATTCCATGTCTTTGCCATTGTGAATAGTGTTGCAATTACATAAACAGCCATGTATCTTTATAATAGAATTATTTGTATTCCTTTGGGTATATAGCCAGTAACGGGATTGCTGGGTCAAATGGTATTTCTGTCCCTAGATATATGAGGAATTGCTACACTGCCTTCCACAGTGGTTGAACTAATTTGCACTCCTACCAACACTGTAAAAACATTTCTTTTCTCTGCAACTTTGCCAGCATCTGTTGCTTCTGGATTTTTTAATAATCACCATTCTGACTGGCATGAGATGGTATCTCATTGTGGTTTTGATTTGCATTTCTCCAATGACCAATGATGTTGAGCTTTTTTAATATGTTTTTTTGGCTGCATAAATATCTTCTTTTTAGGAATATCTGTTCATGTCTTTTGTCATTTTAATGGGGTAGGTTTTTTCTTGTAAATTTGTTTAAGTTCCTTAAAGACTTTGGATATTAGACTTTTGTCAGATGGAGAGACTGCAAAAATTTTCTCCCATTCTTTAGGTTGTCTGTTCACTCTGATGATAGTTTATTTTGCTGTGCAGAAGTTCCTTAGTTTAATTAGATCCCATTTGTCAATTTTTGCTTTTGTTGCTATTGCCTTTGGTGTTTTCGTCATGAAATCTTTGCCCGTGCCTATGTCCTGAATGGTATTGCCTAGGTTTTCTTCTAGGGCTTTTATAGTTTTGGGGTTTACATTCAAGACTTTAATCCATCTTGAGTTAATTTTTGTATAAGGTGTAAGGAAAGGGTCCAGTTTCAGTTTTCTGCATGTGGCTAGCCAGTTCTCCCAGCACCATTTATTAAATAGGGAATCCTTTCCCCGTTGCTTGTTTTGGTCAGGTTTGTTGACAATCAGCTGGTTGTAGATGTGTGGTTTTATTTCTGAGATCTCTATTCTGTTCCATTGGTCTATGTGTCTGTTTTTGTACCAGTACCATGCTGTTTTGGTTATGGGAGCCTTGTAGTATAGTTTGAAGTGGGGTAGCATGATGCCGTCAGCTTTGTTCTTTTTGCTTAGGACTGTCTTTGCTATTCAGGCTCTTTTTTGGTTCCACTTGAATTTTAAAATAGTTTCTTCTAATTACGTGAAGAATGTAAAATGACTATTTTGAATTTTAGGCTTTTTATGTGTAAATTATGACTGTTAATAATTTAAGTTATATATAAATTGTAACTTAGGTTATAATGCCTTTATACAGCCTCTTCGTCTAGTAGCCTAGAGGTCCTTGGTAATATGTAAGGTGCTTAGGAATGCTTTGTTGTATTACTAACTCAATTCCATTTTCTGAGATGTACAAATAACATTTAAATAATTAAATTAATTCATTCAATTAAAACTACTTAAACTTTGGGAGTTAGTTTATTTCTTTTGTGAGATAATAAAGTTGGATTATGCAACTTCTAGGATCCCAGTTTGAAGTTCTTTGATGTTTTTATGACTCAGTTTCCAGGATGACATTTAAAGAATTATTTGTGAAACATAAAATTTAATATATTAAAAAATATTCTATATTTTGTAAACAATTACAGTTTTTATTCTTTTTGGAAACATAATTAGATTACAGCTGCACGTTTGTTTAAGTAATGATGGCTGCAGTAAAAAATAACCCCCACAATGTGAATGGGTCTGACACAATGAAAATGTAAAGTTTAACGTCAGCTCTCAGAATTCACTGGCTAAAACTCAGTAATCTGACCACACCTAACTGCAAAGGAGCCTGGAAATGTGTACCCAGGAAGAGAGGATATGGGTTTGGTGAACACATAGCCAGGTTTTTCATAAAACTGTGTGTGTGTGTGTGTGTGTGTGTGTGTGTGTGTGTACATATGATAATACATGCCTGGTTCAACTTTTATTTTTAGTGCTATCAAAATTCCAATAGATCATGGCTAAAGGATATAAAAGTCAAAAAATTTACAGAAGAAGAAGATACAATTAGCAGATATATTTGGGGAAAAATACCCAACAGCATTAGCTATCATAAAATGTAATTAAAAATAAGGTACCACTTAGACCTATTAACATAGCAAACATTTTAAATCATGACAATATTCATGTGCTGGCCAGAATTTAATGAAACTGGCAGAATATATCGTTGATGGCCTTGGGATTTAGTACAGTCATTTTGGAAAGTAAGCTAGCAATACGTTTGAAAGTGATAAAAACGTTTATAGCCTTTAACATAATGATGCCACACTTGGGACTTTATCCACAGTAAATAATCCAGTAGGAAAAAAAGACCACAGAAGTACAATAACAATTTATTGCAGTATTCTTGAATAAAGTAAAAAACTAGAATTAGTGGACTAATCAATGGACAAGGGGTTAAGAAATTGAGAAATAGTAACTAAAAGGATGATTATGAGGGCATGAGCTCATGGTCTTTCATAAATATAAAAAGGTAGTATGTATAAATATGTATCTAGAAATGTATCTTATTTATATTTTTAAAAAGTCAACAGTGATTTCCTACAGGGAGTTAAATTAGAGATTATGAAGGAAAATACATTTTTATAAAAATTATACCCTTCTATGATGTTTTAGCAATTAAAAAATCATATTTATTCTATGGTACTAACTACACATAAACGATATATGCTTATGAATACATGCTAGAAGGGAAGACGGAAAAATGACAACAGTTGATTTGTTATAATGGTGAAGATTAAATGCAGTTTCCTCTTTCCTTGATTTCTTTCATTATTATAATGTTTGCTTAATTTAAGAATGAAAACAAAAGAGCAGCTGCCTTAAATATTTTTGGAAGTAAATAAAGTATAAATAATACATTAATGCATGAAAGTATAGGAAAGGATTGAATCAAGAAAAGAACTCATAAAATATTTATGAGACTTCACATTTGTGTATGTAAATACAGTCTTTACAAAACAGCCTTCACAAGAAGCGGCAGATCCAAACCAAGGCCAGCCCCTTAGCACATCAATCACAGAATAATGCATCCCGCCAGAAACAGAGTGTGATTTGCTGTTAGAAGAAAGATATGGGTATGATACAGTGAGAGATACATTTGAAACTCTGACCACCTGAGAAAACAAATAATCTTTCCCTGTCCTCCTTTTCAGGAGATGATAAAGTCATCCGGTTGTGGCACCCCAATATCAGCACCAAGCCAGTGGGGAAACTTGTGGGACACATGTTCAGTATCACTGAGATCGTAACCAATGAAAAAGACCAACACATCGTCAGCCTTTCCTCTGCAAAGGTAACAAAAAGAAAATAACAAAACAAAAGTAGTTTTTTCCTTAAAATTATCTGTTGGAAGGCATAGGGATTATGCAATTTTTGACTGAAATAAATGATAGTCATTGAATCATTGAGAAAAATTGAAATATTGAGAAAAATCATTGAAAAAATATTCATCAAAATATTGAATATTGAGAAAAATGTTTAGCCTAGAGGGCCATCATAAAGATGAAAGGTGGTCATTCATTTGGTTATTTAGCAAATATTTATTTATTTCATGAGTGTCTATTGTGTTAGATACTGTTCTGAGTTCTGAGCTCTAGAGACAAAGCATTGAACAAGGAGGACCAGGGCCCTGCAATGAGAAAGTTGACATGCTAGGGGAAGAGAGAGACAAACAAGCAAAGTAACAAATACATGAGAAAACAGTATAACTATGGTAAGAAACAGGAAAACACAGGGCTGGATGTAATGGCTCATGCCTGTAATCCCAGCACTTTGGGAGGTTGAGACAGGAGGATTGCTTGAGGCCAGAAGTTCAAAACCAGCCTAGGCAAAATAGAAAGACCCCATCTCTACAAAAACAAAGAAAAAGAAGAAGAAAAGAAACAGAAAACATAGTGGTGCGGTGCAATTGAATCTCACCTGTGAGGAGGTGACATAAAAGCTGAAGCCTGAATGATCAGGCAAACCAGCCCCATGAAGAGCTAGGAAAAGGAAAAGGAAAAGGGTGATTTAGGCAGAAAGAAGAGCGAACTAGGCTGGGTGCAGTAGTTCATGCCTGTAATCCCAGCACTTTGGGAGGCCGAGGTGGGTGGATTATTTGAGGTTAGGAGTTCGAGATCAGCCTGGCCAACATGGTGAAACCCCGTCACTACTAAAAATACAAAAATTAGCTGGGCATGGTGGCAGGCACCTGTAACCCCAGCTACTTGGGAGGCTGAGGCAGGAGAATCGCTTGAACTTGGGAGGTGGAGGTTGCAGTGAGCCGAGATTGCACCACTGCACTCCAGTCTGGGCAACAGAGCGAGACTCGGTCTCAAAAAAGAAAAGAAAAAAAAAAAGCAAACTAGGCACATACATGTTTTTAGTTTTTTTATTGAAGCTATATTATTATTATTTACAGAAAAGGGAACAGACAACATCCCTTCAAACTATTTCATATAAATTAGCTTTCATCACATTAAGCAGAAAGCACATAAATCACCATGGGTAGTTGTGTGCCCACTACATGCCTTTTCCTAAGCTCTTAAAATAGCAAGATTTTCATTCTTTTTTCTAATTTTGCAGTCTTTCCACCAGGATATTATTTTCTTCCCCAACTGCTAAAACTGTATGTCTAGTCACAGAACCCAAGTATTGAACAGACATGCCACATCTATTACACCTGAAGAATAATTGACAAATGTGGAAAAATGCAGAGACAAATATAATCTTCACTTACTTTCATTTCATCAGCAAAACCAATGGGAGCAATGGTTGGAAATCTTATCAAGCACAGCTCTACTGACCAAAAGGCTGATTCTCTTCTTTTTTTTTTTTCTCTGAAGGGGAGAAATTTACATACTTCGATGACTTATAACAGATTATAAATGTGTGTAACACTTGCTGTTTTTTGTACATTTTCACTTTGGAAGTGGTATGTAGAAACCTGAGAAAAGGCAGTTTGACTAGATTGTGAGTGTGCATATCTTCAAAGGCAGTTATCTTTAAAAAAATTCTGCATACCTAAAAGTGAATTTATTTTCTACTTCAAATCTTCTTTTCCTTACTTCTGATTTTCCTCTGTTAATGGTATCATTTGTTTCCCAGTGAGCTGTGATCCAACTTCAAAGTCACCTTTGATCCTTCTATCTCCATAAGCCTTGCCACTGGTCAGTGTGAAGTCTCTAAAATGTGTCTCCTATAAATTACCTCATTCTTCTTCCCAGAGTCATGGCCTTGGTTCAGTCCCATCCACCAAGGGGATCCCAGTTGCAGGTGGCCCATTAGAAAGCACTTGTAGGCCTCTTATCTTCAGTTTCTTCTCTCCCCAAACCATCCAGATATTGTATGGCCATGTTGATCCTCCTCCAACCCATTTATAACCGTGTCATTCCCTTCTCACATATATTCAAAGGCCCCTCATGCCTTACAAATAAAGTTCAATTTATTTTTTCTAGTTCTTAAGGTTCTCTAGGGTCTGGAACCAGAATATCTTTTCAGCTTTGTTTGGCTTCAGAAATTTCAAGCTTCACTAAATGCTTCTCCAAAGGCTTTATGCATTCCCGTCTTTGTCTGAAACAATTCTCCTCCCATTCCCAGCCATCCTATCTATCCTTCACATCTAAGTGAAATACCGAGTCATGCACAAAGCCTTCACTAAGACAAAAATGGAGGGTTTTTTCCCTTTTCATGAGTGAGAAATGTGTAAATTTGAAATAAACCTGGAGATAGAAAGAAAAACTAACAATTTAAAATGTTACCTTTAAGTTTTAAAAATTTGAAATCTTTCCTTGCTTTAGTTCCCTGTGCTTTCTGTTTGTATGGGATTATCGTAAATGACGTAAGTTCAAAGGTTTATTTTTCTTGTTTTTTTGGATAATTGGAAACATCCATGATTGCGAACCTGGTTTCACTACCTTCATATTTTACTACCTTGTGGCCTCGTTCTGTGGCTTGGGACATTCCCTTTTGAGTAAACTGTTTGCAACGTTCTTAAGAGTAAGACTTGTTTGAAAACCGTCCTGAGTGACTGTAGGAAAATTTTCTGGGGAAGACAAATTATGTATTAGGAAACATAAAATGTGAGTGGCCATCTAGGAAGAAAAAATAAAAGCTAAGGAAAAGAGGCGAGGGCACATGCTTTGGAATTCATTTCTCAACTTGCAATACTTTTTGCTTATGTGCAGCTCTTGTTGCTTTTTCTTTAGTTCATCACCCAGGATGGCTCCTTGACAACCTTCAAAGCAAGACCCCGTGGATGGCTCTGAGTCCTGGGGGCAAACATGCCTACTAAGACCAGGAAGCAGTCCCTACATGAGGCTTCCTTCTGAGGGTGGCTATCACACTTCTATCACCAGGAGCTCTTAGCTATGACTGCACATTTACTTAAGATGAGGCAGGCTGTTTGTGCTTGCTGCCCTTTGGGACTCTTTCCTTTGTTAATTCTTATTGTGTTTCTGAGTATCTTTATTTTATCCTCTGGACTTTCTCTAGACACCTCTACCAGCTTTCAGAACCCCTGCACACACACATACACATATCCACTACAGCCTCCCTAAGGTAACTATCTGGGTATTCTATCGACATTAATCTTTTCTCTCTCACAAAATGTGGTTCCCTCGCATTGTTTCATGGCTGGTAAACTGTGTCTCAGGGCTGTACAAGTAGGAATCCCAACTTTCTACTGCATTAATATGTCAACCAATATATGAACCCCTGCTAAATGCCTGAGAGTGCATTGGGCTCTGTGCCTATTTACATTTTGATGTAATCTTTGTCCAAAAGAAGCTAAAAATCTACTTGAGTAAATAAAGCATAGCTGCCCCAAATCTTTGATAACTAAACCTAGGAATGACACAGACATCAATTTCAATTTTCTCATTAAACTGGACCAGGAAAATTGAACTTGATTGTGCAATTTGAAATCAGGAAGTTATCAAACTGCCTGGAATCTTCTCAAAAGGCAGGGTCGATCTGGTATATCTCTCAAAACTCAAAATATTCACACCCTTTGACACAAACATTCTATTTGTAGGAATTTATCCTTCAGCTGTATCTATATTGCTTTACAAAGCCAGTGTACTTTACAAAAATATATGTGCAAAGAGGTTCACTACTGCTTTAATAGAAGAAAATAAAGAAATATAATACATATGAACAGGGAACTAATTACAAGAAACTATGGAGCATTCACAAACAGAATACTATTCAGACACTAAAAGAATGAGATAAAGCCAGGCACAGTGGTGCATCCTGCAGTCCCAGCTATGCAGGAGGCTGAAGCGGAAGGATCACTTGAGCTCATGAGTTCAAGACCAACCTGGGCAACATAGAGAGACCTCATCTCTTAAAAAAAAAAAGAGGGCCGGGCGCGGTGGCTCAAGCCTGTAATCCCAGCACTTTGGGAGGCCGAGATGGGCAGATCACGAGGTCAGGAGATCGAGACCATCCTGACTAACACGGTGAAATCCCGTCTCTACTAAAAATACAAAAATTAGCCGGGCGAGGTGGCGGGTGCCTGTAGTCCCAGCTACTCGGGAGGCTGAGGCAGGAGAATGGCGGGAACCCGGGAGGCGGAGCTTGCAGTGAGCTGAGATCCGGCCACTGCACTCCAGCCTGGGTGACAGAGCGAGACTCTGTCTCAAAAAAAAAAAAAAAAAAAAAAAGAATGAGGTAAATCTAAGTACATAAATATGTCCCAACAGAGATGTAAGCTCTTCATATATATGAACTCATTTAATGTTCATAACAACCCTATGAGATAGGTTGAGATAGGTACTAGTATTATTCTCCCTACAAGTGTGATAACTAAGGCTCAGAGAAGTTAAGAGATTTGCCCAAGTGCACAGAGTTATTGGAGGTGAATCAGGATTCAACTGAGATAGTCTGCCTCCTGAAGTGGTATCTTCCAGCAATTATTACCTAAGCAGTGGGATTGAGGAGTCCAGTGTTAAGTGGTAGGTGGGAAGGAGAACTCTGGTTTTGTACTGTTTGAATCCGTTTACTAGGTATATTAGTTTGGTAATTAAAAAGTTAATTTTTAAAGACATGCTGGATGTCTTCATTTTCTATTTGCCAGTTATCACACAGGGAAAATGTGAAAACAAGAAGATAAAATTAACAGGTTTGGTTCTAACTACAGTGCTAAAAATGTTTTTTCTTATTAAGTAATGTGTAAGAACTTAATAAATACATTTAGCATTGAATTTCCTAAACAGTGTTGAATGCCTGCCATTCATACTATACTGTCATACATACCCTGATTTTCAAATGCACCATTTGTCTGTAGTACTATGTTAACTCTCCAAAGAGTTTCATAATCTCATATATCTTCAGGCTCCTTAATGTAAAATCATGTAATCAATTGAGTGACCCTGATTTGATTCATTTGGGGACTAAAAATCTCATTAGCCTCTTGTAGCCATTGAGTAAAATTAGAAAGGCAGGCCACATTCTGATTTTCCTTTACAATCAGAAAATGGTGAATTCCCCAGACCCCTTGCTCTATCTAAATGATACTGTGATTCTAATTCTAAAGATTTCTACTGGTACAACTGTCATTATAGAATAATGTTCAAACTTCCATTCAAGTGTTTCTTACAATGCAGTGTCACCATTTGCATCTATCTACTCTCCTGGCGAGACTTAGATCTACTCTACAACAACAGAGCTTCTATTAATCTTTGTATCTGTAACACCTAGGCTAGAATTTCATAATTATTTGATGTATAATGAATTTTGTATGACTTGTTAGTGTTGCATCTTCTTATAAATCAGACATTCTGCTCTAGTCACTCTATAATAAACACCCATCAAAAAACAGATACCTGGCTGGGCGCGGTGGCTCACACCTGTAATCCCAGCACTTTGGGAGGTTGAGGTGGGTGGATCACTTGAAGTCAGGAGTTTGAGACCAGCCTGGCCAACATGGTGAAACCTCATCTCTACTAAAAATACAAAAATTAGCCAGGCGTGGTGGCGGGCTCCTGTAACCCCAGCTACATGGGAGGCTGAGGCAGGAGAATCACTTGAACCTGCGAGGCAGAGGTTGCAGTGAGTTGAGATGGTGCCATTGCACTCCAGCCTAAGCAACCAAAAGTGAAACTCTGTCTCAAAAACAAAAACAAAAACAACAACAAAAAACCCATTTACTTTATTAATACATTTGGACAATAATAATTGGCATAAAGTTTGCAGGAAGAAATGCCAGGAAATGTAGTTGAATCAAGACAATCCTCACTTTGGGTACACACATGTATATATTTTTAAACTTCTTCTACTTCATCATTATTTATTTATTAATTCTTACGAAAGGCTCCAGGAGAAGTCTTTCTCTTGGCCTTTTCTTTTGATATTTTATGATAAGTGACTTCAATTACCAAATTACCCTCAAAGCACTTAATCAACCTTATAGTTGAATGTTTTTCCCAATGTTAAAAAAATCCCTCCATCTCACTCCATTCCCAATGCATCTGAAAATCATTATTGGCTGGGCACAGTGGCTCGCACCTGTAATCCCAGCACTTTGGGAGGCCAAGGTGGATGGAATTCACCTCAAGTCAGGAGTTCGAGACCAGCCTGGCCAACAAGGTGAAACCTCATCTCTACTAAAAATACAAAATTTAGCCGGGTGTGGTGGCAGGTGCCTGTAATCCCAGGCATGCGGGAAGCTGAGGCTGGAAAATTGCTTGAACCCGGGAGGCGGAGGTTGCAGTGAGCCGAGACCATGTCATTGCACTCCAGCCTGGGCAACAGAGTGAGACGCTGTCTCGAAGAAGAGAAGAGAAGAGAAGAGAAGATCACCATTTTTATTTTTACTGCGACTAGAAGATAAATTTTTAAAATAATTTCAATTTATATGCATATAATTCATATATTATACAAAATGCATATATACATATATTATATGTATATAATCTTTGATTTATAACTTATAAATGTTCCATTCTGCCCTGGCCTCTTTAGTAGAAGCCACCTGTCCTCCTTGATTTTCTCTACAAGTCTTAACGACATTTCCCTGTCGTAAAGCCACTAAGTCTCCTTTTATATCAACTTAGTCTGCTTCTGCCATGTTTTGCCCCTTGTTTTCTTCCTAAACCCCCTCAGTGCTGACCTGGCTCCACTTCTGTCTTCCCAAGCTTTGCGTCACAAATACCTGCCACGAGAACACTGACAACCTCCAGGGGAATAAGTGAAAGAAGACTAGTGCCTAATTAACACGTGAAAGGAAAGTAAGCCTTGGGGGCCGAAATCACTAAGCTAAAGGGAAAAGTCAATCTGGGAACTGCTTAGGGCAAACCTGCCTCCCATTCTATGCAATTCATCCCTCTGCTCCCTGCGATAAATGCGTATCTGATTGCCCTCCTTGGAAAGGCTAATCAGAAAGTTAAAAGAGGCCGGGGCAGTGGCTCAAGCCTGTAATCCCAGCACTTTGGGAGGCCGAGACGGGTGGATCACGAGGTCAGGAGATCAAGACCATCCTGGCTAACACGGTGAAACCCCGTCTCTACTAAAAATACAAAAAACTAGCCGGGCGAGGGCGAGGTGGCTGGCGCCTGTGGTCCCAGCTACTCGGGAGGCTGAGGCAGGAGAATGGCGTAAACCCGGGAGGCGGAGCTTGCAGTGAGCTGAGATCTGGCCACTGCACTCCAGCCTGGGCGATAGAGCGAGACTCCGTCTCAAAAAAAAAAAAAAAAAGAAAAAGAAAAGAAAGTTAAAAGAATGCAACCGTGTGTCTCTCACCTACCTGTGACCTGAAAGCCCCCTCCCTGCTTGAGCTGTCCTGCCTTTCCGGACTTAACCACCGTACATCTTACATATATTAACTGATACCTCATGTCTCCCTAAAATGCATAAAACCAAGCTGTGCCCCGACCACCTTGGGCACATGTCGTGAGTGCCTCCTGAGTGAGGCTATGTCGCGGGCGTGGGTCCTCAACCTTGGCAAAATAAACTTTCTGAATTAACCTCTCTCAGACATTTGGGCTTCACAAATATCACTACTTTCTTTCCGCAAAGCAACTAATATCTTGTGATCACCCAAGAATAAAGTAAATAGATTATGTTTTCTGAGGTTGTCCTATTTATTAATTGATTTATTAAATTTAAAATGTATTGTCTGTACAGTGTGAAGCCATATAAATTCCTATTTGACCAAGACAGAGAATAAGACCAAAAACTGACTAACCAATCAAGCTAAACAGAATACATAAGACGTTGGGAAAAAAAAGAGTCAAATAGACTGTGGCTCTTCCCCCCACGAGAGTTATAGTCTAGTAGAGAGGGCCACCGAATGAGTCATCATATTATAATTGCTAATTGCTATTAATACAGACAGGTAGTAATGTGCTGCATAACCATGTTTCTGTCAATGATGGACTGCAGATATGATGGTGACCATATAACTATACCATATAGCCTAGGTGTCTGGTAGGCTATACCTGCTAGGTTTGTGTAAGTATACTCTATGATGTTCACACAATGACAAAATCTCCTAAGGACACATTTCTCAGAACATATCCCTGTCCTTAAGCAGCACATGGCTACATTGTAGGCATCTAGAGAAAGAACATCTAATTGGAAGGGTGTCCAATGAAAGTCGTTTAAAGATTAATTTTTTTGAGTTTTTGTTAATTTTTAACCAGCGCCCTGTTTTTAGACCATTAGTGCAAGTGTCCCAGATATAGTTTTATTTTGCATGTTTTATATAATATTTATAGTATAAATATTATAATGAATACACCCTACTGCAGTTTTTCCCTCAGCACTCTATTTTGATATTTATTCATGTTGTTACATATAGCTCCAGTTCATTGGTTTTAACTGCTGACGGAATCCTGTTGTATGAATGCAGCACGTATTATTTGTCTAAGTTGGTTAATGAACATTTGAGTAGTTTCTACACTTTGTATCTTTATGCTTGTTGCTTTGGTTGAACAGAAGTTTTTAATTTTAATTTTTAAAGTGTTTATGGCTTATGCTTTTTGTGTTTATTTAAGAAATCCCTTCCAACTCTGAAGTTCTTGAAGATACCCCCATATTTTTCTAAAAAGTATAGTCTTCTTTTAATATTTAGTTCCCTGGTTCTCTGTGTCTCTCTATTTCTTTCTCTCTCTTTCTTTTCTTTCTTTTCTTTTTTCTTTTTTTTTCTTTTTTTTTTTTTTTGCTATGGAATCTCGCTCTGTCGTTCAGGCTGGAGTGCTGTGGCGCAATCTTGGCTGACTGCAACTTCCACCTCCTGGGTTCAAGCAATTCTCCTATCTCAGCCTCCTGAGTAGCTGGGATTACAGGCGTGCACCATCATGCTTGGCTAATTTTTGTATTTTTAGTAGAAACAGAGTTTTACCATGTTGGCCAGGCTGGTCTCGAACTCCTGACCTCAAGTGATCCACCTGCCTTGGCCTACCAAAGGGCTGGGATTACAGATGTGGGCCACTGCCCCCAGCCTCTCTCTCTCTCTCTCTATGTGCGTGTGTGTCTGGGATTACAGATGTGAGCCACTGCTCCCAGTCTGTCTGTCTCTCTCTGCGTGTGTGTGTGTCTATATGCTCACTCCTTCCAATCTACACTTTCCTCTACCTGGCCCTTTAGGTCCCAGTTCAGACATAGTTCTCGTTCCTGAGCCAGAGGTTACCTTGCTTTAGTTCCTAGTCAAAAAGTGATGTGCCCCACCCTCACTGGTCTCATATCTTTGAAAAAGCTACACATCCAGATGAGGACAGAGCAGAGCCTGTTGCTTTTCTGAATTGGAAGACCTGCTGCTCCCTCAGCCGTGGGGCCCAGGCATGGAGGTCTTTGGGTCCTGTCTGTCTGCAGAAGCTGTTCGGCTGCCATTGCCTGCTCCAGACCAGGCACCCAGGTCTTAGGCTTCAGCCCATTTATTGCTTTATGCTTCTCTCGTTTGGATCTAGAGAGATATATATCTTGCTTTGGAGCCCTGCTGTTTCTTTTTGCTTTTTTGAGTATATATTTTCTGTGTGTTTGGAGAAGAAATAGTTCATCAAAGCAAAAACTTTTAGCACTATTCTGACCTGAACTCTTTAATTCTCTTTATGGAAGAGTTTTTTTAAAAAGAGTAGGAGTTAGCTAGATAGAGAAGGCCTTTGAGAGGAAATCGCAGATGAAAGGAAGAGTTCGTGTGAATGCACAGAGACCAGAATAAGAAGCTTTTTGGAAATGCAAAACACTTTGGTATGACAGTAGCAAAGAAGGCATATAGGGAGAGGGGCAGCAAAAAGCCTAGAGGGTAGGAGCAATATGACGCAGAAGGCTTTTCTGCCTCCCACAGCCCAACAACTGCCACTTCTCTAAAACACACAGGGAAGACCCGAAGAACTGCACACTGAAGAAGAGGAAGAAGACAAAAGCAAGCATAATAACTCTATAGAGAACATCACAGATTTCAAAACATAATCACATCAATTAAATAAGGTGAATGGTGCTGATGTCATCACGGCCATTCAAGAAACAAGAAAACTGAGACTCAAGGAGTTTAAGTGATGAACTAGAATTGAAACCCTAATCCTCCTTTGCCTAGTCTCTTGTTCTTTTTGTCAATTGCAATTCAGAATGTGTATACATACAGCAGAAAGACTGCCCACCATGAACATACCTTAGCCAAGGCAATAAAATAAAAAACAGTTTGCATAGAAACACATTTTTTGATGAACTCCTTGAATCCACTTTTGTGTCTCTTCCTCTACTTGTCTCTCATTCTATGCTCTGGATTGAAATCCACATAATCCATTATACTTGTTTACTTTATGATGCAAAAGGCTGAAAAGGCTCAATGTTCTAGCTACTCTTTCAAAATTGGCATTTTCACTAGAACAAATAAAATAAATTTCAACAGTACAAGTTCTGAGTGATACTAGCCTACAGAGGGTTTACATTAGCGCAAAAGCTCCTCACCAATGTTCTCCAAGTCACAGGACCTAGACGATTTTGTGTTCCTACACATCAGGATTAACCTGCCTTAGTAATAGTGAAGATTTGAACCTAATTAACTTATAATGAACTCAATTGTAAGTGCTTCTAATTAGAAGTTAGTAGCTCTCTTAACTAAACGACTTACTAAAGTTTCATATGTAGTTCTGTTAATGGTCACCCATTTACTCAACAAATACTCCAATATAATAGGTTACTAAATTTACTATAACATGAAAATATTATTTAAGGGCTGACGTATCTGACGTATAGCTAGAAAATGTAATCTCCCCCCAGCTTCTATAACTGAAGAAATGTAATTATTGATCAATCAACACTTATTTCTGAAATTCAATAACACTAACTTACTAAAAAAGAATAATAAAGAAGCTAAGACCAGTTCTTTCAGATCACAAACTTAACCTAATTTTGCTGAATTTGTACTTCATTGTTCTTTCTATTCTCTGATATCAACTCAAGTTCTATTTGAGTAATTATAGAGTTATCTTTCCTCCCTCAAAGGATAGTTTTAAAAACCTATATTCTCATACTCCTAGTATGTCTATACCATCCCTAAAAACTGCTTTTATAATTCTTACATCTCTGGGCAAGTGGAGAGGGAGGTTTTTAGTAACTTCACTTAGTAAGATGTTTCCGTTGTCATAAGAGAGCAATTTGAAAGCTTCCACTTAAAGTATGTCTTCTCCCTATTTTCTCATCCATACTACAAAGAGAAATATGACTTTAATTCAACTGTAAGTCATGATCTTTTATTATTCCTCCATGTTCTTAAAGAGTAATAAATACTATGTTCCTCCCCTATAATGATAGAAAAATCCAATTCCTAAAGGTTTACCTTTAAGCAAAGTTTTAATCACTGCTGCCATTTTCCTGTGATATTAATGGACAATAATCCAACCCAGAACTAAATTGGAGTTTAGCAAATTTATGTTCATCATATAATACTTTGGTATAAGTTTATAAGAGCATATTTCAGACTGAAAATGATTCACCTAAATATCTTGGGTGGGAAAAGTGAGTATAAATAGTGGTGAACTGTGTTTGTTATTCTTCCAGGTTTTCAGGGTGTGGGATATACAAACTCTTTCACTATTACAAGTCTTCCATGACAGCCAGGGAGGGCCAGGAGATATGCAGATTTACTCTATGATATATGATGCCAATCACGGCATGCTTATTACGGGTAAGTGTATACAATTAATGCCAAATGAAACTCATGTCTTGATTTTTAACCTTTTTTAAACTAGCACTGGAGCACTAACTAGAAGAAAAACAAAACTTGAAGGGTAATTTATAAAACCATGATTCATGACAGTAGATATTTAATTCAATTCTGCTCTTTCCTATATATTTCTGTGGCTGGGTGAATGAAATGTGTAACTGCACTTTTCTGAAAATACCAGGCTGGTTATTGCTTTAAGTTCTTGAACCTAGGAAGAAAGTTCTATTTGAGTAATTCTATAGTTATCTGTCCTCCCTGAAAAGAGAGAACTTATTGCTTTAAGTTCTTGGACCTAGGAAGAAAGGCCTGGGTTAAGCAAAGAAGTGGGATGTATATAACTTGTTGCTATGTAGAGGGCAAATCCAGCCCCCACACCCAGCTCTGTTTTGACTCTGAAGCAGGAATATGATCCTATCTTACAGTGGCTGCACCAGCGTGCCGAGTCAATGCCCCTTTTCTGCAGCGAGGAAATTTGGGCCCATGCCATTCTAATAACGAGTCATTACTCAGTAGGAAAAGTGCTGACACCTTCACCAGCCTTTGCCTCTTGAGGAAGACCAACGGAGAGTGAGGATGGAGTCCCAGTGCTGATGGCAACAGATTTGTTGCTGATTTTTCTTGTAGCCTCTTAGAAAGTCATGCCTACTAAAGAAACAAGGGGCCCTGCTAGACATCTAGGGAGCACTTTTTATATGCATACCTTTAGGCTTCAGGATAAAAATGAATTATATTAATAGTAGGTCCTCCTTCTAGAATACAAAACTAGAGTGAATTTCCTAAGCATTTTCCCACTGGCCACCTGCTCTGAGTTCCTGTGGGATTCATTAAGGCAGGGAAGAGGTTGGTGCTGTCTCTGCTGATGGAGAATGTAATTATTTTTGACATTCAGTGTTTTTATTTCCTGTATTAGGAGTGAACTAGCACTTCATACTTGATAAAGAACTTTCCACATTATAAAACAGGACTTAGTTTTAGTTTAAACAATTCTCTGTTTTACCTCCTCTAAAAGGAACATACTAATGACTATAAGTAAATTTTCTCTCTTAGTGCCCCAATTTGCATGTTTGATTACTAGGCTTAGCATTTCCATCCCATTTATCATCATAGTCACTAAGGATTCAAATAGTAAGGCAAAGAAAAAGAAGACAGAAAAATCAAGATTTCTTCCCAATTTTATACCATTCTGATAGTACCTCTGTTTGCAAAAATTTAAAGCTCTGTGTATTGTTTAATCACCAAAATTGCAGACACTTACTGCAACCATGAACTTGACATCAGAATTACATGAAGCTTATGTCTAGGATTTTAATTCATTCTTTGATTCAAATGAAGCAGCCATCAGTCCTCTAAACCCCAATGACAGCAGTACCACGTTCTAGATATGCTTTGTAGAATATGTCATTGCTACTGTCACTGTTGTTATCATTATTACTTTTATTAAGACAACCACCATTAGAATCATATATTTTTTCATTTGATCTGTACAGCCACCATATGAGGTAGTAATCATTTTTTCTATTTTATAAATGGTGAAACTGAATCTCAAACAGCCCAACTGACTAGTGGCAGGACACAAGGTTAAAATACTGAGCTGAGATTCAATATCAGAGCTTCTAACTCTTGGCTCCACATTCTTTCTAGGCACTGCATCATTTCTTTTCTTTTTTTTTTTTTTTTCTTTTTTGAGACGGAGTTTCGCTCTGTGGTCCAGGCTGGAGTGCAGTGGCACCATCTCGGCTCACTGCAAGTTCCGCCTCCTGGGTTTACAACATTCTCCTGCCTCAGCCTCCCAGGTAGCTGGGACTAGAGGCGTCCGCCACCACGCGCGGCTAATTTTTTTGTATTTTTAGTAGAGACGGGGTTTCACCGTGTTAGCCAGGATGGTCTCAACATCATTTCTATAGCAGTAGTGTAGCCAAAAAATAGAAGATTGCCAGGTTTCCATAAGCATATCAAGATTTGTTGACATCCATTCTGAATGAAGTCAGTTACTGTTGCTATAATGAAAAGGATCTACCAAAAGGTCCAAGTATAATTTGACTATCTGGTTACCATATTCTGCTCACATTTCCATATTAAGGTATATGAACTGAGAAATACAACCAGATGAGCCATCTCAGTCCGTATTTACACATAAACAGATTTTATCTTAAAATTTAAACACTTCGGAGGGTGTTTAGTAACTCCTGGTGAAACTTCTCCTAAAGTTGAGAATTCTTTGGAGAAACTTGAGAAACTCAATGCAAAATCTGCCTTTTATTTAAACTTAATCTTTACATCAATAAATTCAGGAAGAAGTTTCAGTTTTGCTTGAGCCACAGGAATGCTCTGAGATTCTTACTTTTTTAATCTTAATTTTTATTTGTTTGAGATGGAGTCTCACTCTGTCGCCCAGGCTGGAGTGCAGGGGCATGACCTCAGCTCACCGCAACCTCCCTTCCGGGTTCAAGCGATTCTCCTGCCTCAGCCTCTCGAGTAGCTGGGATTACAGGCACCCACCACCACACCTGGCTAATTGAGATTCTTATTAATATTTCTAGACATTACACTAAAACAGAGCCACAGTTAATTTTGATACTTAAATCATACCTAGAAAAACACAAGTAAAGCATACCTGCTCCTCATCTACTTCTACTTTACAGTGGTGATTTAGAAATTAACCTTATTTTATATCGATGTTGCAAGCACTGGCTTGTGATCATTCTCGTTCGTTACACTTAATAAGACCATGTTTACAGAGTGCTTTATCAATTTATTGGTTGAAAAGGGCTCTCTAACAATAAATTTCCACCACTAAGTGGAGGCTAACCTTCAGCAGAAAGCTGGTCATCACCATTATTGCTGTGCAACAGATGGAGAGGCACACTGCAGGCACAATAAAGAAGGAGAGAAGTGGACTATGAAATATAGGAAAATGAGGTTCACTAAAAAAGATATCAAGGAAGTCCAAATGGCCTGTGCTTGAAAAATAATCCAGTCCAAAAAGAATGCTTTTCTGTGACTGAATCATATGTCCTTTATCTGTCAAAAATGTTCTAGAATAAATGAAAATATTCTTACCTCATTAAATTTCCTAGGCATTGATCGATATTGCTAATCTCACTGTTTGGCTGTTTCCAAACCCAACTGCTTGGCTGAAACCCTTTGTGATGAGAAACTTCAAATATTGGGTATTTATGAGATTCTTACTTCTGTTCCAGGATCTAGTGTTATGGACATGTATCCTTTGACTAGGATGATAAAAGATACCAAACAGGTTCCTCACACTCATGAACGAGAAATCAATGTCATGCTTTACAACAAATATTTTCACCAAGTACTCACTATCTGCTCTGAATCCATAATTAGGGTAAGTACCTACTGGCTTTTCAAACAGAAAAAAAGGCAACGCAGATACAATTTTCTCTTCTTAAAATAAATCGTTGAGTGATTAAGCAAATGTAGCAGCACATATGATGAGACCATACATTAGAGTGATTTTTAAGCTTTCATGAGTAGGTGAAAAACAAGCATTTTAATTAAGCCAGTTCAGACTGCTTGCTGTCAACCCACATGCTCCACTGAATAAACATGGCTAGTTTTCACTATCAAAATAGGAATTTTAAAGGAAATATATCAAGGAGATAGAACTAGTCTGCATTTTTATTTTTATTTTTTTAACGGAGTACGGGAAGAGGATTTATGTTAAGAAGGAAGAGGAATAAATGTATAGGTGTTTACTGTAACCCCTGTAGATTCAGAATACTTGCCAAGAGCTTTAAGTCTCTGTGATCTTATTCAATCTTCACAACAGTTCTCTGTGGACAGATAAAGAGTTTCATTTTAAAGATGAGGAAAGTAGGGCTCAGAGAGATCAAGCAACATAGCTGGGATAAGCAGGAGGGCTGGAATATGAACCCAAGTTTTTCTGATGTAAGTACCCATGCCCTTCCTGCCGCATTCCTCCAGCCTCGCTGCCAGAGGCATTTGAACCAGAGCAACTCCGTCTTGAATAAGACTGGGTAAAATGAGGCTGAGACCTACTGGGCTGCATTCCCAGACGGTTAAGTTAAGCATTCTAAGTCACAGGATGAGATCGGAGGTTGGCACAAGACACAGGTCATGAAGACCTTGCTGATAAAACAAGTTGCAGTAAAGCAGCCGGCCAAATCCCACCAAACCCAAGATGGCCATGAGAGTGACCTCTGATCTTCCTCACTGCTACACTCCCACCAGCGTCATGACAGTTTACAAACGTCATGGCAACATCGGGAAGTTACCCTATATTGTCTAAACAGGGGAGGCATGAATAATTCACCCCTTGTTTAGCATATCATCAAGAAGTAACCATAAAAATGGACAACCAGCAGCCCTAAGGGGTTGTTTATGGAGTAGCCATTCTTTATTCCTTTACTGTTTTCATAAACTTGCTTTCACTTTCCTCTGTGGACTTGCCCTGAATTCTTTCTTGTGTAAGATCCAAGAACCCCTTCTTGGGAGTCTGGATCAGGACCCCTTTCCTGTAACGTGGCCATCACAGCATTTCCTAGAGGCCAGGGCTTGTGGCCATGCTAACTGTCCATCATTACGACCACTGAGGTCATCTGGCAGTGATGGCTGGGGGTGTGTGCTTCAGGCGTTTGTCCCCTCATGTCATGCATGCTCTCCAGAAGGAGACGTTTAGACTGGCAGACAGCATTCCTCTGGGGACCCTTCAGATTACCTCTCAGTCTCTGACTTCTGTGATCGTTTGCTGGAGATTTTCTCAAGTGAGAATCTCCTGAGTTCATGATATTAGTGCATTTCTGGTAATGCCTAAAGAGAGAGGTAGAGGAAAACGAAAACTGAAACCTGTCCTGCTTTCGTGCAATCAGTATTTCGTGCAGTCACCTCTTATGGGGAAAATGTCATCCCTGTGTGGGATAAAAGAGTGGAAAGGAATACATGAAGGTGAGTTTTCATGCCAGGCTGGTTGGAGAGAGATCACACTGCAGGCCAGGAGATGGGTGACCCGAGACCCATTCATGCAATGACCTACATTCCTCTTTCTCCCTTAAGAACCCCATCTATAACCAGGGACACGCAGAAGTTGAAAGTACAGACTCTAGGGCCAGACTGACTTCACTCAAATCCCAGCTCTACCACTTCCTGGCAAGTGGTCCTTCACTGTCTGGCCCCCAGACTATCTCATCAGCTCCATCCCCTCCACACTCCCCCTTTCACCCAGCTACAGTGGCTTTCTTTCCATTCCCTGGAGGAAAGATGAACTTTCTCACCCCTGACACTTTGTATATGCTGTCCTGTCTGCCACAATGCCTAGAGTGCAATCATTCTGTGTTGCCGGTTCAGTGCTGGCACGTTATGGCAGTGCAATTTACATCTGAGCATGGCAACTCCATGAAGGAGAGACTCAGACAGAAAATCTGCAGGTCTAAGGCCTCTACTGTGTTTCCAGAGTGAGATAATGATGACTCTTGAGTCTTGACATATCTCTAGATTTTCTGATTACACCCATCCTAATTACACAGATGGCCTCCTCTGAGGTCAGTCTCTTTCTCTCTGTCTCTCTCTTTCTCTCTGTATATGTGCTCTCTCTCCCATTCTCTCTCTCGCTGGGCCCATGTCTCTAGTCACAACATTCCTAGGAAAGGTCAACGAGCTCTTTCCTCAGGATTCTTCTCTCAGGTCCCATGCTGTTAACCACAGATCCTGTCCCATGATCCCTGGCTAACTAGGATGAGTGTCACCAGTGAATAAATCCAGTTCGTAGTTCTTTTGTCTGCTGAGCTTGCAACTGTTCCATTTCTAACCTTGCTTCAGGCTTACAGTACCAACTGACCACTTCTTCCATGGCCAGGGGCTGCCTGGAATAGAGTCCCTGCCTGTCAGCCCTCCATTTGCAGTAGACACAGTCCGGGAGAGCATAGTAACTATTAAACGCACTTTGTCTTTCAGAACTATCTTTGATCAACCCAACACTCAGGGCAGAGTGCTAGGAAATGTGTTAGATGTACAGAGTTCCATCTGCGAGGCTGTTGTGAATATGGTGTAATTCTGATGAGAATTGAAGGGCTTATTCCAAGGGATTATTTGATATTTTTGTTCTTTCCCATAGGTATGGGAACTCGAGACTGGGCTCCAGGTATACCAGATTTTAGACCCTCATGGTTTCAATATTGAAGTGACTTCTGCAGCTGTCGATGAAAGTGGACTCCTTTTTGCCACAGGAGCATATAACGGTCAGACTAACATCCAGAATGTGGCGTCTCTGCTTTAGTGTCCTGAGAATTTCTGCCGAAAACTCTTTCGTTCTTTGGGGTAGAAGGAGAGCATGAAGCAGGCTGGAATATGTCTGAGTGCCAGTGAAATTCCTGTGCCTGGGTGAATAGTGGTAGAGTCCCTTATCTAACAGGCATCAATGTCTTGATATGGATGTTAAAAATGATTCCTCACATTGCATTTACATAGTCGCTTTAACAGTTTGCAGAAGTCTTTCTCATCTAATCCGTGTTGCACTGACTCATCCTATCGTTCCACTTTTGGGTACCATCAGCTAAGAGACAGACATCGGATTCAGTGCCTGCTAACAATAGTTTTACCGACAGTAGATTTCTGGACCAGACAAAACATCCAGCCAACTTTTTCACATTACCCCTAGAATCCTATATTGGAGTTGTTCACATGTCTAGCCTTCTTGAGGGCATGTGCCATGCCAAACTTGAGAGGATGCCAGGCCCAGGTTGGGGTGGGCCGTTTGATGTGCCTTACACTATGCAGCACTGGTAGGACTTCCAGGAACTAAAGAGCTACAGACTGCCCTGCCTTTCACCCCACTCACTATGTACTAAATGGAAGAACTGCTCTATCTAGACCATATGACCAATTGCATGCACTACTCCGAATATATTTACCCTAGGCCTACACGCATAAGCCAACTGATGAATTGAGTGAGCATCTTGATGTGTGAAAGTCTGACTTTTTTAAGTGTGAGCAGATGACAACACCATGTGAAATAAAATCATGAATACTGAGTCGATGGGGTATGAATAAATGCAACTGCCCTTCACGTGGACCAGTTCTTGAGAAAGCAGTCTTAACTGTTCCATAAGCACACTCTGCATAGACATAAAATGTAGCTGTTGAAATTCTGAGCAATGTACACAATTATTATCAGGCAGAAGCATTAAGCAATTCAATATATGACTGACAACAGTATTGTTTATATGCAAGCAAGCTCTATTTTATGTTGTTAGTTCTAGAACCTAGAATTCTTTCAGATATTGAGTTTGTCCTTCTCAAAGGTACATATGTTAAATTTATTTTATTGTGTTTATTTATTTGGAGTCAGAGTCTCACTGTGTTGCCCAGGCTGGTCTCAAACTCCTGGCTTCAAGTGATCCTCCCTCCTTGGCCTCCCGAGTAGCTGGGATTACAGAAGCGAGCCACTGTGCCAGGCCCTCTTGGTTAAACTGACAGAGATCCAGGACACCCTGGGAAGTGAGATTCTCTGACTCCCAGAGAAGTTCAAACCACAAGCCACTGTTCTCCTCTCATTACCAACCCATCACCTGGGAAAAGCTGAGGAGTACACCTCCCTGCTCTCTGCTCCACTAAATCACTAATTTGCGCAAGTCCCAAAGTAGCAGGGAATTTGGACAAGGAGACTGGCCTCTGCATAACCCAGGAATGTATGAGAACACGATAATGTCTTTTAATTCTTTCTGTGACTGTTTTCCTATAATGCCACAGAGTCCTTGAGGGTGGGCACTATGATTATTCATTAAATACCCCCAGCTCCTACTACAGTGCTGGGTATAGAGGGAGTATTTAATCAATGTTTAATGATGTTGTTAGTGGCCAAGAAATACTGGGGGTGTGAGTGTTGCTGATGGGGAGAACCTGGTGTAGGGGAAGGAAAACAGTGCAGTGAAAACACTCTGGATGTCGAGCAGGATTCGAGCTGAGGGATAAGAAAGGGGGTGGGGTTAAAGGAGGAGAGGAAAAGACCTGTGGTTCACTGGAGTCTGAACCTGAGGTGACCACTAGAAGAGCCCACGTGAGAAGAGAATTCTCTCCTCTGAGCAATGACCTAGAAATAGGCATTCCACAACTATACTGTCTATCATCCGTCTGGCCCCTTCTTCCAGGTCCCCCAAAGCAAATGAATGAAGTTAACAATAAAGAAAGTATCTCCATCCATTTGAACTGCTACAATGGAATGGCATAGAGTGGGTGGTGTTTAAAAAAAAAAAGTTTATAGCAGATTTATTGATAATAACCAAAAACTGAAAAACAAACCATTTTTCAACATATGACTGGTTAGACAAACTGCAGTACATCAATACAGTGGAATACTATAGTTATTACAAGTAATACAAGGAAACAAACTAGTTATATTTGCAGCAGTTTGAATGTATCTGAAAGACACTAACAAAAGACAAAAGTCAATCTCATCCATTTCAGTTCTTTTTTTTTTTCTTTTTTTCTTTTTTTTTTTTTTTTGAGATGGAGGCTTGCTTTGTTGCCTAGGCTGGAATGCAGAGGTGCAGGGTCTCGGCTGACTGAAACCTCTGCCTTCTGGGTTCAAGCAATTCTCCTGCCTCAGCCTTCTGAGTAGCTGGGGCTACAGGCGCCTGCCATCATGCCTGGCTAATTTTTGTATTTTTAGTAGAGACAGGGTTTTGCTATGTTGCCCAGGCTGGTCTCGGAACTCCTGACCTCAAATGATCTGCCCACTTCGGCCTCCCAAAGTACTGGGATTACAGGCATGAGCCATCACGCCCAGCCAATAACATTCTTGAAATAACAAAATAAAATGTCTTCAAAATGACAAACTTTTAGATAAGTAAAACAGCTTACTGATTACCAAATAGTGATGACGGGGGTTGAGGTGACTATGAAGGTTAACATGAAAGTTCCTGTGGATTGATGGAACATTTCTGTATATTGGTTGTGCAAATTTATACACACAGTAAAATTGTGAAGAACTAGACACATACACACAAGAGTGCGTGTAAAAAACTGGTAAAATCTGGACAAGGTCTGTCATCTAGTTAATGGGATTTTCTAACGTCAATTTGCTTGTTTTAGGACTATACCGTAGTCACATGGGCTGGAAGCAATGGGGGAAGTTAGGACAAGATACACAAGACTTTACTATTTTTGCAACTTTCTGTTTCTTTTTATTTTTCAAAGTTCAAAACAATGTAGAAAGCTAACAAATTTTGACAAACACTGAAACACTGACATATATCTTTAAATTTTTACATTAGTTGAGGTCTCAAATGTCATATATTAGATTAATTAAAATGCTTTAAGCACTATCAGAATTGGAGCTGACAGTGTCTCCTTGGTATGTAATAAGATGGAAAGAGTGTTGGGCCCACACTGACATCTAGAAAAAAGCAAGCTGATC
Source organism: Piliocolobus tephrosceles (assembly GCF_002776525.5). Lineage (NCBI taxonomy): Eukaryota > Metazoa > Chordata > Mammalia > Primates > Cercopithecidae > Piliocolobus > Piliocolobus tephrosceles. The sequence goes on along the minus strand of NC_045434.1, from coordinate 6,816,936 downwards.
TATGAAATCAGAACTTTTCTTGAACCTATGCGAGAATCGATGTTGCAGGCAAATAGCCTGAAATAGAAGGAAAGACACAGGCACTTCCGGGGAAAGACAGGACACAGTTACTGGCTCACCTAGGGCAGTGATGAGGAGGAAATGGGGCTGGCATTCAGATGGGTGAGAATGTCGTCAGATTTGTAAGAACTGCTGAGATCTGAGTATAGGATAGCATGAGAGTACAGCACTTCTAAAAGCCAGAAACACAAAGGAGTGTGCGTCCATTCCCATGCTCCTCACACAGCTCGTCACATGTCACACAGGGCTGGCCTCCCTCACGGTGCAGATCTGGGAGACAGGAACAGCCTGCACTGTGGAGCCACAGAAAGTCCCACCAGCATCCGTCTTACCGACAAAGCAAATGCCTAAGCCACTGAGGGAAGGGTGGCAAACCCTCCTGCTGATATTGTAGATGAAGACCTACTGTAAGGGAGACAGAGCTGAGCAAGTTGTTCTCTACCTCTTGAGGGGAGGTAGGAAAACCTCCTGGGCTCAGCCCATTTGACATGCTTTACCACTCAGGGCAGGAGGACTGGGTGTTTTTCAACAACAGAAATCGATTTCTCTCAGTTCTGGAGGCTAGGAAGTTCGAGATCAAGGTGCTGGCAGATCTGGTGTCTGGCAAGGGCCCACCTCCTAGTTTACAGATGGTGCCTTCTCACTGTGTTCTCACATGACAAAGGGGTAAGGCAGATCCTTGGGGCCCATTTTATTACTTACTTTTCTTTTTTCATCTGAGTCACAGCAGATCTGAATTTATAAAGGCACTAATCCCATTCATGAGGGTTCTACCCCCATGATGTAATCATCTCCAAATACCATCATATCGAGGATTAGGTTTCAAACAGAAAGTATAATTTTAAATGTAAGAAGAACACTTGGTCAGGCATGGTGGCTCCTGCCTGTAATCCCAGCACTTTGGGAGGCCGAGGCGGGTGGATCACAACGTCAGGAGATCGAGACCATCTTGGCTAACACAGCGAAACCCCGTCCCTACTAAAAACACAAAAAAATTAGCCAGGCGTGGTGGCGGGTGCCTGTAGTCCCAGCTACTCGGGAGGCTGGGACTCCGAGGCAGGAGAATGGCGTGAACCCAGGAGGCAGAGCTTGCAGTGAGCCCAGACCCTGTGCCACTGCACTCCAGCCTGGGCGACAGAGCGAGACTCCGTCTCAAAAAAAAAAAAAAAAAGAGAAAAGAAAAACACTCCATACTTTTCTTTCACTTTCCTCCCACGTAACCAACAAAACCACTCCAAGCTTGGCAGATTCTTACCGACTGGGATTCCCTCCAACTTTTTATTATCTAATAAGAGCTAACGTCCTAAAACATGTCAGCACATTAAGAAATGTGATAGATTACTGGAATGATCTTTCGCTGTGAATAATAATTGTGGCATGGTAGCGAACATTCCCGTGTTCGGGACGGCGTGTTTAGCACACTGAAAAGCGTTGGGCGAATAAAAACAGAAGAGACTCACTTAAGAGCAAAAGCTTAGTAGGAGAGCCTGAGGGTAGATTTCAAGGCGTTGCCTAGTCCTGTTTATTTCTATTTTTTTCGGCCTGTGACAAATCAAGGCATACAGGAATCAATTTCATGCACAGCAAGCCTGGGAAGACTCACCCATCTGAGTAGGGAATAAATATAGGATAAATTGTTGGCAGAAAGCTTTCGATCGGATGAATTTTCTCTGAGCAAAAAGCCAAGCTTTCTCTAAGTCACTTTTACCCACATAGTCTTTTCTCTGTATGCTCAGGAACAGTCAGAATCTGGGACTTTGGCAGTGGGCAGGAGATGAAAGTGTTGCCCGAGGGGAAAGACTGGAAGGAGGAGGAGCACTGCCTACAACGCCTCGTTTTCCTCAAAGCCCAAGAAAAACACCAGCACCTGGTCCTGGCCTTGGAGCGCAACGGGACTATCAAAATGATCCAGGTTTATAATCCCATTTCATATTCGTACTGCAGGTGCCCTTTTTGGGAAAATCAAATGAGTCAGTGGATAATCCCCACCCATGTAACTCCTCTCTTGGTAGCCAGCTGAAGACAGTGTTTATCCTCAACCTTCTTGTGATGCTCCTCATTAACTTTGCCCAGGTTCAAGCAAAGAGCAAAAAAGAATCCCTGCCCAGTCACCGCATGCTGCCCATCAGGCTTCCGCCGAAGGGTTAGTCAGGGTCTCCTATGGCGGGTGTCAGGAAGGTTACCTTTAGACTCAGCTGCCACCTCGGACATGCTTTATACCCTCATATGGGAATAATTGACTGGCAGAACTGCTTTCCGGCAGGCTCTGTCCCATAATGCATTCAGGGATGCTCAAGTCACTTTTCCAGTTTGCCACCAAAATCGCTTTGTTTATTTTAAGGTTAATGATGCAATCTGCCCAGGGCTGTTTGGGGAGGATTGAGGTAGGCTAATTTATTTTTCCTGTGACTCTATTATCACCTTGGAATGCTGATGCCCTCTTCAAATTTATAATGAAGACTGGATCATTTATCCTGGCTATTGAGCGGATCTCACCCTGTCACCTCAAACTCAAGGACTCACTGCCTTTATTATTCCCCTTCTGAAAGCTAAGACCAGAAAAAGAAAAGTCTTGAATAGCACAGCAATCATGAAGCACCAGCTTAAGATGACTGATGACCTAAGAACTGGAAAAAAGGAGTAAAAAACTTCCCTGATGTAATATACTCTTCTCTTGTCTGAGCAATCCAAAATGGCACTGTAGAAAGGCATTTCTTAGTAATACACTCTAAAACAAAATGAAATGTTGATTTTTGCTTTATAAAGTGCCATTGTTCATCAAGATGCCCTTCCTACCAGACAATGTCTGTTGTCACAAATGCTCCTTTTTTGAGGGCTGCAACAAGTAGCATGGAACTATTCACTCACCAAAATTGTTTTTAGTTCTACTGTAGCATTTTTTACTTTGATTATTCTGGTTCTGCATTTAGAACCTGCAGATGGATCTTGGTAAGAACTGAAAACCTCTCTTATTTATATTTGTATTTTTGGCCATGCCCAGAGTAGGTGCTCATTAAGGATGGAACGAATAAAAAAATAAAGAAAGAAAGAACCTCTTCTAAGGTAGACAACAGTAAATTTATGAGCGGTATTTGGAGAACTTTTACCAATGTTGGAGCGGGCAGCTTTATAATATAATGTTGAGAGTGTACTTATTTATTATTATTAATTATTATTATTATTTACTAAATCTGCCTATTTGAAATAAAATAATTTGATTTAACATACTTATTTTCTAGAATACTTTCATTCATTCATTTTTTCAATGACCATTTACCAAATATTTACCATGTTCCAGAAGGATATTCCCTTTCACCATGAAATTCATAATTTAATAGGAGTTGCACTGATCCCCCTATTACAAGTGTTGTGAGTGTTTTTACAAAGTGCCTCAGACTAATCGGGTAGCCAGGACATTTTTTTTTTTTCCAGCTAAAAACGGAACAAGCTTTATAATAAATTTCTTTCCCTAAATTCCAAACCCCGCTTCTCTGTTTGCACCAGAAACTGGAAGGTGGACACGTGGAAGTTGGAGCTGAGAGTGGAATGGAAGAAAGATAAACCAAACCTCTATCTTCCTAGACTCCCGGCTGCCTTAAAAACAAAAACAAACAAACAAAAAAGCAAACAACCCCCCCCCACCCCCTACCAAACCAAAAAGCCAAAATCTGCTTCAGTAATCACATTCAGTTATTCAGGAAACATTGCTGATGCATTATGAGCTGTATGAGCTGCGAAGGGTCTCCAAAGTATCACGTACTTTTAAATGTTCAAACAGTCCTTAATGGCTTAAATATAATACCTCTCTTACACTTCTGTTCTTGGTTTTATTTTCTCAAGTCTCAGAAAAATGCTTGTGCTACTGCCCGCTCTGGGCACAAATCATGGCCGTGCTGAATATTCTGGGCATGATTTCCTAAGCCACGTAACAAGAGGGCAGACTGTAAATTGACTGGCCTATTAATACAACTTCATAGACAACAAGAGAAGAAAACAAGGATTCTTCTCATCATCTCAGTTTTAAGGGGATAGAGCTACATTCCGCCTATATGAAACCTTTGGCAAATTTGAGAGAAATTTGCCCCCAAGTCATTGTTGACAAAACCATAGGTTGGTGAGAGATTACTGTTCTAACATAATAAACAAAGCACTATGGGGGGTTCCAGGAAGATGATTAATTGATCTCAAAATCATTCAAATTCTAAAGACCCACTTACTTACCTTCCTTTTATCCACAGTACTTTAGATCTACTCATATAGCTATATTTGTGTGTCCTTTAAAGTAAATGATCTTTCTTTATGAAGCAATAACATAATAGTGCTCTTAGCATTATATGAACTGCTGTTTTCCTAGATAACTGATTCCTAAAGACCCACCAGCCAATTCCAATATAAGATAAAAGATTTTACCAAGTAGAGATGAAATGTAGAAAGTAAGGGTAACTTTTCACAAAGCTACTTTTACTTCTTTTAAATTTTAAGATTGTATCTTTCCTACTGTTTTGTATTACTATAGCCTTTCTTTTCATAAAATAATGTTAGTAGAGTTTCCCATCTCCTTCTCCCTCATGTCCTCACTTAGTAAAATTGAATGTGAGTAACTCTAGGTCAATCTTCAAAAGGTGTTTTGTAAATTCTACTGCTCTGTGAATTCAGAAAGTCTGAGAGCCACTGTTATAGGAGATTCTATTGAAACCGGTTAAGAGGTTAAGCCTGTTAAAAACCACTGTTGGGCCGGGTGTGGTGGCTCATGCCTGTGATCTCAGCACTTTGGGAGGCCAAGGCAGGAGGATCACTTGAGGCTAGGAGTTTGAGACCAGCCTGGGCAACATAGTGAGATGCCATCTCTACCAAAAAAAAATATAAAAATTAGCCAGGCATGGTGTCACACACCTGTAGTCTCAGCTACTTAGGGAGCTGAGGTGGGAGGATTGCTCGATCCTGGGAAGTCAAGGCTACAGTGAGCCATGATTGCACCACTGCACTCCAGTCTGGGCGACAGAGCAAGACTGCCTCAAAAAGACACAAAAAAACTAAACCACTGTCACTAACTCATACCACCAGGTAGGCACATAAATCTAACTAAGCGATTACTCAGTGTAAATACCTGGTCACTCTTGAGATACTGCAGAGATTCATTCCTTCTGTCCCACAATGGCACAAACTCTAAACAAAGACTCCACCAGTACGCAGGAGTACTATTAGCCCATACTTTTAAATTAACATGGATATGAAATAACAGAGGCCTTAGGGCAACACCTAAAATCAAAGTTTAAAAAATGGAAGGACTTTTATCCATCAACTAGCTAAAGTCCTAATTTTGCAAATAAGAAAATTAGGGCCAAAGAAAAATAGGGCCAAAGAAGGTATGTACCTTGCCCGAGGTCCTATAAGAACTAAGACTAGAAACCAGCTGTCTTCACTCCTAGGCCAATATTCTCTCCACTTTTCCATAACTGCTCTTCAACATAGAAAGAGTCCTGTTCTGCAAGCAAAATGACTGACCTTAAAATTTTGACTTTTATTCCCATATAACAATTCAAAAATTAAAAATTAATGGCCTCTCATCAATAATAACCAGTTATAAAATACAAATATGGCCCAGCACAGTGGCTCACGCCTGTAATCTCAGTAGTTTGTAAGGCCAAGGCAGGCAGATTGCTTGAGGCCAGGAGTTCAAGACTATCCTGGCCAATATGGCAAAACCCCATCTCTATAAAAAATACAAAAATTAGCTGGATGTAGTGGTGCGTGCCTGTAGTCCCACCTACTTGGGAGGCTGAGGTGGGAGGATCACCTGAGCCTGGGAGGCAGAGATTGCAGTGAGCCAAAATAGCACCACTACACTCTAGACTGGGCGACAGAGCAAGGCACTGTCACTACACACTCACGAAAGAAAACATAAACATAGCACAGGTGGAATAAATGATCACATCACAATAGCAAACAAAAGTATAAGGTACCCAAAATAAACATAGCAAGAACTATGCAAAAGTTTTGTGGAAATAAATCTTAAAGGATGTGAAAAGAATCTGAATAAATAGAGAGATATACCACATCCACAGATGGGATATGGCAAAGGTATCATGATTATGTTCAAATTAAAAATAAAAGCTGGTTTTAAAAAACAAAATGAAAAGACAAGTCACAGACAATGAAAAGACCACTGCACTCCAGCTAACTGAAGAAGGGTTAGAAACCAGGATATGTAAAGAACCCCCCAAACTGCAGAAACCCCTCCCCGCCCACAAATAGCCCAATAGAAAAATGAACAAAGGACAGGTAAGGAAATCCAGATGGCTCGCAGACACACGAAAAAATGTTCAACTCACAACAGTCAGGGAAATATTATTAATGGTTAATATAACTAATATGTTTAAAAAATAGTTTTTTAAAAAAATTTTTTAATAGTGGTAAGTAGTTTTTATACACTTTATAAAAGGTCTGGGATATATGTGCAGAACGTGCAGGTTTTTTTCTTTTCCTTTTCTTTTTTTTTTTTTTTTTTTGAGATGGAGTCTCACTCTGTCACCAGGCTGGAGTGCAGTGGCATGATCATGACTCATTGCAACCTCTGTCTCCTGGGTTCAAGTGATTCTCCTCTTGCAACATCAGCCTCCCGAGTAGTTGGGACTACAAGTGCATGCTACTAAGCCCAGCTAATTTTTGTATTTTTAGTAGAGACGGGGTTTCACCATGTTGGCCAGGACAGTCTCGATCCCTTGACCTTGTGATCCACCCATCTTAGCCTCCCAAAGTGCTGGGATTACAGGTGTGAGCCACCACACCTGGCCCGTGCAGGTTTGTTACATAGGTATACACATGCCATGGTGGTTTGCTGCACCCATCAACCCGTCACCTACATTAGGTATTTCTCCTAATGCCATCTCTCCCCTATCCCCCACCTTCTGAAAGGCCCTGGTGTGTGATGTTCCCCTCCCTGTGTCCATGTGTTCTCATTTTTCAGCTCCCACTTTTGAGTGAGAACATGTGGTATTTGGTTTTCTGTTCCTGTGTTGTTTGCTGAGAATAATAGTTTCCAGCTTCATCCATTTCCCTGCAAAGGACATGAACTCATCCTTTTTTATGGCTGCATAGTATTCCATGGTGTGTATGTGCCACAGTTTCTTTATCCAGTCTATCATTGATGGGCATTTGGGTTGGTTCCAAGTCTTTGCTATTGTGAATAGTGCTGCAGTAAACATACGTGTGCATGTGTCTTTATGGTAGAATGATTTATAATACTTTGGGTATATACCCAATAATAGGATTGCTGGGTCAAATGGTATTTCTGGTTCTAGATCCCTGAGGAATTGCCACACTGTCTTCCACAATGGTTGAACTAGTTTACACTCCCACCAACAGTGTAAAAGCATTCCTCTTTCTCCACATCCTCTCCAGAATCTGTTGTTTCCTGACTTTTTAATGATTGCCACTCTAACTGACATGAGATGGTATCTCATTGTGGTTTTGATTTGAATTTCTCTAATGACCAGTGATGATGAACTTTTTTTCATGTTTGTTGGCCGCATAAATGTCTTCTTTTGAGAAGTGTCTGTTTATATCCTTTGCCCACTTTTTAATGGGGTTGTTTTTTTCTTGTACATTTGTTTAAGTTCCTTGTAGATTCTGCATATTACCCCTCTGACAGACAGATAGATTGCAAAAATTTTCTCCCATTCTGTGGGTTGCCTGTTCACTCTGTTGATAGTTTCTTCTGCTGTGCAGAAGCTCTTTAGTTTAATTAGATCTTATTTGTCAACTTTGGCTTTTGTTGCCATTGCTTTTGGTGTTTTAGTCATGAAGTCTTTGCCCATGCCTATTTCCTGAATGGTATTGCCTAGATTTTCTTCTAGGGTTTTTATGGTTTTAGGTCTTACATTTAAGTCTTTAATCCATCTTGAGTTAATTTTGTATAAGGTGTAAGGAAGGGGTCCAGTTTCAGTTTTCTGCATATAAGGCTAGCCAGTTTTCCCAACACCACTTATTAAATAGTGAATCATTTCCCCATTGCTTGTTTTTGTCAGGTTTGTCAAAGCTCAGATGGTTGTAGATGTGTGGCATTATTTCTGAGGCCTCTGCTCTAATCAATTGGTCTACATGTCTGTTTTGGTACCAGTACCATGCTGTTTTGGTTACTGTAGCCTTGTAGTGTAGTTCAAAGTCAGGAAGAGTGATGCCTCCAGCTTTGTTCTTTTTGCTTAGCATTGTCATGACTGTATGGACTCTTTTTGGTTCCATATGAAATCTAAAGTGGTTGTTTCTAATTCTGTGAAGAAAGTCAATGGTAGCTTGATGGGGATAGCATTGAATCTATAAATTACTTTGGTTAGTAAGGCCATTTTCAGAATATTGATCTTCCTATCCATGAGCATGGAATGTTTTTCCATTTGTTTGTGTCCTCTCTTATTTCCTTGAGCAGTGGTTTGTAGTTCTCCTTGAAGAGGTCCTTCATATCCCTTGTAAGTTGTATTCCTAGGTATTTTATTCTCTTTGTAGTAATTGTGAATGGGACTTCACTCATGATTTGGTTCTCTGTTTGTCTGTTGTTGGTGTATAGGAATGTTTGTGATTTTTTAACATTTATTTTGTATCCTGAGACTTTGCTGAAGTTGCTTATCAGCTTAAGGAGATTTTGGGCTGAGACCATGGGGTTTTCTAAATATACAATCGTGTCATCTACAAATAGAGACAATTTGACTTCCTGTCTTCCTATTTGAAAGGGTATTAAAAATTAGTTTTAAAATGTCCCATTTCATACTCATCAGACAAAACATTAAGAAAATCAAATAATACCAAGTGTTAGCAAGAATAGGAAGAAAGGGGAACTCTCATCTACTCCTGGTGAGAGTCAACATAGCTAAACACTACCTAGAGAAGTGGTTTGGTGATAGCTAGTAAACTTGAAGATGTGCATATCTTATAGTTAGGTAATTTTACCCCAGATATATGCTGTAGAAACTGCCGCCTGTCTGTAAGGGAAAGCAGTACCAAATTGGCACTCTGAACATCCGTCAATAGGGGAATGGATAAATATATTGTAGTATGTTTATATAATATGATAAAGCAGTTTAAAATAAATAAACTGGAGTTCCATGAAATAACTTGTATAAATCTCAAAAGCATCCTATTGAGTGAAATAAGGAAGTTGAAGAAGAATCCATATAGTTGGACAGCATTCATAAAATGGCTTAAAGTTTGAAAGCACTATCATATATATGCAGAACCTATATGTATGTATATGTAGAAATATTAAAACTTTCATGGCTAACATTATATTCACATTACTGGTTACTCTATGGAGGGAAGAAAGAGGAATTATATTAAAAAGCAAGGAACAGATGGGGCTGAAGATTTGGTAAAGCTAGATGGTGGATACATCAGTGTAGGTTCTATTTTCTCTATCTGTTTAAAACAGTTCAAAATAAAATAATTAATTGAACTTTTCATGTACTCACTGGATTTCTATTAAAGGGTAAGGAAGACGATATTTACCTCATGGTGATCTGGGAGCTGCCCGATGTTGTGCCTTTCCTACAAGATGGGAAACATGCTGTGCATCTGAGAATGTCTACTAGAGACAGGAACATGGCTATTCCTTTCCCAGATGTCGAGTTAATAGTTGAGAGGAATGTTTCTCAACCTCCTAATGTAAGTTTCCTCTCTTGGTTTCTTTTTAACTTTTGCTTTTTGTTATGGAAATTTACAAACATATATAAAGGTACAGAAAATAATAAAAAGAGCTTCTATGTGTTATCGCTCAGCTTCAAAAATGTTCTGTGTATGGCCAAACTTATTCTTTATTCCCAGCTCTTCACCATGACCACTACCAATGGATTTTTTTTTTTTTTTTGAGACCGGATCCTGCTCTGTTGCCCATGCTAAAGTGCAGTGGTATGATCATAGTTCACTGTAGACCCCAACACCTGGGCTCAAGTGTCCCTCCTGCCTCAGCCCCCCAAAACGCTGGGATTATAGGCATAACACACCATGTCTGGCCCACCAATGGATTCTGAGGTAAATCTCAAACATTATGTCATTTCATCCCTTTATATTTCAGTATATATGTCTAAACAATAATGACTATTTCAAAAATAATACCATTATTTTCTAAAATATATTAAAAATAATTTGTAAGAAGTTGTTAATCTCATCACATATTCATTCAGTGTTCAAATTTTCCAGATATCCTTATAATTTCTTTCTTATAATGGGTTTCAACAAGCAAGATCCAAACAAGGTCTATTTGTTGCATTTGGTTGGAAAAATCTGTTAAATATCTTTTTTTTCTCTCTCCTTGCAATTTATGTCCTGAAGAAACTGGACAGTTGACGCCACAGTTTTCCACTTTCTAGATTTTGCTGATTGCACCCTCGTGGTGTTATTTAAGAAATTCTGCTATACTTCCTGCAATCTGGTCGTTAATCTGGTGGCTTAATTGACAACAACATGGAATTTTTTTTTTTTTTTTTAAGCAAGACTCCTTCATAGGCGCTGTCCTGTATTCCATCAAGATTCTCATAATGACCAGTTGTCTTTTTCTTTGTATCTTAGCAGTCATTGATGATCATTACCTAGGTCTATTATTTTCATTCAAAGTTGCCACGCTGCCTTTCTGCTTCATTTACTACTGGAACGTGTCTTTAAAGAAAACCTCTCCTTTATCAAATATTTGGTTACACTGAGGTATGGTTTATATAGAAAAGCAAACTAATTGATGTTTTGCTCCTTATATTTATCAGTTTTAAAGTGAACAGGTTTCCTAGCATCTTCCAAAGGTGGTCCGTGAATTTTGTTTATTTAGTATCATTATTGACTCACAAATTTAAATGTTCTTGATGTGTTTCAGTCCATTTAATTTGTTATTATCATTATTGATGCCCAAACTGTCCCATCTGAAACTGGCTGGAGCCTCTGCAGGCTCCTGAGTTCCTCTGATGTGACCTCCCAAGCTCTGGATAGCTTCCAGGTATGACAAGATGATCCAGGCTCATCTTGTACATTTCTTTCCAGATCTAAAATCCACTATTTCTCCAATATATTCTACTTCTTTTCAGTGAGAAATAGTATTTTAAAAAACCACAGCCTGGGTTCTAGAGCTGCCCACTGCCACTAGGTTCGTTCTTATTTTTAGACTTTTTCAATAGACAGCTAAGAAAACACATTAAGGGAAAATGCACTACTATTTTGCACTGATATTCCCAATTCAAATGTAAGGTTATATGGCTTTTACTAATTTCATTTTATTTTATATCTTTCTCTCAGAAAATTTTGATTTCTAATGATATAAGCATCATTACTTATTTGCTTTATGCTATTATTTATATAATGTATTCTTCTACATAATATACAGGTTCTTTATGTCATTTTATATGTTATCATTGTACATTACATTATATTCTAGTTTCAGAAAACAATAAAATTTCTAGGAACATGATACCTGACACAGCTCAGAATCTTGCTTTTTTTGCAGTTCTTTTTGTCCTTAGGGTGTATAGCATGTGGAATGTACTGTCAAATTACTCTGCTTTAAAATTGCTTAAAATAATTCCTTGTACCACCAACTCTATATATGGTTAAGTTTGCTTCATTTTTCAAATGTATTGCATTTTTAAAATTCAGTTTTGTTTTATTGTTATGTAAAACATTCCAATACTTCTAAGATCAAATTACAAAACAAGTTCTATTCTGAGCTACAAAACAAAGTCTATTGTATTCCTGTCTTTTCCACCTTGTTCTCTCCTTAACCTATAGTTAACTTTTTAAGTTTTTGGTTTATGTTTCCATGCTGTTTTTAAAAAATATAATCAAATACTTGGTTCCCTCTCCACCTTCTTAAGCAAATGAAAGAATACTCTTTACATCCCTGTATTCCCTGCTTTATTTAATAATCTATTTAAGACCATTATAAACCATACATAGAGATCTTCATCTTCCTTTTTTTTTAAATTGTGGTAAAATACACGCAAAGTAATATTTACCACTTAGACTATTTTTAGGTGTACCGTTAGCGACATTAAATACATTCACATTGTTGTGCAACCTTCATCACCCAGCCATCTCCAGACGCTTTCATCTTGCAAAACTGAAACTCTGTTTATTAAACAATAACCCCCTATTTCCCCTTCCCTCCAGCTCCTAACAATCAGCATTCTAATTTCCATCTCTATGGATTAACTTACACTGGGTATATTATATAAGCAGAAACATATGGTATTCGTCCTTTGTGACTGGTTCATTTCACTTAGCATGATGTCCTCAAGGTTTGTCTATGTGTAGCATATGTCACAGCGTCCTTCCTTTTAAAGGCTGAACGTTATTCCATTGTATGCATAGAACACATGCTGTTTACCCATTCATCCATCATTGAATACCTGGGTTGCTTTCACTTTTTTGCTATTAATAGCAATGTTGCCATGAACATGGGTGTACACATACTCATTTTTCTTTACGTTTTTTTATTATACTTTATAGTCTAGGGTACATGTGCACAACGTGCAGGTTTGTTACATATGTATACGTGTGCCATGTTGGTGTGCTGCACCCATTAACTCGTCATTTACATTAGGTGTATCTCCTAATGCTATCCCTCCCCACTCCCCCACCCCACAATAGGCCCTGGTGTGTGATGTTCCCCTTCCTGTGTCCAGGTGATCTCATTGTTCAATTCCCACCTATGAGTGACAACATGCGGTGTTTGGTTTTCTGTTCTTGCGATAGTTTGCTGAGAATGATGGTTTCCAGCTGCATCCATGTCCCTACAAAGGACACAAACTCATCCTTTTTTATGGCTGCATAGTATTCCGTGGTGTATATGTGCAACATTTTCTTAATCCAGTCTGTCATTGATGGACATTTGGGTTGATTCCACGTCTTTGCTATTGTGAATAGTGCTGAAATAAACATACATGTGCAGGTGTCTTTATAGCAGCATGATTTATAATCTTTTGGGTATATACCCAGTAATGGGATGGCTGGGTCAAATGGTATTTCTAGTTCTAGATCCTTGAGGAATCGCCACACTGTCTTCCACAATGGTTGAACTAGTTTACAGTCCCACCAACAGTGTAAAAGTGTTCCTATTTCTCCACATCCTCTCCAGCACCTGTTGTTTCCTGACTTTTTAATGATTGCCATTCTAACTGGTGTGAGATGGTATCTCATTGTGGTTTTGATTTGCATTTCTCTGATGGCTAGTGATGATGAGCATTTTTTCATGTGTCTGTTGGCTGCATAAATGTCGTCCTTTGAGAATTGTCTGTTCATATCCTTTGTCCACTTTTTGATGGGGTTGTTTGTTTTTTTCCTGTAAATTTGTTTGAGTTCTTTGTAGGTTCTGGGTATTAGCCCTTTGTCAGATGAGTAGATTGCAAAAATTTTCTCCCATTCTGTAGGTTGCCTGTTCACTCTGATGGTAGTTTCCTTTGCTGTGCAGAAGCTCTTTAGTTTAATTAGATCCCATTTGTCAATTTTGGACTTCTGTTGCTATTGCTTTTGGTGTTTTAGACATGAAGTCCTTGCCCATGCCTATATCCTGAATGGTATTGCCTAGGTTTTCTTCTAGGGTTTTTATGGTTTTTAGGTCTAACATTTAAGTCTCTAATCCATCTTGAATTAATTTTTGCATAAGGAGTAAGGAAGGGATCCAGTTTTAGCTTTCTACTTACGGCTAGCCAGTTTTCCCAGTACCACTTATTAAATAGGGAATCTTTTCCCCATTTCTTGTTTTTGTCAGGTTTATCAAAGATCAGATGGTTGTAGATGTGTGGTAATACTTCTGAGGGCTCTGTTCTGTTCCACTGGTCTATATCTCTATTTTGGTACCAGTACCATGCTGTTTTGGTTACTGTCACCTTTTAGTATAGTTTGAAGTCAGGGAGTGTGATGCCTCCAGCTTTGTTCTTTTGACTTAGGATTGTCTTAGCAATGTGGGCTCTTTTTGGTTCCATATGAACTTTAAAGTAGTTTTTTCCAATTCTGTGAAGAAAGTCATTGGTAGCTTAATGGGGATGGTATTGAATCTATAAATTACCTTGGGCAGTATGGCCATTTTCACGATATTGATTCTTCCTATCCATGAGCATGGAATGTTCTTCCATTTGTTTGTGTCCTCTTTTATTGCATTGAGCAGTGGTTTGTAGTTCTCCTTGAAGAGGTCCTTCACATCCCTTGTAAGTTGGATTCCTAGATATTTTATTCTCTTTGAAGCAATGGTGAATGAGAGTTCATTCATGGTTTGGCTCTCTGTTTGTCTGTTATTGGTGTATAAGAATGCTTGTGATTTTTGCACATTGATTTTGTATCCCGAGACTTTGCTGAAGTTGTTTATCAGCTTAAGGAGATTTTGGGCTGAGACGATGGGGTTAAGTATTTCATGTGAATGGATGTACCATTGTTTATTCAACTAGTCCCCTGTAGGTAGGCATTTGGGTTGTTTTTAATCTTTTCCAATTAAAAGTAGTGCTGCAACAAATAGCCATATATATATATATAAAATATATATATATGGAAATATATATGATTATTTCCAAGAAGTAGTTCCTGATAACCAGAAACCTCATCTACACCCAGATTCCCAGAACTTAGCATTGCCATGGCAAAAAAGGCCACACACAAAATGAAAACACTAATAAGAAACTGGAAAAAATATGTGGAACTTATATCACAAAGGACTAATATCCATAATATATCTTCCTAATTATCTATATATACATATCTATGTGTACATAGATATGTATTTCTAATATATCTAATATACAACAAACTTTTAAAACATTAGAAGGAAAAGAACCTAGATAGAAAATTGACAAAAGATATGAAGAAATAGTCCATACGTGTACTAGCAAGATGCTCCACTCATTATAAGATAAATGCAAATTAAAGTATATATATACTTTATGAAATAGATATATACTTTATGATTTTATATATATATATATATACAGAGAGAGAGAGAGAGAGTTGGTTTCTATTGTTGACAGTGTGTCTTTGGGATAGATTCAAGAAGAGGGATTGGGTTGCTAGGTCAAAAAGTAAATGCTAATATAATCTTCCTAGACATTACCAAACTCCCCTCCACAGAAGTTACAGAGCTCTGCATTGCCCCTAATATGTGAGACTGCCTATTTCCCCACAGTCTTGCCAACAGTGTAGATTATAGTCAAACTTTGGAACTTTTTCAAATCTAGATGAGAAATCAAAACAAGTGCCTTTATACTTGAACAAGTGAGAGCAAAATGAGAAGTGTTTTTAAAAAGATAAAAACCTATGAAAAGAGAAAGCTGGAATTTTAACTGACATTGAAAAACCTAGTTAAAATTACATGATGTAAAAATAGTGAAATAATAATTGGCCAGAAAATAATGAACAACCATTCTGTGACCTTTTAATACAGCCCCAAACTTAGCCTTCTTGTTAAAATACAATTTGGTATATTTTAATTTGCATTTATCTTATCATGAGGGGAACATCTTTTTAATACACATATGGACTATTTGTTCATATCTTTTGTTAATTTTTCTATCCAGGTTGTTGTTCTTTTCCTTCTAATGTTTTAAAAGCTTTTTGTATATTAGATACATTAGGAATATATACATATATGTATATATAAATAATTAGGAAGATATATTATGGATATTTGTCCTTCGTGATGTAAGTTCCACATATTTTTTCCAGTTTCTTATTAGTGTTTTTATTTTGTGTATGGCCTTCTTTGCCATGGCAATGCTAAGTTCTGGGAAGTTGGGTGTAGATGAGGTTTCTGGTTATCAGGAACTACTTCTTGGATATAATCATAAGTCTTCGTCAGGCTTTGTTCAGGTAATCCATTCATCTATCTAAAAATAGGCTGATGCAGTGGCTCACACCTGTAATCACAGCACTTGGGAGGCTGAGGCAGGTGGATCATGAGGTCAAGAGATCGAGACCATCCTGGCCAATATGATGAAACCCCATATCTAGCAAAAAAACAAAAATTAGCTGGGCATGGTGGCGCGTGCCTATAGTCCCAGCTACTCGGGAGGCTGAGGCAGGAGAATCGCTTGAACCCAGGAGGAGGAGGTTGCAGTGAGCTGAGATCACACCACTGCACTCTAGCCTGGCCACAGAGTAAGACTCCGTCTCAAAAAAAAATAAAAATAATAAAAATAATAATTAAAAAAACACATCTATCTATCTAAAAATAACTCGTCTCTCTAAAAATAGGCAGCTCTTTTAAATTCTCTGAGATTTTAAGAAGGACAAGTTTGTGATACCAAAAACATCACAAAATGGTCGGTCACTTTCTAGCCAATTACTAATTTGATCATTTTTACACCATAAGATTTTAACTAGATTTTTCAGGGTCAGTTAATAAAATTCCAGCTTTCTCTTTTTATAGGCTTTTTTTTTTAAAGCTTCCCTTCTTGCTCTAGCAGCATCACTTGGTCAACTGTAAAGGCACCTGTTTTGTTGTAGTTTTTTTTTTTTTTTTTTTAATGGTTATTTTAAAACTCAAACAAGGAAAGTATATCATCAGAATATTTTTTTTCAGGATATTCTCTGAATTCCAAAATTGTAATTAGTCTTAAAATAGCCAGCCTTAATTTCTCATAATAAAGGAATATTAAAGTACTTGCCCCTGATAAGTTCTTAGTGATAGAGCTTCAAAAGTTATATACCCAGAGTTTTTAACCTGCAATCCACTGGCTCTCTGTCCATGGGTAGACTTTGGGGGTCTAAAAAGCCTCCGAAATTGTATGCAAAACTTTTTTTTCTGAAGAGTGCAAGGGTCACAGCGTTTTCTTTCTCAACATTTTATTATGAAAATTTCTAGACATTAGAAAAGTTGAAAAATTTACAGCGGACATCCATATATTCATTCACTTGAATTTTACTGTTAACATTTTGCGATCTTTGCTTTATCATATATTTATTCATCAGTTCATCTTCTACTCACCCTTATATCCATCTTATTTTAAAAATATATTTCAAAGTAAGCCAAAGGCATTGATACATATCACCCCTAAACACTTCAGTGTATGCATCATTAACTAGAGTTCACTGTTCATGGTTTTGCTTTTAGTAAAATGTACATAAAATAAAATGCACAAAATTGAAGCCGCTATTCAATGAATTTGAAGAGAAACATAAACAACCAGAACCCCCAGCAAGATAAAGAACTTCATCATCACCCCAGAAAGTTCCTTCATGTCTCTGCCTATTCAATATCTGCTCTTTACCCAAAGGCAAACACTGTTCTAATGTTTTTCACCAAATATTTGTTTTTTCCTATTCTAGAATGTCACATAGTGGAGTAATATAGTATACATTTAAGGTTTTGTTCATTTAGCATAATGCTTTTGAGATTTGTCTATGTTGCTGCATGAATCAGTAGCTCACTCAGTTTTATGCCTCAGTAGTATTCAACTGTAGCTTTTGCTTTTTTTTTTTTTTTTTTAGATTCTTGAAGTGTTTGTGACCAAGAAATGTTAATAACAACAGGTACGACTGGGAAATATTGATGGTTCAGTTCCAGATCATGACAATAAAGCAAATATCGCAGAGCAAGAAATTGTGGGTTTCCCAGTGCACACATAAAAGTTATATTTAGGCCAGGTGTGGTGGCTCATGCCTGTAATCCTAGCATTTTCGGAGGCTGAGGCGGGCGTGATCACTTGAGGTCAGGAGTTCGAGACCAGCCTGGCCAACATGGTGAAACCTCATCTCTACTAAAAATACAAAAATTAGCTGGGCATGGTGACATGTGCCTGTAATCCCAGCTACTCAGGAGGCTGTGGCAGGAGAATGACTTGAACCCGGGAGATGGAGGTTGCAGTGAGCCGAGGTCGCGCCATTGCACTCCAGCCTGGGTGACAGAGCGAGTCTCTTGTCTCAAAAAAAAAAAACAAAAAACAAAAAACAAAAAGTTGGCCGGGCATGGTGGCTCACGCCTGTAATCCCAGCACTCTGGGAGGCCGAGGCGGGAGGATCATGAGGTCAGGAGATTGAGACCATCCTGGCTAACCCGGTGAAACTCCATCTCTACTAAACATACAAAAAATTAACCTGGCGCGGTGGCGGGCGCCTGTAGTCCCAGCTACTCGGGAGGCTGAGGCAGGAGAATGGCGGGAACCCAGGAGGTGGGGCTTGTAGCGAGCCAAGATCGTGCCACTGCACTCCAGCCTGGGCGACAGAGCAAGACTCCGTATCAAAAAAAAAAAAAAAAGTTATATTTATACTATACTGTAGTCTATTATGTATGCAATAGCATTATGCCTAAAAAATGTATATACTTTAAAATACTTTATTGCTAAAAATTGCTAATAATCATCTAAACCTTCAGCAAGTCCTAATCTTTTTGCTGGCAGAGGGTCTTGACTCAATGTTGATAGATCCGGGCTTATCAGGGAGGTGGTTGCTGAAGGCTGGGGTGGCTGTGGCAATTTTTAAAAATAAAACAGCAATGAAGTTGCCACATGGATTGCCTTTTCCTTTCAGGAAAAATTTCTCAGTAGCATGTGATGCTGTTTGATAGCATTTTACCCACAGTAAAATTTCTTTCAAAATTGGTGTCAATTCTCTTAAACCCTGCCCCTGCCCAGTCATCTAAGTCCTTTGTTGTCATTTCAGCAATGTTCACAGTATCTTCATCAGGAGCAGATTCCATCTCAAGAAACAACTTTCTTTGCTCATCCACGAGAAGCAACTCCTCATCCATTCAAGTTTTATCACGAGATTGCAGCAAGTTAGGCCTCACTCCTAATTCTAGTTCTCTTCCTATTTCTACCACATCTTCAGTTACTTCCTCCACTGAAGTCTTGAACCCTTCCAAGTATCTTTGAGGGTTAGAATCCTTTTCTTCCAAATTCCTGTTCATGTTGCTATTTTGACCTCCTCCCATGAATCACAAATGTTCTTAATGGCATCTAGAATGGTGAATTCTTTCTGGAAAGTTTTCAATTTACTTTGAGCAACCAGATTCATCATAGGAATCACTATCTACGGCAGCTATAGCCTTACAAAATGTATTTCCTAAATAATAGGTCTTGAAAGTCAGAATTTCCCCTGGATCCATGGGCTGCAGAAGGAATATTGTATTCACCAGCATGAAAACAACATTCACATTGTACATCTCCATCAGAGCTCCCGGATGCATTTTCAATGAGCAGTAATATTTTGAAAGGAATCTTTTTTTTTCTAAGTAAAGTAGCTGTATATGTTGAATTCAATAACTTAATTTAACATCTCTTCAGAAAGCTATTTTTGTGATATGCTTACACCTCCTCAACAAGGCAGGCGCATGTGTGCATGTCTGAGGGATGAAGTGTTTAGGCATATGTTTGAGGCTGAAGAATGGAGAACAAGAAAACTATACCTTTTTGTTCCTATAAAAATTTAAACCAATTGTTTTTTTAATGAGGATCTTCATTAACTTTATTGATTTACTCTAATATTAGAGTACTCTAATCAAACCATTTGCACTTTTCAGCTTTTAGAGAGATAAGTGGTCACTCAAGAATGGAAGAAAACTGCAAGTTACAGCCGGAGCAACTGAGAAAAGCCTTCAGTTTTTTTCTCCCTGACCTTAGCAAAACAACCATAATATAATTTATTTCCTTTTTATTATTATTAACCATAAAGCTTCCTTGCAAAAAAAAAAAAAAGAAGAAGAATACAGCTGGTTTTATGGAATTTGGAAACAATTATTTTATCATAGAATGGAGAGAAATTGTATTAGCTTTCCTCATATTGAAACAAATGTCAGTTTGGAACTGCAATTTGAATGTCATTCACTGCTAGTTTAAATGATAAGTAGGTTTTATTCTTAGCTAAAAGCCCTTTGAAATCAATATATACAGTGACTATGTCATAATAACGTTATCATGTAATGGGCACAAAAGACAGAACAAAATGCATGTCCTTATAGAGAAAGTCTAGCCTACTTCCCTTTTCAACTCTACATATCATTGGAAACACTAGGTTCAATTATATGTATTTGATATATGAAATCTTACTTATAGCTAATACAAATAGAAAGAAGATGCCTCTATAGTGAGTCAGAACCAGGCAGTTAGCAAATAATTGTATAGGTACCAAAAATGATTGCTTAAAACAAAAAAAAAGAAAAACTATTGTGATAAATTATAAAATAAACTACTGAAGCACAATAAAGTGCCTTTTGGACTTTTAATGTAAATGTAAATTATCTCCAATTTTGAAACCTTTATTTTTTGTACTTATCATAATTATCATTATAGCACTTCCTTTTTGCAACAGACTTTAAAATTATAGATTGAAAGTTTGCAAAAGTCAGCCAGGCACGGTGGCTCGCACCTGTAATCCCAGCACTTTGGGAGGCCAAGGTGGGCAGACAACTTGAGGTCAGGAGTTCGAGACCAGCCTGGCCAGCATGGTGAAACCCCATCTCTACTGAAAATACAAAAGTTAGCTGGGTGTGGTGGTGCGTGCCTGTGAAACTAGCTACTGGGGAGGCTGAGGCACGAGAATCACTTGAACCCGGAAGGTGGAGGATGTAGTGAGCTGAGATCGTGCCACTGCACTCCCGCCTGGGCAACAGAGTGAGACTCGGTCTCAAAGAAAAGTTTGCAAAAGTCACTTAGGAAAAAAAATTTGATTGTGCATGGAAATTCTCTCCCTAAAACTCTTTTATTTAGGAAGCACTTTTTATTGAATACCTGCCACGTATCACGCACTGTTCTTAGCCCTGGGAATGCCAAGATTAATGAGGTATAGTACCTGCACTACAGAAGTACAGCAGAGATCCTGGAGTGCTGGGGAGAGGGGAAGGTTTTTGAAGAGGATAATTGCCAAATTATAGCTAAAGAACTCTCAGGAGTTAGCTTGGCTCAGATAGGCAGTTTCTAGAGGGTAGTGAAAAGACAGTGAATTTCAAGTAGAAGAGGTGATGTGAACAAAATAATGGAGGTAACATATTGCATGGTTTGTGAAGAATAACTACAAGTATCTCAGTGTGGCTGCAGTAATACTGGGAGTAGTAAAAAACAAAGACAAACAAATAGGTAGGGACCAGACCATGCTTACAAGAATAAGGAGCTTGAGTATCCTATATAACAAATGGAAGGCCATTGAAGGGCTTTAAATGAGAAATGACATGATCAGGTTTGTGTTGTGGGCAGCTCATCTTTGATATTGCTCGGATGACAGATTTGAAAGGGCCAAGACTAAAGGCAGAAGATTCAGGCAACAGGCTACTTCCTGTTTTAGTTAAAAGATACAAAGATGACCAGGCTCAGTGGCTCACACCTGTAATCTCAGCACTTTGGGAGGCCAAGTTGGGAGGATCACTTGAGGCCAGGAGTTTGAGACCAGCCTGGGCAACACAGACCCCGTCTCTACAAAAAAATTTTTTTTTTAATTTTTAAAAATTAGTTGGGCACAGTGGCGTGCACCTTTAGTCGAGCTATTTGGGAGGCTGTGGTGGGAGGAATGCTTGAGCCCAGGAGTTTGAGGTTGTAGTGATGAGCTATGATTACACCACTGCAGACCAGCTTGAGTGACAGATCAAGATTCTGTCTCTAAACAAATTTACAATTAAAAAATAATAAAAGATATAAGTTCATGACAATGGAGGTGGTGCAGAAGAAAAGGTTTTGGTTTCAGAAAATATCTAGCAGTAAAAGTAGCACAACTTGCAATTGATACCCATGCAGTTAGGATAGGAGGGTACTGAGAGAAAGGAAGGAAAGAAGGACAATTCCAGGATTTCTAACTTGAATGATGAATTGAAAAACACTGCTAACCAATGAAATAAAGAATAGAGGACCGGGCTCCATGGCTGATGCCTATAATCCCAGAATTTTGGGAGGCGGAGGCAGGAGGATTACTTGAGCTCAGGAATTCGAGACCAGCCTGGCAACACAGTGAGACCTTGTCTCTACAAAAAAAATCAAAACATTAGCCAGGCATGGTGGCAGCCACCTGTGGTCCCAGCTACTCCAGAGCCCAAGGTGGGAGGATCACTTGAGCCCTAGAGGTCAAGGCTGCAGTAAACTGTGATCATTTCACTGTACTCTAGTCCGGGCAACAGAGGGAGATCTGCCTCTGAAAAAAAGAATAGAGCAAAGAAACATGCTTAAAGGAGGTGATAAGTTATATATATTAACACTGAGATACCTGTAAAATGTCTAAGTAATTAAATGTATAAACCTAAAGCTTGTAGGAGAGGACTGGACTAGATAATTAGGTCATTAGCACTGAGATATTTGAAACATAATCTGAGATTCCTCAGAAAGAGTTGGAAAAAAAAGAAAAGAAAAAGAAAATGAATTTGAGATACACTTCCAAAATATTAATATTCAAAAGGCTGGCAAGGGTGTCAAGTAGGAAACAGAAAAATAAAAGTCGCAGAAACGCAGCAAAACCAGCAAAGCCTGGAGTTGAGGATGTCAGGAGAGTAAGGAGTTTCAGGACGGGGAGAGCAACTGAGAGTGGTAATTGACAGTGGTAATAGACCTCTCCTCTTATTTAAGTGTCACTCTTCTACGTTCCTGTCAAGTCTTATGCATACCTCCCTCGGATACAGCACTTTCACATTGCACCATCATCAACACTTTATCTGAGTACTTTAAACTCTTAGAAGTTTCTCTAGATCATGGATGTCCTACTTGACTTTGTATTCCAAGTATCTAACATAGTAGATATCTAACAAATATTTGAGGCAAGACAATTGAAAAATATCTTAATGATAAATAGGAAAAGCTATCACAGAGTGTTACGGAGCAGAAGCCAGTGAAATTTGCTGAGTGAAAGAAAAGTCAGCAAGTGGAAATGATGAATGTAGAATATTCTTTCAAAAGGTTTGAAGGGAAGAGGATGATGGGAAGTTAATCTAATAGTTGGTAAGAAAGAATAAATAAGGTTGAGAAAAAGCAGCCGGTAAACAGGAAGAGTATATTTTTGTTGCTTTGATGAATTCTGCCAGTTAAAACTTTTCATGCAAGAAAAATAAGATTTTACTAAATTTCATGCTCTGATACTAAATATATATATATATATATAAAATAAAGCATTTTGTTTTAAGTTGATGACAATTACAAAGTGTACACATGGCGTTTATACTGCGAATCATGACTACTCTATTCATGGTGTCCTGTTTCCTTCGTTCTTCAGAATCCCGCCACGGATTCATTACGAGTGAACTGCATTGATTTACTACAAGTAGAAGGGTATAATTTGATAGCAGCTGGAACCTTAAATGGTGTGATCTTATGGAATTTTGTGACGTCTACTGTCAAAAAAGTGTAAGTTGTGTATTATCCTTAACAATGTAAAAACTTTACTGCAGAAGAGCTAAGTAACATGCAACACTCAGGGAAGGGCTGGGCACCGTGGCTCAGGTCTGTAAACCCAGAACTTTGGGAGGAGGATCACTCAAGGCCAGGAGTTCGAGACCAGCCTTACCAACATGGTGAAACCCTGTCTCTACTAAAAATACAAAAATTAGCGGGGTGCAATGGCACCTACCTGTAAACCTAGCTAATGGAGAGGGTGAGGCACAAGAATTGCTTGAACCTGGGAGGTGGAGGTAGCAGTGAGCTGAGATCACACCACTGCACTACAGCCTGGGCGACAGAGTGAGTGAAACTTAGAAACAAAACAAACAAACAAACAAACAAACAAACAAAAAACTACCACCACCACCAAAAAAAAAAAACTTCAGGGGACAAAAAAGCAATAGATAAAAATGGTGATAACTTTCAAGGCAGGCCTTCCTGGAAGTTATATTCATGAACGGACTATGTTCTAAGTTTCTAAATCCCAGGATGATATAAGCAAGGTGAACTGTAAGCATCTATATTCCCAAGAGCTTTGATCTTTACTA
This sequence comes from Piliocolobus tephrosceles, assembly GCF_002776525.5. NCBI lineage: Eukaryota > Metazoa > Chordata > Mammalia > Primates > Cercopithecidae > Piliocolobus > Piliocolobus tephrosceles. The sequence goes on along the minus strand of NC_045434.1, from coordinate 6,793,034 downwards.
TTCTCACCTAGTATATGCTTTTCATGTATGATCTTGCCCAAATTTATGACCTCAACAAATAACTGAAATACATAACAATTTCAAACACTAATCTTTCTAGAGCTTCAAACACACATCACCAATTGCCTACTGGCAATTTTCATCTGATTGCTACCAAGACCCTCAAAGCCCTATGTGCCTAAAACATCTTCCCAACCTACTCCCCGCTCCCAAACTTCTCCCCTTCCCGTATCCCCGTGCCACCACCGTCTACTCAGCCACCAAAGTCAAATGGTGAGAAGACTCCTGGTAGCATGTCCTTCTCATTCACCGCCTCAACACGTCTGACTTATTACAGGTTGGGGCTAACAAGGGCCAATGTAGTAGATGCAATTATTTCTCTCAACCAGTTAGATTTACTCTGGACTATGGCCAAGATCCTACCCTCCCCATACCATCCACTTCTCAATTTTTTTTTTTTTTCCATTTGTTGCAAAGGAACTAAAGTAACACTGAATGATTTGTTTGGATGGATTGTAAATAATAAGTTCTCCCCAGCTGTGTAATTGGAATGTATGCAAGGGCCATGTGTGGCCACCCTATGGCAAGGGGGTTTGGAAAATTTTACTTGCAGAGACAAGACGGCCAAGAGCCTCAACAATGAATGAAAATAAAATCAAGTTTATCTAAGCATTTGGGGGACAGGAAGAGGTATAAAAGAGGAGGGAAGGGAGAATTGGAAAGGACAAAAGAAAAGAAGAGGAAAATACAAAAGAAATGTCTGCCCCTCTATTTACAATACTTAATATACGGTTGGTCTGCCTGCTCCTTCCCAAGTCTGAGTCATTCCTTTTAGCCAGTTTTTGAGAAGAAATAATCATTTCTTCTTTGGACTATGGATTTCTTCTCTTTGAACCTTTAATTGAAATAGCTGTTTCTGCAGAACCCCCTTTCTGCCCCTCAGTCCATATACTCCTGGATCCTGCCCCTGGAATTCCTGTCTTCCTTCTGTTCCTTCACTTCAGCCCATGCCCCCAGCCTTTTCTCACACACTGTGTACCTGCCACTTGATACCTACACCTGTCTGCACTGCAAACTTCCTCTCCTTCTTGCCAATGCTTTCACGCTGTGTCAGCTTGTGTATGACTCCTTCCTAAGAAGGGAAAGCAGAAGACTAAGAAGACCATTAGCTCGATGCCACAGCCTAAAGAGGGCGGCAACATGTGTGATAATAATCCCACTTTAAAGGTGCAGATCCTCCTTGTTAAAGTGCCTTGTTATTTTGCCAAGGGATGCATGCATATCCAACATCCAGTCAGAGGAAAACAACCAAGTATAGTGTGGGTCATACACAGTGTCCCTTTCCTATAGGCAGATGATTATATAAGACAATGGACTTCGAATCAGTGCAGTATTTTGCAAAACATATGATTTAGCACAGATCTGTGGAAGGTCATTTAGGCCCAGCTTTAAAGGTTCTGAAACTGAAAATGGTTTCCATATTTGCAGTAGAGTCCATCTCTTTGTCTACCTCAAACTTCGCCTGAGACCCCTTCACCAGTCAGAGGACATAACTCTTCTGTTTCTGCTCTAAGCCTCAGGCTTTTTGAGCCCAGACTTAATATTATTCTTGCTAATTAATAATCCACTTCACGATTCAGCTCATCTGCACAACAGAAATCTCTAAAAATTTTTGAGTTCAACAAGTCATCAAGCTCGTAGACTTCTCTTTTGAGCTTGGGTTCACTTACCAGAAGTAATTTCCACTGAAGAAAAAGGGGAAATTTGGCTGTAAGGTCTATTTGCTATAACGAATGTTAAATGCAGCTTTAAGAGCCAAGCATGATGTTTCAGTGCAGGCATTTAGGGACTATTCCCCTGTTCCTAGGATGGTGCCTAGAAAGTTCAATGTTGACCTTGGAATCTGGGTCAACAGGAGACTGGAGCAGCAAGAGCAGTGTCTTTACCGGACTACCTGTTCTTCTCCACTCCATTATAAGCTCTTTAAGGGTAATAATATTTTATTCAAATTTATTACGCCACTTATTTAAAAAATATTAGAACTCTACTATTTAAACTGTATGAAACCAGCCAGGAGTGGTGGCTCCCATCGGTAATCTCAGCACTTTGGGAGGCCAAGGCAGGAGGATCGCTTGAGCCCAGGAGTTCAAGACCAGTCTGAGCAACATAGTGGGCCCCTATCTCTAAAAGTAAGATAAAATAGAGTTTTATCCACGGGATTTCATAGAAGTCCATTCTCTGATCTAAAGGTAGGAAGACAAGACCGGTTAGTTGACCTAAAAGACTTTTAAACCGCTGACGATCATGATTTAACAGAAACTTGTTAAAAAAGGTATGTTCAAACTCTACTTCCATGCATTTTCTTTTCGTGTTCAATAATAGCATTTGAGGAATTGCTTAGCTCTGCAGGGGATATACAATCTTAGTACTGTAAGCTCCATAATTTGTAATTTCTTATCATATAAATATATACTTGCTTCCAGGTGCCGACATGAAGATTGCTTCCCTGTAAACCCGGACTTGCATCCCAAGCACTTTAAAATTAATGACATACTGTTCCTCTTTCGTACCCCTGAATGTGCAAGGTAACTCAGTACTTACTGAACCAGTAATACTGTCTGGGACTTAGGTGGCTGGTACATTAGGTTGATGCAAAATTAATTGTGGTTTTTGTTATTGAAAGTAACAGAGTTTACTTCATCCCAACGTTGAGGGACACCTAAAAAAAGACATCAGTTGGGTTGACACGTGGATTCAGCTTTCTTCCCATTACTGTCATTTTGGAGGCGAGGTGCTCCTCAGGGATTTGAAGTGTTGTGTGGTCCCCTCACCATGTCAGCCTCACAGCACCCTTTATCCCAGTAGCAGAGATGGAAAATGCTAACTTGGCCGTACTTTTCGCCAGAATCTAACACTGGTGTGAAACAGAAGGAAGGACTTGCAGGGCAGGTATGGAAGGTCATATGGCAGGAGGCTTCATCCACCATCCACTATAACTGAGCAATTGTCATCCATTTCTGAGAGAGCAGGGGATTTAAGAAAAAGTGTTTTTCCTATTTATATTTGCGTGAGAGCTCTGGTTTGCAGGCAATAGACAATGCCACACATAGCTTTGGAGAGAAATCAGAAGCTTCTGTGCTGCTTTGGGGTCACCCAGAGGTCAGCCAGAATGTAACCCCTTCCCTACCCCTTGGCATGAAATTTCATCAAAACTGTTCTGAGAATACTTTGAGGACTTATTCCGTAGCCATCTGCACCAGACTTTAAGCCACTTTCAGCCGATTTCAGTGGAGTGCCACAGACTAGGATCTGGTTAGAACTAGACATTGTCAAGCAGGAAGTTAGACAGGCTTGTAAGGTCCCCCCACCGCCACCCCACCCCCTGCCATTTCAGTGTAAGAGTCTCTGGGACTAAATCTGGCCTTTGCAGTGGGATAGCCAAGACTTTTATTTTCTGACCCAGGGAGCAACAAACCTTATTTCCTAAGGCTCCCCAATAGTCTCCACCAATATCATAGTGGTCAACATTTATTACACAAAATATAAGGCATGATTTGTTTCCTGAGTGGCTCAGTATCCACAGATGATGAAAGGAGCAATCAGCTAAAATTAAAGCAGAGAAGCACACCCTTTGAGTATGGTAGAATATCTTAACGTTTATCCTTGGGCTTCCCCCCTCCCCTTACAGGAGATCAAGTCAGGATTCCATATGTTCTTCGTCCCAGTGTGAATCCAGCAAAGGTCCACAGAGCAGTAAGGTAAGCAAGACACAGAGAGAGTCTTCCTGTCACACTCAACGTTGGCTCAAAAATAGTGCTGTTGAGCATTTGAGCCCCTCCCTTGATAGAAGGTAACAGTGGAAGAATTCTGTGTGTGCATGCATATATGTAAAAATGCATTGTTTTGCAAAAAAAATGCAATATCTAAGTTTTTTCAATTTTATATATTTTTCAATTTTTATATATTTTTCAAAGCTTTACATCTGTGAATAATCAATATACAATCACAAATAAAATAAATTATGCATGTCATTTTGATACTTACAAAGTAATGAAGTAATTTTAGACTATCTCTTTTGCTAAAAAGTAAGTGCTCTTTTGCTAAAAAGTACGTATGTCACAGGGAGAAGAGACAGCAGGTAATATAATTACATTACAACATGGACTGTAATGCAGTGGTTTTCAAACTGTGTTCTCAGTTTCAATTTTATATATTTTTATGCTTTACATTTCTAGTTAGAATTGTGTTTGAAGGAAAGTTGTCACTGCAAAAATTGTTTTTAAATCACCAGCATACTGGAAAGAATAAACTTATATGGAAGCAAAAGCCAGACAGATTGTACTTGAACCCAAGTCTTTCTTTTACTATCTGATTACCTTTAGAGCTGTCACTTAATCTGAGTTTCTGTTTCTGTTTCAGTAAAAAGGGAATAATAAAGATGAAGTTGCATGGTTGTGAATACCATTAGAGATCATGTCAACCAAGAACCGAGCACGCATTAGGCATTTTTAATTACTCTCGTTACTATGCTGGTACCTCAACCACTAGAAGAATGTTGTGTTATGAATTCTCTATTTCTGAACATGAAAATGTCTGCAATACAGTTTTTTCAAAAAATTTAAGTGTAATTTTAAAATTAATGCTTAGAAATGAAAATTCAATTACTCACCCAGTATACCTCATTTTCTTACAATGTCATAGAAATATTTTCTCTTTTCCTCCCATAATTCAGGGAAGCAAGCAAAGCATACATGACAGTGAGGTTAAAGGTCAGTATGAAATCACCTCTCTTCTTTATAATAAAGCAACTCCTTTGCAACAGGGCATTTAGGTGACAGAATATTTTTATGAATATATATATTCCTCAATATATGAATGCATTATATATATTCATATATATTCATTATATATGTATATATAATATACACACACATACCCACATACATACACATATATACATATGTGTGTGTGTATACATATGCAAAGAATATATATATTCTTTTTGGAACCAAATGTTGAGGTGCTATAGGATTCAGTAGTCTAAATGGCAGAATTTTCATTATGATGATGCCTTCTTAAATACTAATTATAGATTTTAAGAATCCAAAATATTATCGAACTTCTTAGTCTCCAGCCATTTTTCTAAAACTTATACTGCATTTATCCACCATTCTGTATTGTAAGATTTTTGAATAAATACCTTGTGTAAACTGTTACGTATAGTATAGAAGCTTTTGCAATATGATCAAAATAAGCTTTTTATATTTTTCCAGTGATCCAGGATTCAATTTTTTAATGCTTTTTTTGTCCTTTGCCCTGACTGAAGTTCTCTGGGTTAAAAAAAAAGAAGAAGAAAAAAATAATGTGTTGCTTTTGCTATTTTCTTGTCTGCCTTCTGTTTTACATTCCATAAAAATTTGGAATTCCAAGTATTGCAAATTCCATGATAGCTCTTTTTTTTTTTTTTTTTTTTTTTTTTTTGAGACAGAGTCTCACTCTGTCCCCTAGGTGCCATCTCAGCTCACTGCAACCTCCACCTCCCGGGTTCAAGCAATTCTCCTGCCTCAGCCTCCCAAGTAGCTGGGATTACAGGCGCCCACCACCACACCCAGCTAATTTTTGTATTTTTAGTAGAGACGGGGTTTTACCATGTTGGCCAGGCTGATCTCAACTCCTGATCTCAAGTGCTCCACCTGCCTTGGCCTCCCCAAGTGCTGGGATTACAGGCATGAGCCACCACGCCTGGCCTCATGATAGTTCATTAATTTCTCAAATAGGTGAACAAACAGATGTCATGGTGGGAGAACAACAGCCAGTGGACAAAAAACACCCTGGAAGTGCCAATTTACCAGAAGCCCAGCCACCTATCCTTGTCACTGCTCATGAGGACGGACACCTCCGCTTGTGGACTCTGGAGGTAATGGAACCCAGCAAGTCTAGGAATAGGAAAGAATGGGAAAGATAAAAAGAATCATTAAATGAATCTTAACGTTCTTCCATATGGCATCCAATTCTAATATTTTTTCAACTTTCTAGCCAAACTGCTGATTTTGCAGCCTGTTTATTGATAATGCTACCCAAACTTTACAAGAGAAGGATTTTGTAACTCCAAAGATCAAATCATCAAAACTGCTAACTTAGCTATTTCAAATCTCTCCCTCTTTTTGGAAGCCTTTCTACTTCTCTATCAAACACATTACAGATAGATACCCACACTGGGACAGATAACCTGCACACAGATAGATACCCGTATTGAGAGAAGAATGTTCAACCAGTCATGCCAGCCTCACAGTCAGGAATTTCTGGGAAGGTCTTCACCTTTGGCACACTGCTTCAGTCTCGTCCCTTACGTCCCCAATAGAAGCAGGAAAGGTGAATCCGGCATGAAGATTTACTAGAAAAATCTATTGAGTCTGCTTGTAATTCTTTTTTTTTTTTTTTTTTTTTTGACGGAGTCTCGCTCTGTCGCCCAGGCTGGAGTGCAGTGGCCGGATGGATCTCAGCTCACTGCAAGCTCCGCCTCCCGGGTTTACGCCATTCTCCTGCCTCAGCCTCCCGAGTAGCTGGGACTACAGGCGCCCGCCACCTCGCCCGGCTAGTTTTTTGTATTTTTTAGTAGAGACGGGGTTTCACCGGGTTAGCCAGGATGGTCTCGATCTCCTGACCTTGTGATCCGCCCGTCTCGGCCTCCCAAAGTGCTGGGATTACAGGCTTGAGCCACCGCGCCCGGCCATGTCTGCTTGTAATTCTTTTACTTGGGGGGAGGAGGGCATTCGTTTTTGTTTTCTTTTGTTTTGTTTTTGAGAGGCAGTCTCTCTCTGTTGCCCAGGCTGGAGTGCAGGGGCGTGATCTCGGCTCACCGCAACTTCCACCTCCTGGGTTCAAGCAATTCTTTTGCCTAAGCCTCCCGAGTAGCTGGGGCTATAGGCAGGTGCCACCACACCCGGCTAATTTTTGTATTTTTAGTAGAGATAGGGTTTCACCATGTTGGGCAGGCTGGTCTCGAACTCCTGACCTCACGATCCGCCAGCCTCGGCCTCCCAAAGTGCTGGGATTACAGGTGTGAGCCACTGTACCCAGCTGAGGGCATTAGTTTTGATGGGTTCATGCATTCAAAATATTCAAATCTTTCTTTCAAATTGAGCTATGAATATATGCCACTAAATATCTTATTGGATATTTAAATAATATTAGAGGATATGACTTGTGTATTAGAGTAAAAGAATACAAGAACACTGAAATGTTGAGTGTACAATAAGTTCTTAGTTTACCAGACAGTTGAAAGAAGGTATTGCATCGTATTGAGTGTCCTTCAACATTTTACAAAGAAAAATATAACTTTCATTTACCAGAAGATTTAAAATGATTTAGGGTGGAATTAAGAGGACAGAAGATGATGAAAGGAACGATCCTGAGTAGCCTGAGAATGATGACAATGAAATCCTTAGAAAAGCAGAGGAGGTGACCTCGCTTGTGATAAGGCTCCTTCCTACAGAGAAACTCAGAAAACACAACTGTTTTATGTGGCAGATAATGGGATCCAACAACACAGAACTGCATGGCTTTCTGCCAGATAAAACTCTAAGTCTACCAGTAGATCCTAACTTACTCGTGAAAACCCTAGTTTGAAAATAGAAAGTATTCTAACAATAACTTTCCTTGAGATGATCTTGGTATTAGAACAATGCCCCTTTTTATTTTTCTAATACAGAAATGAAAGAGTAAAAGAAATAGGAGAAGAGAGTATGTCCAAGCAGTCTAAGGAAGGGAGTAGCATATTTGAACTCTTCACAAGCTTTGAAGTTGATGATGTTTATTCTCTAAGCAAGATAATACGTGTGAAAGTCTTTCCCAGTGCTGGCTTATACTGAGCACTGGAAAACCACCTGTTTGAATTTAAACCTCTTAACAATTCTTTGTCTTGCACCAATATTAAAAAATAAATATTTCTGAAAAGGCAAATATTTCTGTTTAAAACAACTGACATATACTTAAAAGTGTATCTCCCTTCTGAAAAGAATGTCTAAAAAGAAAATATGTCAATGCCTGCTTGAGTTAAATTTACAAAGAAGAAATAAAAAGAAAATATGTAATTGGAAAAAAAGTCTGAGGAATTGCATAAAAACGGTCATGGGGTATGCAAAAACAACCCCAACTGTACAGACAGTCTATAATACTCAGAGTCTAGATCCTTCTAATTAACAGTTGTTCACAGCTTTAGAATATTTAATTTTGAGGAAATAAGTCCCTATGGATAGTTTCAAACGATTTTCATTACAAACAGGGGAATCACGGTTCAGTAGTAGAGAGAACTCTTGAGATGCATTATTTACACAGAAAAATCAATTTCAATATTAAGATTTTATAAGATTTACTAGCATAGACAAAGTTTTATTTACATTTTACTTTATTTAGGGAAGGCTACTGAAAGATATGCTACCCTTCACAAAATATTCTGCCATCTCTCTGACATCGCTGTATACTGATTCATGTACGAGGATACTACTGGCTGGAAATGAGGGTGAGTCATTATTACTCTTATATATTCAGCCACAGGCATGTTAATAATTTACATGATATAAAAAATGACTTTAGGAAAAATACATGGTATATATTGAGACAAAAGAGAGACTAAGAGGTATGCTCAAGCCTGAGAAAGTGTTATGAATAGCCTGCTGAATAAATAGAATAAATGAGTGTCAGGAGAACCTGTTTCATTCCTAGCTCTCCATTTAGAGCAAGGCATTGCCTTCTTCTGTGTTTAAAATGGGTATGTGTCTACCCATCTGTGTAGCTTACTTTTTTGGAAAAAAATATAAAGTTTTCATTTTTAACATTGAAAGTGTATGTTGCATTAATCTTAATTATTAAAGGAAGGCGTGCCATAAATTAGAGAAAAAAATGAATGTTTTTTTCTCAGTAGGGGACTTTATTTTTTGTATTTATTATAATTAATATGGTCAGTCTTACTTCTTTTATCTAACAAAATTCTTTTTTACATTCTTCCTTCATGCTTCTCTTCTGTCGTTTGAATTAATCCTAAATTTTCTTTGCTTTCCTCTCTCCTATACTTTGAAAGATTATGTGTGTATGCGAATGCACATGCATGTGTAAAAACAGTTTTTTATTTTACTAGTGTTTATCTTTAAGTTTTTCCAAACAATCAGTTAGAATTAGAATAAAACAGCATATTTTCAGTTAAAACAAAAAGCTTAGCCCCCTTTCACTTTCTCTTTTCTCCATATCTACCCCTTTGCTTATTGTTGTTTTGCTAATGCAATTGTAAGATGTGCATCTAGATTAGATCTGCTTAAATGCTTACATTTCAAATTTACTTATTTTTCATAATTAAGGTTTCATATTCTCTTTTATAAACATTTTTCTCATTTCAAAATTTGTTTTTTTTTTCTTTTTTTTTTTAATTATACTTTAAGTTCTAGGGTACATGTGCATAACGTGCAGGTTTGTTACATATGTATACATGTGCCATGTTGGTGTGCTGCACCCATCAACTCGTCAGCACCCATCAATTCATCATTTATATCAGGTATAACTCCCCAATGCAATCCCTCCCCCCTCCCCCCTCCCCATGATAGGCCCCAGTGTGTGATGTTCCCCTTCCCGAGTCCAAGTGAGCTCATTGTTCAGTTCCCACCTATGAGTGAGAACATGCGGTGTTTGGTTTTCTCTTCTTGTGATA
>NC_045434.1:6752111-6782934 GCF_002776525.5 Piliocolobus tephrosceles | reverse complement strand
TTCTGTGGCCCAGAACATGCTGTATCTTGAGGAATGTCTACACGATTTTCAGAAGAATGTGTGTTCGCAATGTGTGTGTATGAAGTAATCTACAGATGTCAATTATATTCAGTTTATTGATGGTGCCATTGATTTTAACTATATCGTTAATGATTTTCTACCTGCTTGGCCTGTCCATTTTTGATAGAGGGGTGTTGAAGTCTCCAACTATAATAATGGATTCATCTATTTCAACTTTCTATCCTATAAGTATTTTGATATCTATTATTAGGGACATATACATTAAGGATGGTCAAATCTTCTTGGAGAATTGACCCTTTTATCATTAGGTGATGCCCTCTGTTTATCCCTGATAAGTTTTACCACTCTGAAGTCTGCTCTGTCTGAAATTAATACAGCTACACTTGCTTTCTTTTGATTAGTGTTAGTGTGGTATATCTTTTTCTATTCCTTTGCTTTTAATCTATTTGTATCCATATTTAAAGTAGGTTTTTTATACACAACATATAGTTGGGTCATGTTTTTAAATTCACTCTGACACTCTCTTTGTTTTAATTGGTGTATTTAGATTGTTGGCATCTAAAGTAATTGATTATTGACACAATTGAATTCGTATCTGCCATATTTGTTACTATTCTTAATTTGTTGCTCTGGCTCTTTATTACTGTTTTTGTCTTCCAGTCTTTTTCTTCCTTTTGAGGTTTTAACTGAGCATTTTGTGTGAATCTATTTTCTCTCCTTTCTTAGCATATTTATTATACTTCCTTTTAAATGTCTTTTAGTGGTTGCCCTAGAGTTTATAATGTATATTCACAATTAGCCTGTGCCTATTTTCAAATAACATTATTCCACTTTGTATCTTATAATACCAAAGTATTCCTAATGTCTTTTATCTCCTGTATAATTACTATCATTCAAGTATTTATGAGTTATAATTATCAAATACATTGTTGCTGTCATTATTTTTAACAAACCATTATCTGGTAGATCAATTAAGATTAACAAAAATAAAAGTTTTTATTTTATCTTCACTTATTCCTTGTCTTATGTTCTTACTTTCTTTATGTAGATCTGAGTTTTTTTTACCTATATCATTTTTCTTTTTTCTGAACAACTTCTTTTAACATTTCTTTAAAGGCAGGCCTATTAGTGACAAATTCTCTCAATTTTTGTTTGTCTGAGAAAGTCTTTATTTCTCCTTTACTTTTGAAGGTTAATTTTGCAAAGTACAGAATTCTAGGTTGGTCAGTTTTCTCTCTCAACATGTTAAATATTTCACTCCACTCTTCTTGCTTGCATTGCTTCTGATAAGAAGTTTGATGTCATTCTTATGTTTGTGCTCATTTTTTTTCCCCATGTGGCTTCTTTCAAGACTCTTTTTTATACCTTTGTTTTCCTGCAGTGCAAATAGTTTAAACGTTGAGGTGTAGTCATTGTTGCTCTTTGATATGTAGTTTTTGTAACTATCACTTAAATTGTAGGCTGAATATCTGTGTAAGAGTTTGGATTCTGTTTGGTGGTATATTCATTTCCATTACCCTGATCTCTAAAAGAACTCTAAGTGGGTGAAGCAATCTCATTAAGACTTATCAAGACAGAAACAAAATAATTTCTACACATAAAAATGAATATGGGCCAGGTGCGGAGGCCCATGCCTGTAATCGCAGCACTTTAGGAGGCCAAGGCGGGTGGATCGTCTGAGGTCAGGAGTTCAAGACCAGCCTGTCCAACATGGTGAAACCCTTCTCTACTAAAAATACAAACAAACAAACAAAAAATTAGCCGGGCATTGTGGCAGGCACCTGTAATCCAGCTACTCAGGAGGCTGAGGCAGGAGAATTGCTTGAACCTAGGAGGCAGAGGGCCAAGATCATGCCTTTGCACTCCATCCTGGGCTACAGAGTGAGGCTCCGTCTCAAAAAAATAAATAAATAAATAAATAAAAATGAATATGAAATTTCTACTTTCATTTCTGTTTTCTGAGATTCTGTTTTATTCAGCACTATAAATGCCTAAATCAAAATAACTTTTGGATAGTATTGATTTAGATAACATGATATCTAATTAAAGATTCCAATGTTTAAATTTATACAGAAGGACATGTTATCCTTTGCAACATTAGCTCTTTCCTGGATCCACCTCATGATGAAAAGGTAAGAACTTCAGTTCTCCTCTTTAATTTATGAGTCAGCACATATTTATTGAGCATTTTTCTGTGCTAGACACCATAAAGGATAGAAATAAAAGACTCTCTGTTGTCAAGGCACATATACTATTGAAATTTGAGCTACATGACAAATAGCAACGGTCTGCTGGTGAAAAGGGACGAAGAAGTGAGTGAGGGAGAGGGAGTATGCCAGCCACTGGTCACTTTGCATCTTCTTCATGTTTTGACTTATTTGTGAGAATTTATATAGTAACCCAGAGTTAGAAAGAGTTCATAGATTATATAGTCCTCCACAGTCAGTTTCTATATCTTATTCTTTATAAGATACTCCATGACCTTCCTTGCAAATCTAGGGCAGAACCATTTAAGAAATTTTTTCTTATTTCTAGTCTAAATTCTCCCTAACATTAAAGCACATTTTATTCTATTTTTTAAAATATTATACCAAGGAACAGCTATTTTAGCATAGCCCTATTTTTCTTTAATACATCAGATCAAAAGCTAAATATCAGCTTAAATAGATACATTTCATTTTTGGATCACAAGTATTAACAAGGGGTTTATGTTGATTAGGATTTGATTCCTTGCAGAGTGTCTCAGAATAGTTATTGTTTCAAATATTGTTTCATTTGATTAACAGAGTTTTCTTTTTATTTCAGAGAATCTATTCTAACTCTTTTAAGGTTTCGGTATTCAACTTTAGTTTGACTATCTCCACCTGCAGAGGGTCAATCAGAGAATAGCTTGCCTGGGGGCACGTAGACAGTGATGAAGTCAGGGCCAGGACCGAGGTTCTGCTTGCTAGTCCAATACTCTTTCCATATATAATACTTATGCTATCAAACGAAAAACAATAAGGTTCAAACAACTTGGGAAACATGAAGTTTCATTTACCAGTAACTACAAATCGCTTATAATCAACACATGCTATAAGCTGAACAAAAACAAACTGCATGCTTGAACCATATATAGGTGAGAAGTTATGTAATTGTTTTATCCTACTGTTGATGATTATTATTGTATTATTAATTTCAACAGATAAAATATCATTCAAAGCCTACAGTTTTGCAAATGGAATTGCTATAGATTAGCAACCGAGATCTTTCAAAATTTAGAGAAAATCTTCAAAACAAAGTTATAGAATAATATTGAGTTACAATAATAGTAGAAATAATTGTAAAGCATTTTCACAAATTTAAAATTAGAGGATCTTTAGTAACTTATTTTAAGTTCTTTCATATTCAACTTCATTTCAACCTTTTCTGTACTCAGACAATGGGATCATGCCATTTGTACATGGCTGCCTATTTATAAATATACAACAGAACCATAGAACCTGGCTATAAAATGCCTCATTATTACACAGATCAACCTATACCAATGCTTAAACCAGGTCCGGCTATAGATCAACTGCAGTGAATACCTAAAAGGTCAGGCTAGAAAAAAGGTCAATCTTGTTCTCTCCCAATATTACTGATAAAAAAAGGAGCTCCATGGTATACAGATATTCTAAAAGATAAGATAGTCAAAACCTCTCCACAGAAAGAGAGACCACACATATAATTACATATATACACACATACAGAAAGGACAATCTTAGTTTCTAATTGCAGGTTTCAATCCGTTACGGGGTCATGAAATCATTAAATTAGTCGTAACCAGTATTTTTATAAAAATAGAAGAGAATGGAATGCAATGCAACAGAACAGAATAGATCATATTGATGTACATTTCACACAGGTGAAGTATCCTTTTGTGAAACTTGTTTCAGACACATGTGCAAGTATATGTATATATTCACTGGGTCATGAAGCAAAATGTGTATCTTACTATAGAAACAGTCTGTGTTAGAGAATGCCATCCCAAGGCAGAGACAGAAACCTTGGATGACCAGATATTCTTGAATAGCTTTGAGATAATAAGAAATAGGTCAGGCACGGTGGCTCACACCTGTAACCCCAGCACTTTGGGAGGCTGAGGCAGGCAGATCACAAGGTCAAGAAATTGAGACCATCCTGGCCAACATGGTGAAACCCCGTCTCTATTAAAAATACAAAAAAAAAAAAATTAGCTGGGCATGGTGGCACATGCCTGTAGTCACAGCTACTCGGGAGGCTGAGGCAGGAGAATCACTTGAACCCAGGAGGCAGAGGTTGCAGTGAGCCGAGATTGTGCCACTGCACGGCAGCCTGGCAACAGAGCGAGACTCCGTCTCAAAAGAAAAAAAAAAAAGAAATAGGAGAGTCCAGATTTTACTTTGGCTCTCTAAAAACAACCAGAGGGAATTTAGTCAGAAGGCCTGCAAATTTAGGAGGAATTGTGCCTACCCTTTGTTAAAGCCTAAATGAATAGAAGAGTCATAGGAGAACTCTAAACTGCCAGGACTGTCATCACATGACACTTCCAGGTAAATGACCCAGGACAAAGTAAGGTGTCAGTCCAGGTTTATCAGTGATAAAGAGGGAATATATTCACAGGGGGTGTGACTGCAGAGCAAACGCTCCAGTTAACAACTCTAGTTCACACAATTTGGAATGTCTCCCGAAGCCCATGAGAGGCCCTAAACTTGAGTATAACCACACCCCGAAGAAACAAACAATCAAGCCTCATGATTTTTTTCTTTTCTACTCCTGTGACAGATGATTCATGATGTTTTTGAAAGAGAATGAGCTGAGTTTTATTCTTTTCATTAATTACTTATAGCATATATCTCCTATCCCACACTCCCCCAAAAAGAACAAAACAGCCAGTTCTATCTCTAGACAAAATCTGAACATAGGAAAAGTCTTTTTACCAATCTCCCCTTTAGCTTTTACCTTCCAGCTCTGTTTCCTTCTATTCTTGATTATATTTACTTTCAGTCCCCCTCCAACCTTCTCCTAAAGCATGTCTTTCCTCTAGTCATCTGCTCATCATCAATTAAATGAATCGCTAATTCTCAGTTACATGATAAATTGCCAGAGACATAAGATACTTCCTCTCCCAGGGAGATGTATGAATTAATAAGTCTTTAAAAACAGGACTTCTGGTACCCCAACAAGCAAGAGAAGAGCTAACTGAGGCAAGGACTTAATCATCTAGCACAGATGTCTACATCGTCCACTCATAAGCCTCGTTCAATGAAAAACGCTTTTGTTCAAGATTACATTTTGACTATCATGTACTTATTCCAAGGAATATGCCTTGTTGTTGCTATCTAGAAATTCAAGCAGCTGCTTTCCTGGCGTGCTCATTCTTTGGAAATTATTCAAGTAATCTATGTAGAAGAAAAACAAGTGGTACTTACTGCCTCCATCGATGGCTCAGTAAGGTAGGCCAAGATGGCATCATATTGTGAATTCGGTACTGTGAGCATGAGAGGTAAAGGTTTTAAGCTAAAGTTGAAGTCTATAGTTCAAATGCAATCTTGGTAAACTGATTTAAATAAATAAGTAAATAGATGACACAAAAGGACTTTGAAAAGATGGCCACTGATTTGGAGTTCTCTTCCATGACCAAGGAAATGTGATGTCATGTTCATCTATGTTAAAAGGTATCACAAATGCTTTTGATAAAAGTGAAGCTTTTTTTGTAGAATTATTTCAAAGAATTAAGCAAGATAGGTATCTCAGAGAGTTAGATCCAAGTCACAGAGGGGGACTCAAAATCAGAAATCATAGAAAAGTCATAGAAAAGAGAGCAACTGATGCTGAGAAAACTGGGTAAGCTCATTATTTCATTGTCACTGTGATGGATTTTGCAAAGCCTATCGTTTTCAGTTACCTAGATAATGCTAAGTACCTATACACAAAATGCTAAAGACACACACACATATAAAGAGAAAGAAAGGAAATATCATGGCATTTCTAGAAACAAATTTCTGCATATTGAAATGTCTTAAAATCATGGTAATGAATTATCCCCTTAAAAGAATGAAGTTAGGTAAGATTAAGAGAGGTAGAGAGGCTTTGAAGTACATTAGAGAATTTCAATGTAATCAAAACAAAAAGGAAGGAATATTTTATGTTGCATAAAAGCTGCTGGACTGAAATTCAAGAGAGCCTGGCTAACTGTGTGGGCTTGAGGCTAGAGAGTTAGACAGACCAAAGTCATACAGTGTACAGGAGGCACTGATAAGAATGTGGATCTTTGCCCTGAAAGAAATAGCCTCTGCACAGAATTTTACGTGGGGGAGTAATATGACGTGATTTATATTTTTGGAAGGTAATGGGTGGGGAATAGATTGCAGGGCAACAAAAGTGAGAGCAAAGAGATCAGTTTAAAGTCCAGGGTGAATGTAATGGCTTGGATTAGAGGAGCGGTAAGAGTCTGGAAATAAGTGGTTTAGATTTGATGATAGCTATCCAGGAGGTAAAATCAAGAAGACACGAACTTTAATTCAAAGGGGAGCTAAGTGATAAATGTCAAGAATGACACCTGGTTTATGCAACTAGGTGAATGTTAGAACCACTCGTTAAGCTACAGGGCTCTAAAAGAGGAAAAGGTTTAGAATGTGGAAGGATAAAGAGCTTTAGAATGCTGAACTCAAGGTGAATCTTTAGGAGTAAGGTCCTATTTGGAGGCAAAAGGTTAGAGTTACTTCCTCTGTAAGAAAGGATATCTGGGCTGAGCGTGGTGGCTCACGCCTGTAATCCCAGCACTTTGGGAGGCCAAGGCGGGTGGATCACAAGGTCAGGAGTTGGAGACCAGCCTGACCAACATGGTGAAACCCTGTCTCTACTAAAAATACAAAAATTAGCCAGGCGTGGTGGCACGTGCCTGTAATCCCAGCTACTTGGGAGCCTGAGGTAGGAGAATCACTTGAGCCTGGGAGGTGGAGATCGTAGTGAGCCGAGATCGCGTCACTGCACTCCAGTCTGGGTGACAGAGCGAGACTCTGTCTCAAAAAAAAAAAAAAAAAGAAAGGACATCTGCTGTTTTATTTGCAGGAAAGAGTAAGAACATTAAATGTCATTATTATAGATGTTTTTAACAACTCAGTCCCTTGGTCTGTGCTCCAGCTTATTTTCAGCTGCCTGCAAGCAGAAGTGTTCATTTGAGTTTGTAACACATACACAGACGCACACACACGGCACAACCACATATGTACATGCCACTGTTGTTGTAAGGTATTCCCTGCCTGTCTCGGTCTGTTCAGGCAGCTGTAACAAAATACCTTAGACTGGGTGATTTACAAACAACAGACTGTATTGCTCGCTGTTCTGAAGTTTGGGAGGGCCAAGATCAAGGCGCTGGCAGATTCAGTGTCTGCTGAGGGCTTGCTCTCTGCTTCGTAAACGACGCCCTCTAGCTGTGTCCTTACATGGCGGAAGAGGCAAACAAGCTCTCTTGGGCCTCTTAAAAGACACTAATTCCATTCGTGAAGGCTGAGTCCTTGGGACCTAAGCATGTCCCATTTCACATCAATATCACCACTTTGGGGATTAAGCTTCAACATATGAATTTGGCAGGGGGACAAAAACATTCACACCATAGCACTGCTCACTCCAGTTATCCTTGGCATGGAGAAATTACTTTTATGGTTTCTTAGAGTGAAAATCTCCCTAGATACTCAGTTCAAAGCGCCTAGGTCCCAGCCATGTCCCTTTGCTAATACTCGCTGCCACTCTCTAAAGACTTAGGCAGTGTCAACATTCTAAATCTTGTTTGTCAAAAAGATTGGATTTTAAAATATGGAACAAACATAACTGAGGCTGAACTCTGGGATACAGGATGGGTGATCAGTCTTTGGACAAAAGTTCAAGGAGGCAAAGTGGGGCTCAAGGTAGCTAAGGTTCTATATCTGAGGCCCGGGAAATCAAGCTGAGAAGCAGGATCAGTTATTTGGGAGAGCTCCATGCATAGCAGGAAACACTGAAACTAGGAGACTACAATCTCTTCAGTCCTGCCTAAAGCAGAATAAATTTAGAATTGTTCTGAAGTTAGTCCCTCACCCTTCTAACTTTTCCTATTAAAGGGCTGGTCTATTTCTCTTTGGTAAAGGCTCTGGCCAGGCCATGACATTTTTATAGGGCTGGAAAATTAATACATGGAAGGGATAGAAGATGCTCATGTTAATCAGGACACTGTCAAGTGGCAGAAGTCCCAAACAGATACCTCTGTTTCTGCCTCCTTCTCAGAATCTACCTCTCTGAGGTGGGAGGCTATTTAGACTTTGCAGAATCTACTCTTAGTTTCTTTAGCTTCTTTGCCCTCCTCCTTTTAGGTCATTGCTGCAGGGCTCATGATGATTAATTCCATCATTTGCCACTCTGAGGTTGAAATCAAGAAATAGAAGGAAGATCTTCCAAACTCTATTTTATGTTCCCATATGGCCTAGGGCACACTCCAGCTAATAATACTCTGTATTACTTTCAACCACATGGGCTATTTAGAGGGACCTCTTGGAATGAAGTGGCAGTGAAACAAGGCATATGGATAACGAGTCACTTTTCTTGCCGTCCTATTTCAGAACTCAGTTGTAAAAATTAGCAGGGTATTTGCACAATAGTAGCAGTTGTGGATGGAGGTTGAGGAGAATTTGTTAGTAGTAAAAGCATCATGAGATCTCTCCTCCCTTAAGTTCGGTTGATGCTGATTTGAAAAGTAGCCAGCTGAGACACAGCCCATTCTAAGACCTAATTCAACGAATACACTGTTGGTCAACAAGGGTTCTGATTAGCTTGAATGGGCAGTGTTATTTTCCCAAAAGAAAATAGAAAGAAAGCAAATGTGGTGTACATACACCATGGAATGCTAAGCAGCCATAAAAGAGAAGGAGATCATGTCTTTTGCAGGGACATGGATGGAGCTAGAGGCCATTACCCTTAGCAACCAAATGCAGTTTTATTATCCTGAAATAACACTGCCCATTTGTTTTCTGGCTTTGACAAATGGGTGTCATAAGTACAGATGCAAACTAATATTTCCCAAAGAGTTTGCAGACTACAGTCTAACTGATAAAAATGTTGACCAGAGGCTGGCGCGGTGGCTCACACCTATTAATCCCAGCACTTTGGGAGGCTGAGGCAGGTGGATCACAAGGTCAGGAGATCGAGACCATCCTGGCTAACACAGTGAAAGCCCATCTCTATTAAAAATACAAAAAAAAAAAAAAAAAAGATTAGCCGGGCGTGGTGGTGGGCACCTGTAGTCCCAGCTACTCCGGAGACTGAGGCAGGAGAATGGCGTGAATCCGGGAGGCGGAGCTTGCAGTGAGCCGTGATTGCGCCACTGCCCACTCCAGCCTGGGCGACAGAGCGAGACTCCTTCTCAAAAAAAAAAAAATGTTGGCCGGACATGGTGGCTCATGCCTATAATCCCAGCACTTTGGGAGGCCAAGGCGGGCAGATCATGTAAGGTCAGGAGTTCGAGACCAGCCTGGCCAATGTGGTGAAACCCCATCTCTACTAAAAATACAAGAATTGGCCAAGTATGGTAGCAGGCTTTTGTAATCTCAGCTACTTGGGAAGCTGGGGCAGGAGAATCACTTGAACCCAGGAGGCAGAGGTTGCAGTGAGCCGAGATCGTGCCATTGTACTCCGGCCTGGGTGACAAGAGCAAAACTCCATCTCAAAAAAAAAAAAAAAGTTTACATTTTGATTAGCTCCACAATATTTAATAGACAGGGTGTTGAACTCAAGTAAGAACTTCTTGATGGACCAGCGCAAATTTACATAAATGATCTAATGAACAGAATAACTTTGACCAAATTTTCCAGTTACTTTTTCCTCCCTTCCTTTTCCTTCCCTCAGGCTCTGGCATGCCCTCAACGGACATTATTGTGGCTATTTTGGACAGCGAAGGCTCTTTGAATTATCACAGACAAGTGATTTCATTTTGCCTTGTGATGTTACTGAATATCCCATTGAAATAAAAGAAGAAAGCAAGTTCACAGAGAAGCAAAAATATGAATATCCTCTGATATTTGACCGGGAAAAGTAAGACCATTAGCTCTTCTTTAGATAAGCGTACAAGAATCAAACTGTTGAGATGCTGTGGCACTGTCCTTGAGATGGTGGATTCAAGGCAAGAGGCCCAGAACTTTTCAATAATTTTGTAATCCAGTGGAAGGGAGATGTATTGTTTGTAGACAAAGCTGTAATTCATAGTACTTCTGGGAACATCTGATTCTTAAGATAGTAACAGAAGGGCAAACAGGATTTAACCAAAGAAGACCAAAGGTGCAGTGACTTAGTGGGGGTAATCTGACCATGCTTAAAGGCATAGGGGAGGAAGGATAGAGTACAGAATGTGAGAGAGAAGCTATTTTCCGCTTTTGCAATCTTCAATCTTGGTTTTAGATGTGGTTAGGCCTTTGTCACAATGGAAGAGTTCAGGACTCTTAAGTTTTCAGTATCAGCGGAGCTTAGCCCTAGATGGTGAATGTCAAAATGTCTAGCCCTCAGGGGACCGGACCTGCCTGGACTGGTTACACCTCACAGACCAGCACTAAGGGAGCCAAGGAAGATGAGTCCAAATGGAAAGAATCAGAGAGGGATGTCAAAGCTAAAGTCCTTTAGGGAAATCCCAAGTGCACTCAAGGCTGGAAAGACCCAATGTCATTACTTAATTCAAAAGATGGTAGAAGGGTTCTAAATAGGAATTGAAGCTAAAAATCAGAAGCCACACAGGATTTGGATCAAAGCAGGAACAATTTGAAAACAATCAAGAAGGGTTCCAGGTGATCCCTTCAGAGTGTTCAAGGACTACTTTGGCTGGCCAGTAAGGAGCACTGGAGAAGAGGCTGGCTAAGATGGAAGAGGTGGTGTAGTAAGCCAAGCTTCAAGATGCAGCCAAGTTTACCAAGCAAAGTTGCTCAGTTTTACTTTGGGCAATTGCTTAACCTTGAATGTTCATATATCCTAGCACTTAAGACAGGATTCCAATTTGCCTATATGTGTCTTCTTCCCTATACTGTGAGTCCCTTGAAGACTAGGACCTTGTTTTATACATCTCTGTATAAAACAGTTCATAGCTCAGTGCTCACCACACAGCAGGCACTCAAAAGACATTTGTGGAACTAATAAAGAATGACTAATGGAGAATATCACGAACAGAGGGAGCAGATGTGAATGGTAGATACAGAAGCATGAAAGAGCATGGTAGATACGGCACAGCTTTAGCATAGGATGTGTGCTCATGTTATGTTGTTGTTGCTAAATAATATTTGGCTTATCTGTAGCAAAATGGGCCTTGTTCTGTAGAATGACTTCATCTCAGGACATAGTATTTCTTGTCTTTTGAAAATGTTAAACAGAAATATCATTCAACCCAGCAATCTCTTTATTTGGTATAAACCCAAAGGAATATAAATCATTCTACCATAAAGATACATGCATGTGTATGTTCACTGCAGCAGTATTCACAATAGCAAAGACATGGAATCAACCTAGGTGTGCATCAGTGGTAGACTGGATAAAGAAAGTGTGGTACACATACACCATGAAATACTATGCACCCATAAAAAAGAATGAGATCATGTCCTTTGCAGGAACACGAACGGAGCTGGAGGCTATTATCCTTAGCAAACTAATACAGGAACAGAAAACCTAATACTGCATGTTCTCACTCATAAGTGGGAGCTAAATGATGAGAACACGTGGACACATAGAGGGGAATAACACACACTGGGGCCTACTTGAGGGTGGAGGGTGGGAGGAGTGAGAGGATCAGGAAAAATAACGGGTACTAGACTTAATACCTGGGTGATGAAATATCTGTGTAACAAACCCCCATGACACGAGTTTACCAAAATAACAAACCTGCACATGTACCACTGAACTTAAATAAAAGTTAAAAAAAAAATAGTTATGACTTTCTAAATATATACATAATTAAGTTTTGACTATAGGGGAAGCTTCCTTGAACTATACAAAAGTCAAGCGCTGGTCTGGTAAAAGAGGTTTCCTAGTCCCTAATATACAGTTTCCCCTCCCACTCCCCAAGTGCTATTAGTGAATTTAAATACATGAAATGGCCGGGCACAGTGGCTCAGGCCTGTAATCCCAGCACTTTAGGAGGATGACTTGGGCAGATCACTTGAGGTCAGGAGTTCGAGACCAGCCTGGCTAACAGGGCAAAACCCCATCTTTAATAAAAATATAAAAAGTAGCTGGGCGTGGTGACGTGCATCTGTAATCCCAGCTCCCTGAGAGGCTGAGGAACAAGAATCACTTGAACCTGGGAGGTGGAGGTTGCAGTGAGCCAAGACTGCACTACTACACTCCATCCTGGGTGACAGAGCGAGACCCTGTCTCAAAAAATATAAAAATAAATAAATAAATAAATGGAATGTTCTGGCTGAGTAGGAGTTGCTGTGGTTTCTTTAGAGGAATATTTGGGAAACCAAGTGGAATAAGAGTTGGGTTCAGAGATATTGTCATTGGGACTGATGCCATAGGAACCAAGAAATGTGGGTACCAGAGAAGGACATAATGGATCTTTGTTTAGTTGGCAGAGAATAAAAAGTATGGGTATGTACTTATTCTTGTATCTATATGCAGATGGAGAAAAATGAGCTCAATGTCTTTGCTTTTCAAACGTACACCTCCCAAGGCCTTTCAAGTGGAACAGGACTTCAAGTTTTTCAAGTCTCTTTCTTCTCCTAAGGTAGCTTAAAAAAAAAAAAGAAAAAGAAAAAACAGCAGCAACAACAAAAACCTTGCTTTTGTTTTTCTGAATTCAAATATGTCTAGTAATACAACATATTAATTTTTTATTGATGGTATCACAAATTACCATAAACTTAGTGGCTTAAGCAATATAAATTAATTATCTTACAATTTTGGAGGCCAAAAGTTCTACATGGGGGCTACACTGAGGCGTCGTCACCTGAGCTGAGTTTCTTTCTGGAGGCTGTAAGAGAGAAGCCTGTATTCCTTAGCTTGTGGCTCCCTTCCTTCATCTTCAAAGCCAGAAATGGACCCGACATGGTGGCTCACCCCTGTAATCTCAGAACTTTGGGAGTCCAAGGTGCGTGGATCCCCTGAGGTCAGGAGTTCGAGACCAGCCTGGTCAACATGGCGAAAAGTAAAAGTAAAAAATCTCTACTAAAAGTAAAAAAATCAGCCAGGCATGGTGACAAGAGCCTGTAGTCCCAGCTACGTGGGAGGCTGAGGCATGAGAATCGCTTGAACCCAGGAGGCGGAGGTTGCAGTGAGCTGAGATCACACCACTGCACTCCAGCCTGGGTGACACAGTGAGACTCTGTCTCAAAAAAAAAGAAAAAAAAAAAAAAAAGCCAGAAATGTGTCCTCTCTCTGACTATGTGGTCACATAACCCTCTGACCCAGCAGGAAAAATTCTCTGCTTTTAAATATTTATGTGGGCTGGGCGCAGTGGCCTGTAAACCCATCATGTTGGGAGGTCACGGTGGAAAGATCCCTTGAGTCCAGGAGTTCAAGACCAGTCTAGGTAACATAGTGAGACTATGTGTCTATTAAAAATGTGTTTTAAAAGTAGCTGGGCATGGTGACAGTGCACCTGTGGTCCCAGCTAGTTGGGAGGCTGAGGTGGGAGGATCACTTGAGCTCAGGAATTTGAGGTTACAGTGAGCTATGATCCCACTACTTCACTCTAGCTTGGGCGAAAGACTGAGACCCTGTCTGGAAAAAAAAAAAAGAAAAAACAACAAAAGATTAAAGTGATTAGACTTGGCTTACCTAGAGAATATAGCATCATCTCCTTGTCTCAAGGTACTTAACATTAATCATATCTGCAAAGTCTCTTTTGCCAAGTAAAGCAATATATTCACAAGTTAGGAAGTACGAGAAAAGGATGCAGATGTCTTTGGTAGCTGTTCTTCTACCTTTCACAGACAGACACATTTTCCTTCAGTGCAGAATTAAAAGATAAAAGTGTACTGCTGTTCATTCTATTTCTAATTTTAACACTTCTAGAGAACAGATATAAAATGATTCTTTAGGCTAAGGTCTAGCATTAATAAAATTGATTTCCTCAAGGTTTTCCAGAAAATAAACCAAATGAACCTTTCTAAATGTACCTCCCATTACTAACCTACAGTTACCCCACCTCTACAAATCAAACTAATTACTGTTTCCTGAGCATTCCTCTCTGTCTTCTGCCCTACAATTTAGTTCTCCTGGGATGTCCTCTTCCATCTGTCCAAGTCCACCCTATCTTTCTAACACATGGAAAGGTTAGTATACAGGGGCCAGACACGGTGGCTCGTGCCTGTAATCCCAGCATTTTGGGAGGCCGAGGTGGGCGGATCATGAGGTCAGGAGATTGAGGCCATCCTGACCAACACGGTGAAACCTCATCTCTACTAAAAATACAAAAAATCAGTGGGACATGGTGGTGTGCACCTACCCCAGCTACTCAGGAGGCTGAGGCAGGAGAATCGCTTGAACCCAGGAGGCAGAGGTTGCAGTGAGCTGAGATCACACCACTGCACTCCAGCCTGGGTGACAGAGTGATACTCCATCTCAAAAAAATAAAATAAAATAAAATAAAAATAAAAATAATAATAAAAAATATAAAAAGGTTACTGTACAGGATATGGAAAGAACTCTTAAAATCAGTGAGGAAAAAAGAGACAATTCAACAAAATGGTTTAAAATAAGGGGCTGAGCCGGGCCCGGTGGCTCAAGCCTGTAATCCCAGCACTTTGGGAGGCCGAGAAGGGCGGATCACGAGGTCAGGAGATCAAGACCATCCTGGCCAACACAGTGAAACCCCATCTCTACTAAAAAATACAAAAAAAATCTAGCCAGGCGAGGTGGCGGGCGCCTGTAGTCCCAGCTACTCGGGAGGCTGAGGCAGGAGAATGGCGTGAACCCGGGAGGCGGAGCTTGCAGTGAACTGAGATCCGGCCACTGCACTCCAGCCTGGGGGACAGAGCGAGACTCCGTCTCAAAAAAAAAAAAAAAAAAAAAATAAGGGGCTGAGCAAGATGGCAGAGGAGGACTCCATAGGAGCCCTTCCTCCACAGAAGCCAGATTGACAAACACCAAAAAGTCTGAAAAGATCAAGGGTTGGTGTTTTGTGGCACAATCAGAACACTAATATGCTGATGGTAGTGGTGTAAATTGGTAGAACCACTGTGGAAAGCAATGTGGCATTATCTAGAAAAGATGAAAACAGTCCTATCCTATTAAATGTATACCTTGGGGAAACTTGAACTTCTCCTTAGGAGACAGGTACCAGGATGCTCAGAGAAGTGCAGTTTGCAATAGCAAACCCCTGAAAGCAGCCTAAGTGCTCATCAACAGGATATTGGGCAAATAAATTATGGCATATTCATAAATTGGAATACTATAGGCCTGTGAAAATAAATGAATGAGACTAACACTCATCTACAGGAATGAAGGTTTGAAGCAACCATTGAATGAGAACAATTTTGCATAAGTGTATCCATAACAATTTCATTTACGTAACAGTCAAAAACAGGTAAAACGAAACAAAATGTTTGGGCAAGAAACATGTATAAGGTAAAATTATATCAACAAAAGCAAGATAATTAGAAACGCAGAATTCTGGACTGTCATTTATGTCTGAGGGTAGATGAGCAGGAGTGAGGTGAGGGAGAGCTTCACATACGGAGAAGCTCAAAGTTGGGGGTGTTGTTCCAATTTGTCAAACAGGCAGCAGATTCACAAGCATCTACTGAACGTTCAGTATGTCATTATTTTTTAACAGTATCTACCTCACATTTAATAAATATTTAATCTTCAATTCTTTTCAAATGGAACAATTTTCAAAAGCTTTACCTTTCTGTCCAAATGGAGCTGCGGTACCTTCTTTTCCCTCAAGACAGGATGATAAGGAGGGAAGCCACAAGACGTGGAATCTAACAGATTTAGATTTAATTTTAGATAAGTTCCTTCTTTCTTTCCTCATCTGAAAATCCTTCAAAGGGTTTTTGTGAGAATTAAATGAGAAAATACATACCAGGTACATTTTAGTTTCTCAATAAACATTAGTTCCACTTTCACCAAAGGCCCCATGTCTCCCTGCTTCATGTCTCATAACATGTTCTATTATCGTGTTCTATATTAAGATAGAATTATTCCCATCCTGGCTAACTTGGTGAAACCCCGTCTCTACTAAAAACACAAAAAATTAGCCGGGTGTAGTGGCGGGCACCTATAGTCCCAGCTACTAGGGAGGCTGAGGCAGGAGAATGGCGTGAATCCAGGAGGTGGAGCTTGCAGTGAGCCGAGATCCCGCCACTGCACTCCAGCCTGGGTGACAGAGCGAGACTCCGCCTCAAAAAAAAAAAAAAAAAAAAAAAAGATAGAATTATTCAGCTGGGTGGGGTGGCTCATGCCTGTAATCTCAACACTTTGGGAGGCTGAGACGGGTGGATCACCTGAGGTCAGGAGTTTGAGACCAGCCTGGCCAACATGGTGAAACCTGTCTCTACTACAAACACAAAAATTAGCTGGGCATGGTGGCGGCCGCCTGTAATCCTAGCTACTCGGGAGGCTGAGGCAGGAGAATCCCTTGAACTCAGGAGGCAGAGGTTGCAGTGAGCCGACGTCACACCATTGCACTCCAGCCTGGGCAACAAGAGCAAAACTCTTTCTCAAGAATAAAAAAAAAATGAATTATTTGTATAATTACCTCTACTTCCCATCCCTACCACTAAATCATAAGCTCTTTATGAGCAAAGATACACGCATAGCCTGTAACAGATACTCAATTTTGTTGAATAGGACTAAAATAGTACAACCTAGAAATAAAGATTGGAATTCACTTTTAACATTCTCTTTCAATTTAGTGATAAGAAATCATTTTTCAAGTAACTTAACTGAAACATTAAGTAAATTTGGAGAAATCTTTATAATGGATTTTAGAGCCCTTGAAATGAAATAATTGAAGGCCCCACATATTATAAGCTTTACTCTTTTTTTTTGAGACAGAGTCTCACTCTGTCACCCAGGCTGGAGTGCAGCAGTGTGATCTCAGTTCACTGCAACCTCCGCCACCCACGTTCAAGCGATTCTGCTGCCTCAGCCTCCCAAGTAGCTGGGACTACAGGCACCCACCACCATGCCCAGCTAATTTTTGTATTTTTAGTAGAGACAGGGTTTCACCATGTTGGTCAGGATGATCTTGATCTTTTGACCTCATGATCTGCCCACCTTGGCCTCCGAAAGCGCTGGGATTCCAGGCGTGAGCCACTGCGCCCGGCTGCTTTATTCTCTTTTTACCTCAGTTGGTTGGTAAAACAACAAAGGTTGAATGCTAAAGTTAAATTAAAATGCCTTTCCTTTAGGACTCTGATTTTCACCAGCAGTCGTATTTTGCCCATTCCTTTTCATTCTCAATTAGGTAATATTTATCTATTCACTTCTTCTGTTCATTTCTTTTTTGATGTATTGTGACCATGAATGATGATACAGCGGTACTAAACCTTACAATTGAATAGCACCTTCCTTTACATATGATTTCATTTGATTCTCATAACGAGGTAACAGGGAACACCCTTGTCTAAGATCACACATCTAATAAGTGACAGAGTCAGGCTTTGAACCCAGGTATTTTACCAGTGATAGGATGTGCCCCTTTCATTAAACATTCATCCCTTTGTTTTGCAGATTCGAAGAGATCCCTTGGAAGGTTTTGTGACTGAAAACAGAGAGGCAGGGATTGTTTTTGCCTCTTTGCCTATATACAGGGTGAGTTGGAGTTTCCAGGAGTAGAAGGGTCACAGAACAGTAGGGGATCTGCCATCTCATTCCTGGGCTACCAAGCAAGGTTGGAGAAAATCATACAGTCAAGGGGACCGTTGCTTCCAAAAACATATTATGTGCAGTCCCAGAAAAGTCTTGGGCTGTGTGTGTCAATGACTGGGTCCCTCATCTCTGCTATACCACATGGTGGTTACTTTGAACGTTACTCTGGTGGCTCATCAACTACAGGGTAAAATCCAAATGCCTTTGCTTGGCTTATACAACCTCCAGGATCCACCCTCTTTTTTCACCACCTTCTCCTCATACTCTGCCTATATTCCAACCATATGAAATTACTTTCCATGCCTTAAGCATCACTGGTCTCTCCAACACCTCTGAAACTGTGCCTGTGCTGCCCCCCTGCCCAGGATTCATTCATTTCTTGTTTCCCTCCAAATCCTTACCCATCCTTTAAGTCTCCACCCCAGGTAACCTTGGTTAGACAACTAGTTAATTAACCCAAGAAATAATAAGCCAGAGAGCAAATATTTCAAATTAACTTACAGCTTAAATGTTATCTTTCCTAAGAACATGTTGTAATAGGTATCACACGTAAGCTAACAGATGATGCTAAAGGCTGAACTATCAAGATTTAATAGTGAATTTCTAAAGGGTAGACTGAATGCAGTGTCTCACACCTGTAACCCCGGAATGTTGGGAGGCAGAGGCAAGGAGACTGCTTGAGCCCAGAAATTCGAGACCAGCCTGGGCAACATAATGGGACCCTGTCTCTATTTTAAAAATAAAAAAATAAAATAAAATAAAGGTTTAATATTGAGCAACTGGGAAGAAGTGGGGTGTGTATTTTGAAGCAGCTGGGCCTTCTCATTCCTCATCCCAATTCCTGAATTCATATTACAGAAGTCATCACTTTGAGTGTGTCTCACTGACTAATTTCTGGCTTCCAGATATCAAGCCCCACTAGTCTGAGATTTCTTCCACTGATTGGTGTAGAAGCCCAAAAGGACTCTTCAGATGGCATTCCAGGAAAGAAGAAGGGAGGTCATGTTCAACATGAAAAAGTAAGTTAGTACTAATTCCACAGTTAACTCCAATTTCAGTGTATCCTATTTGTTTTGTTTGTTTGTTTGTTTGTTTGTTTTTAAATATGTCTCTGCTTTCAGAAACATTCTGAACCTAAAATCATTTCAGTTCATACTTTTTTTTTTTTTTTTGAGGCGGAGTTTCACTCTTGTTGCCCAGGCTGGAGTGCAATGGCACCATCTCAGCTAACTGCAACCTCCGCCTCCCAGGTTCAAGCGATTCTTCTGCCTCAGCCTCCCAAGGAGCTGGGATTACAGGCATGTGCCACTGTGTCTGGCTAATTTTGTATTTTTTTTAGTAGAGACAGAGTTTTTCCATGTTGGTCAGGCTGGTCTTGAGCTCCTGACCTCAGGTGATCCACCTACCTCAGCCTCCCAAAGTGTTGGGATTACAGGCATGAGGCACCGATCCCAGCCTCAGTTCATACTTTTTATGAATATTCCAGATGTGTGTGTTTTAGCTCAGTGAGATGAAAATCATGAATTTGCTGGACATAGAGAGAGAGAAAAATCAAATAAGATCAATAAGCCTCAGCTAATGAAGCTTATCGAGAGCTTTATGACTGAAATTCACCGAGCTGTTCTAGAAACCAGGAGATTTGACACGACATAGAGGACATAGAGGAGGGCTGTGTAAGCATCCTTGCGTCTTAATTTGGTTGCACCTACAGAGTAAAGCCATGACATCGATCAGTTTCTGTCTGAGCTGCAAGAATTTCTCTGAAGTATTAATAAAAATAACGAACATGCAGTGCTTTATAGTTTGCCGTGATTTCATAAATTATCCATTTGATTTTCACAGTAAGTACAAAGAAAATATTATACTCTCTTAGAGCTGGGGAAAAAATGGAGTCTAAAGTAAGGTCAAGTGCCAAAGATCACATACAAATAAAGTGATAAGCTGAGATCCACTCTTGACTCCAAATTCCATGCTCATTCAATTAAACCACGATAGCCTACACTGCTATCACTATATAACCTATCACTCTTCTACTAGTTCTAGAAGCTTTCAGGGGCCTAACTTAACCCGTGGCCATTTATCCAGTCTTTAAAATAGATCAAACATTAGGAGGAAGATATAGCACATTGTAATTTTTTATAAGTCTCCTTTCTATGAAGTCAGATTAAAATTAAAAAGGAGTTGGCCTTTATTGATTGTGCCTAATTCAGTAATAGATAAATACTGATAACAACAACAACGATATTCAAAGTTGCTTTGTTTAATATTGAAAACTTTGCCATAATATTGTTAGCTTGTGCACTTAAGGAGAATATGAATAATTTCTGTTAATCATCAACTCTGACAATTATTTGAGTAAGAATTTTTGGTATTAGAAGAATTTTCTGTTAAAAAATATCATTTACTTTTAATTGTTTTATGTAACTGACAAAACACAGTTGTATAAATAATCCAAAACCTTGTCTAGAGACGTGGAAATGAAAAAAAAATCCAAAACTGAAAGGTAATAAAGAAAGTATTTGTATTTTTTTTCTGCACGACTCTGTGAATATATGCATTACATTTTATAATTCATGTACTTTATGCCTATTTGCACTCTTACTTAAATTTTATCTCATCTGATGTTATATAATTTACATTCTTTAAGTAAATACTAAGTGACAGAAAGAAAATGGCTAAATATGTCTTAGGTACCGGGGGAAAACAATATGGAATTAAAAATTATTCACAGTTAATCTACATGAAGACTAATCTACACTCCAATAACCACAGTTTGACTCTACTATAATTAATTTTATTAGCGATCATAAAGAATGATAAATTATCCAAACATAAAGACATTTTTAAGATGTCTAATAACCTGATGTTCTGACAGGTCCTTTATTTTCTCTTAATCACTCTGATAGATTGTTGATCACACCGGAAAGACAAAAGGAATAGATGTCTTCATTTGTTTATAGAAAACAGATGCCTTAATTTGCTCAAATTGAAAAATCCTCACATAAAACTCTCTTCAGGTTTACTAAAGGAAGTAGTCAAGTCAGGGTGTCAAAATTGGTTTCCAATATAAAATTAAGACCCTGTTAAAAAATTGTGCACTTAGTAAGATGACAAAATCTAGAAACTGGGATAGATTAAAGCACCACTATGCTACCTGTCTACAATTTTAGAACTCCAAAGAGCCTAAATGGAAAAATAAGGGATGAAATAAAACCAATAGTTAGACACCAAATGCCTATTTTCATAAAAACACTTCCAAAATTGCAGGCATAAAACCACCCCAGAAATTTAGGCGGAGAAATTTCACTTTAATGAAACAAATATTTATGGAATACCTTAAAATATTCATCACGTCCCCTGCACTGTCCCGGGCACCAGGAATCTATTTATAGATTAAGGAACTTAAAGTACAGTTGGAAGAAAGTCCTTTGAGTAAAAGGTTCAATAACAGATATTTTAGTCTCTTTTGACTTATTATTTTTAAATATAGAAATGCTAATTCTGAATGTGAACTTCTTTAAATCATGTACACATCTCTTTAGAATTAAACAACACATTATAAAATATTAATCATGGTACACAAAAGATAAATCAGAACATGAGTTTATATTTCCTTTTCCATTTAAATGTAGGAAGAGAAGGGAAGAAAGTGAACTTTGGAAAGCGTAACCCATTTTCAAAATTGTGGCAACATGTCCAATCATGCAAAAATGGCTAAGTGAAAGATGGTATATGTGATAACATACTCCACAGTTTTTCCGAAGTATTTAATGACAGGCCAGGCACAATGGGTCATGCCTGTAATCCCAGCACTTTGGGAGGCTGAGGCAGTTGGATTGATTGAATCCAGGAGTTTGAGACCAGTCTCGGAAACACAGTGAGACCTTGTCTCTCCAAAAAAAAAGAAATACAAAAATTAGCCAGGTGTGGTGGTGCGCACCTGTAGTCCCAGCTACTTGGGAGGCTGAGGTGAGAGGATCGCTTGAGCCTGGAAAGTGGCCGTTGCAGTGAGCCAAGACCGTGCCAAAGCATTTCAGCCTGGGTGACAGAACAAAACTCTGTCTCAAAAGAAAAAAAAAAAAAAGGTATTTAATGACAGATAAATTCTCACAATTTTATTTTAGGTGAAAAGAATATATAAACTGTAACTCAGTAATATTTCTAACGATAACAGCAAACCTTTGTTTTCAAATCAATGTTGCCCAGAATGATACTGTGCACTTGCTATGCCCTCTTTCATTTCATCTTTGCAACGACACTTTGAGATAGTTGCAATGATCATCCTCCTGTTACAATTAAGAAAACTGAAACACAGAGGATAACTGATTCCTCTGAGATTCCAAAAGAAGCAAGTCATAGAGCTGGGATAAACCCAGTCACTTAACTTCAGAGCCTGGACACTTAAATGCAATGCAGTATAATTCAGAGATGGGTGAGCTGCTAGGTCTCTCCTGGTCAGAATAACCTTATGAGAATTAACAATTAATGAACATTAGAGAGCACCACCCTTCCCATCTTTTTCAGTCTCCTCACTGATTTAATTTTTTCACAACTCTGATGACTACATGACATTATATCATATAAAAATTCATTTTTTCCAAAAGTATTTTTCATATAGCATCATTGTTCCCCTAAAAAGTCGTTTTTATTGCCTTTATCCCACTAGAATGTAAGATCCATGGAGGCAGAAACTTTGCCTAACTTACTCTCTGCTGCAGTGCCAATGTCTAGAACATAAGAGACACTGCAGAAACATTTGCTGAATGAAATAGTGAATTAGGGTTTTTTTTTTAGACGCAGTCTCGCTCTGTCACCCAGGCTGGAGTGCAGTGGCGCGATCTCCGCTCACTGCAGGCTCCGCCTCCCGGGTTCACGCCATTCTCCTGCCTCAGCCTCCCGAGTAGCTGGGACTACAGGCATGAATTAGCTTTCAAAACAAGTAGAAAAAGAAAAAGAGAAAATAAAAGAAAGATCTGTGCAGCCTGGGAAGTTCCCTCTGCTGGGGTTTAGCAGGTTGATCAGGGAGCTAAGCCTCCTACCTTGTCTGTGGGAGAAAGAGGAGTAGTCATGTGACCTGTTAATGTTCAAGCTTAAAGGATCCTACTGTAAGTGTTTGTGTGCTGGTCCCATCAGCCCCTGTCATGTGGTCCTGGCAGTCCTGTTTGGCCTGCAGGAAGTGCCTGTTGTTTCATCTCAGAATGGTTGCCTCTAGGATGCTCGAGTTCCTGTTTGTTAACCTGGGCCCTATAAGTGGTTGAATCTTGACCTTAGGAGCTCACTCTTCTCCCTTTCCTTACAACTCTCTACGTCTCCTCTTCCCTTTTTTTTCTTTCTTTCTTCTTCCCCATCATAGACCATAAAATCAAATTAACATGTATTATGAATATTGGTTGAACATTACTGATATGAATTTTTAAACCAAATTAAACTTTATACCTATTTCTTCCAAAAATAATCAATGCAAAACAAACTTTTATTAGCTGGATGTGGTGACATACGCCTGTGGTCCCAGTTACTTGGGAGGTTAAGATGGGAGGATTGCTTGAGCCCAGGGGTTGAGGCTGCAGTGAGCTGTGATGGTGCCACTGCACTCTAGCCTGGGTGACAGAGCAAGATCCTGTCCCAGAACAAAGTAGAACACAACAAAAACCAACCTTTTATTCCTCATTTGTGTGACTGATAATTACTTGATTTTATTTTCCTACGAGCCAATGGACTCTGATGTTATTAATCTACAATATTAATTATTAATTGTGCTTGCTTCGGCAGGACATACACAATATTAATTATTAATTAACCAAGTCTTGTTGTGTTTTGACCCAACCCTTTCCACACTGCAGCTGAGTCCCAGAATGGATACCTGTCCAGTCAAGTAGCTCTTCAGCTTCTGCTTGTCCACCGCATCCTTCAGGAGCCCCACCTCCTACTTTTAACACACTTTTATCCTGAAGTCCCATAGGATTGTTAAGTAAATAACTATTCATTTTTTTCTAGGAGGATTAAAATCTCTATGTAAATTAGCAATACGACTTGACTCTGGAAAACTGTGTTTGTCGCTATAATGCCAGTTACTAACTGACATGCTCTTTATTTCACAGGTATCACGAAGAAGAAGTTTGAAAAAAAATTTAGTCCCACAAATAAATCTGGCTTCTTCCTTCTTCCCTGCTATACCCAAGTAAGAAGAAAAAATCAGAAATGGCTGCTGCACATAAAATGGCAACGTTTGGATGATACCTCCTCTTTATTTCAGGATGAGAGGGAGAAACCAGCAGACACTATCAGTCATTTCTGGTGTCAGGCCATCCTACTGATGGGGAAGATTCTTTAGGGAGTTCTGGTGACCTGAATACCAAGCAAGGAGCAAGCAGCCAGAAGTTTAGGCAGTGTTTCTCATTTACTATCAGCAGACCGACACATAAGAAAACAAATGAAATAAACAGCATTGGTAGGTCTAAAATCATATGCTTATCAATGTTTAGCTTTCCACTTCCTCCCACCGGTCACCTTACTCCAGAGCCAGAATGACTGTCAGGACATGTGCAGTAAGAGACACTTTTAGGTCATGCTATGTGTTGTACCAAGAGAATTATTATTAAAAAGAAAAAAGGGCCAGTCATATCTCTAGATGTTTGTCTTCTTCATTTAGAGAACTGTTATCTGGAAGAAAATGTCCTAAGTTTATTCACACGTAGTCCAGACATGACTCCAGATAAATATAAAAGGCAGCAAAGAAAGGAAGAAAAATGGGTCAAGAAATAGAAAAAGCATAGTAACATGGTAGATTTAACCTTAAATATATCAATAATTATGAAACCTTTAATAGGTTAATAGGTTAAGTATGCAAATTTAAAAGGTTGCCAGAATGGATTAAAACACAAAATCCCAACTAAATGTTGTTTATAATAAACACATCTAACATACAAGGACACCAAAATCTTAAAAGAACGAAAAAAGATAGACGATGCAAAATCTAACCTAAGAAAATCAATATAGTCATATTAATATTAAAATACACTTTAAGAAAATAAACAAGAGTCTTTATAACAGTTTTATTAATAATAACTCAAAATTGGAAAAAGCCTAGCTTCCACAACAGAAGAATGACTAAACAAACTATGGTAGGGTAGGACAACGGAATCCTCAGCAATTAAAACGAATAAAATGCTAATGCATGCATTAACATAGACCAATCTCAAGAATATGTTAAGTCAAAAGAACTTTTCAGAAAGAATACATGTTGTATGATTCCATGTTTACAAAATTCTACAACAGGGAAGACTAATATTCAGTTTAAAAAATTAAAACAATGGTGGCCTCTGGGAGAGAGGGCAAATGTCACAGACAGATTTAGAGATTTAGAAGGGGTACGAAAGAACTTTCTGGGTTGAATGGTAATGTTTTTCATTTTAATAATGTTTGGGTTATACAGCTAGGTGTGCATTTCAAAATTTATTGAATATTTCTGCATTTCATTGTATGTGAATTTTTTCAAAAAATTAAGAACTGTAAACTAATATTCTCATTGATATGCATGCTAATAGGATTACTAGTGTCTTCAACTTACTTTGAAATGAATCAAAAAAATAAGATGAACTAATGGATAGAGGGCTGGGCTGATAGATGGATATGTGTTACAGCATATCTACAACCACATTAATTATGGAATCTAGGTGGTAGGAATATAGGTATTCATTATGGAATTCTTTCAAATTCTCTGTTTTCATTTTTTCCATATTAAAAGAGAGGAGGGAAAAAAGTCTAATGAAGAAATCATTATAACATTTTAGAGAAAACTTTGAGGAATTCTATCTAAATGCAAAGGTATATTTATGTTCATGGCTTTGAGGATTCAATATTGTAAAGATGTAAGTTCTTTCTATACTAGTTATGTATTGCTGCATAACAATCAAAAAAACTGAGTGGCTTGAAACAGCAATCATTTATTTGCTCATAACTCTGTGGGTTAGCAATTTGGGCTGGCCCCACCTGGGCATTTCTTCTGGTCTCACCTGGTGCCACTCACACAACTGCAGTGAGTGTCTAAATGGTCTAAGATGGCCTCCTTGTGTTTGATGCTGACTGCTGACTGGACTTCTCTTTCTGTGTGATCTCTCCTCTCCAAAGAGCCAAGGGGCCAGATTACTGTGCTCGCACATGTAATTCCAGAACTTGGGGAGGCTGTAGTGGAAGGATCGCTTGAGCTCAGAAGTTTGAGACCAGCCTAGGCAAAACTCTGTCTCCACAGTAAATACACAAATTACCTTGGTGTGGTGGCACAGGCCTATAGTTCCAGCTGCTGGAGATGCTGAGATGGGAGGATCATTGGGCCTGGGGTGTCAAGGCTGCAGTGAGCTGAGATTGCACCACTGCACACCAGCCTGAGTGAGTCAGCAAAACCCTGTCTCAAACACAAAACAAAAACACAAAGAGGCAAGACCACAGTTCTTCACATAATGATCTGATGGTTTCAAGAAGGTAAAAATGGAATCAACAAGATCTCTTGAACCACTGAATACAAAAGAAAAGATAGGTAAATTGAATTATATTACAGTTTAAAATTCCTGTACCAAAGAAAGAAAAAAGGCAAGCTGTAGAATGGCAGAGATTTTTGTTACCTGTAACTAAGAAAGGACTTATATCTAAAATATATAAAGAACTCCAACAAACCAATAAGAAAAATCAAGGCAATCCACTAGGATAGGCAAAAAAAAAAAAAAAAACATGAACTGACACTTCAGAGAAGAGGCTATACAAATAGCCAATACATGTATTAAAAAGTGCTCAACTTTCTTACCACTAATCAAGGTAATGCTAATCAGAACCATATTAGATGAAATAATCAACCAAAAACAAAAACAAACTCCTGGGACTAATAATCAATTATACCCAAGGTTGTAGGATACAAGATTAATATGCAAAAGTCAACTGCTTCCCTATTTACCAGCAATGAACACGTGGAATTGAAATTAAAAACACGATACTTAGGCAAAAACCTAACAAAATATGTAGAAGAACTATATGAGGAAAACCCCAAAACTCTGATGAAAGAAATCACGTAACTAAATAAAGGAGAAATATTCCATGTTCATGGGTAAGAAGATTCAATATCATCAAGATGTCAGTTTTTCCCAACTTGATCTAAAAATTCAATGCAATCCCAACCAAAACCCCAGAAAACTACTCTGGGGATATTGAGAAAGTGGTTCTAAAGCTAATTTGGAGAAGCAAAAGACACAGAATAGCAAACACAATATTGAAGAAGAAGAATAAAGTTGGGGGACTGATATCAAGACTTAGTATAAAGCTATCGTGATCAAGACAGTGTGGTACTGGCAACAGACTTAAGAAATAGATCAGGCCGGGCGCGGTGGCTCACGCCTGTAATTCTAGCACTTTGAGAGGCTGAGGCCGAGACAGGCGGATCACGAGGTCAGGAGATCGAGACCATCCTGGCTAACATGGTGAAACCCCGTCTCTACTAAAAATACAAAAATTAGCCAGGCGCAGTGGTGGGCACCTGTAGTCCCAGCTACATGGGAGGCTGAGGCAGGAGAATGGCGTGAACCCGGGAGGCAGAGCTCGCAGTGAGTGGAGATCGCGCCACTGCACTCCAGCCTGGGGGACAGAGACTCCGTCTCAAAAAAAAAAAAAAGAAATAGATGAATGGGACAGAATAGAGAGCCCAGAACCAGACCCACATAAATACAGTCAACTGATCTTTGACAAAGGAGCAAAGATAACACAATGGAGAAAAAGATAGACTTCCACACATAGTGCTGGAACAACTGGACATCCACGTGCAAAAAATGAATTCAAATGCAACCTTACATCCTTCCCAAAAATTAGCTCAAAATGGATTATAAGCCTAATTGTAAGATGTAAAACTGTAAAACTCCTAGAAGGTAACAGGAGAAATTTTAAATTTCCTTCAATTTGATAATGATGTTTTTAGATACAACACCAAAGACATAATCTATGAAATAAGGAATTGATAAACTATACCTCATAAATAGATTCTTTTTTTTTTTTTTTTTTTGGAGACAGAGTCTTGCTGTGTCACCTGGCTGGAGTGCAATGGCACAATCTCGGCTCACTGCAACCTCCACTTCTTGGGTTCAAGCAATTCTTGTGCCTCAGCCTCCTAAGTAGCTGGGACTATAGGCGTATGCCACCACACCCTGCTACTTGTTTGCATTTTAGTAGAGACAGGGTTTCGCCATGTTGCCCAGGCTGGTCTCAAACTCCTGAGCTCAGGCAATCTGTCCACCTTGGCCTCCCAAAGTGCTAGTATTATAGGCACAAGCCACCGTGCCTGGCTTTGTAAACTGCACTTCATTAAGATTAAAATTATCTGCCCTGTAAGAGACACTGTCAAGAGAATGAAAAGACAAGACAAAGACTGGGAGAAAATATTTGCAAAAGACACTTCTGATAAAGAACTGTTATGTAATATATAAGAAGAACTATTAAAACTCCACAGTGCCAGTCATGGTGGCTCAGGCCTATAATCCCAGCACTTTGGGAGGCCAAGACGGATGGATCACTTAAGGCCAGGAGTTTGAGACCAGCCTGGCCAACATGGTGACCCCATCTCTACTAAAAATACAAAAATTACCGGTTATGGTGACACATACCTGTAGTCCCAGCTACTCGGCAGGCTGAGGCAGGAGAACTGCTTGAATCTGGAAGACACAGGCTGCAGTGACAGTGAGCCAAGATTGCACTGCTGCACTCCGGCTTGGGTAACCAAGCAAGACTCTGCCTCAAAATAAATACATATAAATAACATTCTACAGTGCGCTGGGCATGGTGGTTCACACCTGTAATCTCAGCACTTTGGGAGGCCAAGGTGGGCAGCTCGCCTGAGGTCAGATGTTCAAATCCAGTCTGTTCAACATGGTGAAACCCCATCTCTCCTAAAAGTACAAAAATTAGCCAGGCATGGTGGTGTGTCCCTGTAGTCCCAGCTACTGGGGAGGCTGAGGCAGGAGAATCACTTGAACCTGGGAGGCAGAGGTTGCAGTGGCAGTGAGCTGAGATCGCACCACTGCATTCCAGCCAGGGTGACAGAGTTAGACTCCATCTCCAAAAAGACAAACAAAAAACCCAATGGTAAGAAAACAAACAACTCAATTTTAAAATGAGCCAAAGACTTTAACAGACATCTCATCAAGGAAGATATACAGTTGGCAAATGAGCAAATGAAAAGATACTCAACATCGTATGTCATCAATGAAATACTAATTAAAACAACGAGATAGCATTATACATGTATTGGAAGGACCAAAATCCAGAACACTGATACCACCAAATGCTGGTGGGGATGTAAAGCAACAAGAACTCTGATTCATTGCTGCCGGGAACGCAAAATGGTACAACCACTTTGGAAGACGATTTGGCAGTTTTTTAGAAAACTAAATATACTCTTACCACATGATACAGCAATTACACTTCTTGTTATTTACCCAAAAGAGCTGAAAAATTATTCCCACACAAAAACCTGCATGCTGATGTTTATAGCATCTTTATCCATAACTGCCATAATTTGGAAGCAATGAAAATGTCCTTCAGTAGGTGAATAGATAAACCAGTACAACCAGACAATGAAATATTATTCTGCACTAAAAGGAAAGGAACTATCAAGCCATAAAAAGATAGGAGGAAATGTAAATGCATATAAGTAAGTGAAAGAAGCCACTCTGAAAAGGCTGCACACTGTATGATTCCAACTATTTGGCATTCTGGAAAAGGCAAAAGTATGGAAACAGTCAAAAGATCAATGGCAGCCAGAAGTTAGGGAGTGAGGGAGTGATGAATAGCTGAAGCACAGATTTTTAGGGCAGTGAAACTACTCTGCATCGCGCTACAATGGTGAATACAAATATTTCATACATGTTCAAATTCAGAATGTACAACACCAAGTGTGAGCCTCAACACAGAGACTATGGACTTTGGATAATAAAGACGTGTCAGTGTAGGTTCATCACTTGGAACAAATTATCACTCTGGTAGAAGATGCTGATATTGGGAAAGGCTATGCACTAAAATTGTTCTAAAAAATAAATACAAAAAACTAGCCGGGCGTGGTGACGGGCGCCTGTAGTCCCAGCTAGTAGGGAGGCTGAGGCAGGAGAATGGCGTAAACCCAGGAGGCGGAGCTTGCAGTGAGCTGAGATCCGGCCACTGCACTCCAGCCTGGGCGATAGAGTGAGACTCTGTCTCAAAAAAAAAAAAAAAAAAATTGTTCTAAAAAATAAAGTCTGTTAAAAAAAATAAGTACACACACACACACACACACACACATGATACCACTACAAAACCCTCAGAATTATTTAAAAGGACAAACAATACCAAATGTCAGCAAGGACGTGCAACAACAGCAATTCTTGTGTACTTCTGGCGGACCTGTAAATTGGTTGAGGCATTTTGGGAAACAATTTGATACTATCTACTAACATTGTCAAACAAACATTCTGCGACTCAGCAGTTCCACTCCTAGGTGTATATCTAACAGAAATATGTGCACATGTATACCAAGAGACATGTAAGAGAATGTTTCTAGCTACATTATTCACAACAGCTCAGAACTGGAAACAATCTCAATGTCCACCAGTTGTGGAATGGCTCCATAACTCTTGGTATATTCATACTACAGAATACAATAAAAATGAATAAATTAATTATGCATAGAAATGGGTAAATCTCAAAAATACAGTGTTGAACAGAAGGCAGACACAAATTAACCCAAGCTAAAGGATTCCATTTAAATTTTTTAAAAAATAGAAAACTAAACTAAAGTGTTTAGGAATAAATAATTATGCATTGTGAAAGAAAGAAAAGAAAAGAAGGAAGAAAAGAAAAGAAAAGAGAGAGAGAGGGAGGGGGAGAGAGAAAGAAAGAGAGAGAGAAAGGAAGGAATGAAGGGAAGGAAGGAAGGAAGGAAGGAAGGAAGGAAGGAAGGAAGGAAGGA
>NC_045434.1:6618843-6752101 GCF_002776525.5 Piliocolobus tephrosceles | reverse complement strand
GGAAGGAAGGAAGGAAGGAAGGAAGGAAGGAAGGAAGGAAGGAAGGAAGGAAGGAGAGAGAGATGGAAGAAACCACAAGGAAGTGGTTTCCATAAGAATTGGGATAAGGCCGGGAGCAGTGGCTCACGCCTGTAATCCCAGTACCTTGGGAGGCTGAGGTGCGTGGATCACCCGTCAGGAGTTCGAGACCAGCCTGGCCAATGTGGTGAAACCCCATCGCTACTAAAAACACAAAAATTAGCCAGACGTGGTGTCAGGTACCTGTAATCCCAGGCTGAGGCAGGAGAGTCACTTGAACCTGGGAGGCGGAGGTTGCAGTGAGCCGAGATTGCACCATTGCACTCCAGCCTGGGCGACAAGAGTGAAATGCTATCTCAAAAAATAATAATAATAAATAAGAATTGGGATAGTGGTTATCTTTTTTCAGCAGAAGGAAAGTGTAGTTATTGGGAGGTGGTATGGTAGATTTGTACTGTGTCAACTTAGCTTAGCTGTAACTAACTACTTTATCCAGAATTTTCTTCCATGTAATTCTAAGTTAGCATAGGCTACCTGAACCTGGGTATAATACAGAAGGCAGAAGTGAAACAGCAGCCGTATGTTTTTGTGCACAAAAGGCAGGTGCAAAGTACTGTTGCATTTAGTGGATGTTGTCCCCAATTTCCTGAATCACCTGGGAATGAGGCAATCTCTGCTCTTACAACTACCTCAGACCTTCTTCTTTAGCTTTTCCAACTTCTGGGCCAGATTGCCTGCCCTGCTCATTTCAGAGCCAGCATAAGACCCAGAAGCAACAACTGTATATAAACTGTTCACCAAGCCACCATGATTGTGTAAGGTGAAACCCTCATAAGAAATCCCACACTGTGTAGCAGCCCTCACTGTTTCCTCTGATGGAAACTGACTGACAAACAAGGGGCATGGAAGAGGCCTCCTGGCCACTGGGAACATTCTATTTCTTGACTTGCTGATGGCTACAGTGATGTTCCCTTGGTGATGATAAATTAAGCTTTGCATCTATGTTTTGTTCCAATTATCTGTAGCTATGCTATATTTACCAATGAAAGTTTTTTAAAAACCCTCAAAACTACATGTTACAGCATTAAAAATTAAACGAAATGGCTCTCATGACCTGATGTTTAGAATTACTGCATGTTGTACCTTTAAAAAAATAGACTAGTTTCTCTTATTAATTTTGTGTTTTATTTCTAAATAATGAGCTATGAGAGAAGGATGAAGGCTGCCAAAGAGTGACTTGGTGATGTCCTAAACTGGACTGGTTTGGGGCCAGGCAAAAAATGTCATGTGACATTTCATTCCTCTTGGCATTGGAGTGGTACTTAGTACACAGAGTCGTTGTGAAGATTAAATGAGTTAATAAATAAAAAATGCTCAGTGCCCTACCCATAGGAAGCACTAGTCACGTGCTTGCCATTATCATTATGCTTAATGTTGTTGTTAGTATTATGTCCTCTTGCATCAATAGACAAGAAAAACGTAAGAATTGTATAGATTCTGCATATCAACTAAGGCAATGATCCTCAAATAGCTGAACACTGCAATCACGAGGGGAAATTTCACAAAATCACATTTCCTGTGTGTTGGCGGGGAGGGGGTGAGGGGATGCATAGAATAGTTTCTCCCAAACATGTCCACATCTAATCCCCAGAATATGTGCATGTGTTACCTTACATGGAAAAGGGGGCTTTGCAGATGTGATTAAATTAAGGATTTTGAGGTGGGGAGATTATCCTGGATTAGTCAGGTGAGCCCAAGGCAATCCCAAAAGTGTAAGAAGGAGGAGAGAGAGTTAAAGTCAAATAGAGATTTGGTGACAGAAGGAAGGGTTGGAGTGAGGTGCTTTGAAGCTAGAAGAAACCACACAGGAATGTAGGCTTCCTCTAAAGCTGGAAAAGCAAGAAAACAGATTCTCCCTGGAGCCTCCAGCAGGAACACAGTCTGGCCCACACCTTGAGTTTAGCCCCGAGACACTTATTCCAGACTTCTGGCCTCGAGAATTCTAGGATAATAAGTTCGTGTTGTGTTAAGCCATTAAGATTGTGTTAATTTTTAATAGCAGCAGGAAAAAACTAATGAGGGCCAGGGATTAGAGTTACATTTCAATCTCAGGGATGAGGTGTAGGCATCATTTTTTGTTACTGTTTTTTTTTTTTTTTTTTTTGAGACAGAGTCTCACTCTGTCACCCGGGCTGGAGTGCAGTGGCCGGATCTCAGCTCACTGCAAGCTCCGCCTCCCAGGTTTACGCCATTTCTCCTGCCTCAGCCTCCCGAGTAGCTGGGACTACAGGCTCCCGCCACCTCGCCCGGCTAGATTTTTGTATTTTTTAGCAGAGACGGGGTTTCATCGTGTTAGCCAGGATGGTCTTGATCTCCTGACCTCGTGATCCGCCCGTCTCGGCTTCCCAAAGTGCTGGGATTACAGGCTTGAGCCACCGCGCCCGGCCTTGTTACTGTTTTAATCTCTCCAGGTGAGGGCTCCTCACTTACCGCCAGGGTTAAGAAGTACTGAACTAGTAGCCTGAAGGAGAGGGTAAAATATTTTGAGACCAAAGGAGGTGCATATCATCACTGGGTAGCTCTGTGTAACACAGAAATTAAAGATTACAGAATAAGGGATTTTTGTTTAATACTGGGACGAAATAAGGAAGAAATATTAACTAGACCCTGAGTGCTTGAAGTCTCCTAATTCCCGGTGAAGATTAAGTAATTTATCTGCTGTCCCACAGCTTGTGAGTTGAAACAGGCTGGACAATGAACCTCGGCTATACACCATGTGTTATTTAATTTATTTATATGTTCGAGTGCTTTGCTTTGTTCTCTTGTTGGTTTTTAGCAAAACTACATTATAAACCTTTTGAAAGCAGGGAAATTGTATACTTTTAGAAATCTGATGAAACTGAGTTACTGAATTAAATCTAGCAGAAGATTCAATATTGGCCATAAAACCCTGGCTATCTTTATTCTGTAATATCCTGAAACCCCATCTGCTATTTAATTCAGCCCAATTTTGAGGCCAAGCCCCCCCACCTGTCTGTGTGTGGCCTCAACATTTGGTGCCATGTCTTATTATATGTTAGGATGACATAATCAGATTTAGTCTACCAGATTACCAGATTTTACTTCCACCAAGCTGGAAACAGTTCATAATAATTACCAATGTGATAATAATCACCAATGATAATTTTTACATGAGACCAAAAAAGTCTAAAATATATAGGACAAAGCATGTACTTTCAATATAAGCCACGTATCAGAAAAGATACTTATATATATTTCGGCCAGCATATCTGGTATAAAACAAGAACATTTTCTCCCAGGGCACTTCTCCACTTCCTTTAGATCTCTGTTCAAATGTCACCTTATAAGAGAATCCTTATGTGACCATCTCTATTTGAAATGGCACCTTCCACACCTGCCTCTCCACATGCACCCATAAGCTTTCCGTCCTTCTTACTTGTCCTTTATAGTACTTAGCACCAGTTCATAACATGGTTTGCTTATTTTTCTTATTATCTGTTACTCCTCCCTAGAAGACAAGCTGAGAGTAGGAACTCTAGTTAGATCATGCGCTATGTCCCCAAGGTCTAGAACAGTGCCTACACAGAGTAGACACCTGTAAGTATCAGCAGAATGGCAGCTTCATATACATGATTTAGCGGGAACATCACCAGGCTTGGAATTAGGACATCACCGTTCATTGTCCAGCCTGTTCTGACTCACAAGCTGTGTGACAGCAGAGACGTTACTTAATCTTCCTGATCCTCAGTTTTCTTATCAGGAAATAGGAGTGTCACCTGCCCTGTTTACCTCAGTGTCTTAAAAATCACAAAGTGATGTGCTGATCTCATGTGTTTTTT
This sequence comes from Piliocolobus tephrosceles, assembly GCF_002776525.5. Classification (NCBI taxonomy): domain Eukaryota; kingdom Metazoa; phylum Chordata; class Mammalia; order Primates; family Cercopithecidae; genus Piliocolobus; species Piliocolobus tephrosceles. The sequence continues at coordinate 6,748,223 of NC_045434.1, read as the reverse complement.
TCTTGTACGTGGCATGGTGTGGCTGCTCATTTAGAGCTGTCCTGTCTCATGACTTTTGTCCTATAACCACTGCATTACAGTTGAAGAAACAGGAAATGAAATTATTTGTGTGTCACTAGTTAGCCCATTTACACTGTATTTTTGTGGTGAGTAAAGACAGTGGAGAGGGAAGAACAGAGAGACAATCTGAGTTACTAATGATCGTCTTTTTTTTTTTTTTTTTTTGAGAAGGAGTTTTACTCTTTTTGCCCAGGCTGGAGTGCAAATGGCATGATCTTGGCTCACTGCAACCTCCGCCTCCCAGGTTCAAGTGATGCTCCTGCCTCAGACTCCCGAGTAGCTGGGATTACAGGCACCTACCCCCATGCCCAGCTAATTTTTTGTATTTTTAGTGGAGACAGGGTTTCACCACATTGGCCAGGCTGGTCTTGAACTCCCAACCTCAGGTGATCCACCTGCCTCGGCCACCCAAAGCACTGGGATTACAGGCATGACCCACCGTGCCCGGTCGACAGTCTTTTAATTCAGCAACACATCCACCACCTGTAACGAGGGCTGTAGAACTCCCAGCCTCTTCAGTTCCCCTGCCTATTCCCTCTTGCCTAGGCTAAGCAGAAACTGAATATGCCTACCAGTCACCTCTTCAAAAGCTCTTTATCAGCAGCCAAATTGATTACCAAGTGTTAACAACACATAGAAAAAAAGTACAATATTGGGTCTTTGGAGTTTGATGCCTGTGCTGAGCTCCATATTATGGAGAACATCCTAACCCATTATCTTCTCAATGGCTTTTGCTTTCTTTCAGGGAGTTATATATTATTCCAGTGACAGAAGGACGAAAACAAAGCTATAATTTTGTACAGCATACAGGAGGCTATTTCTTATGTTATTCTTCTATGTAGCTTTCTATTATAACTTATTTTTTCTCATTTCATTCCTTAATAGGACAATTCAACATATGTGAAAGGCAATTCAGTGTGGTTTATCTCTTGAATCATATTATTCTGTTTGAAAGCTGAACACTTGGATTAGCTTATTTTGGTAACTCATTGAACTGCATTTACTAAATTTTACTTCAGCTTTGTTGAACCTAAATCGAAGGACATTGTAATGAACAGCCAAATGGAACCTGCTGTTGTACTTAATACAAGGATACAATGCTGATTACATCATCCCTAGATCACGCAGAGTCTTTTTAAAAATTATTATTATTATTATTTTTGAAACAAGGTCTCACTTTGTTGCCCAGCCTGGGGTGCAGTGGCACCATCACAGCTCACTGCAGCCTGCTGGGCTCAAACAACCCTTCTGCCTCAGTTCCCAAGCCTGGGACTAAGGGGATGGGCTAGCATGACAGGGTAATTTTTTTATTTTGTAGAAGCAGAATCTCACTGTGTTGCTGAGGGTGGTCTCAAACACCTGTCATCAAGCGATCCTGCTGCCTTGGTCTCCCAAAGTGCTGGGATTACAGACACAAGCCACCACAACTGGACAACTCACTCTTCACAAAAACTCAAAAATCCTCCCTTAGGTCTCAGGGTTAAGAAATGTTGTGCTTTGTCTAGAGAACTAATCTGCTTTGATCTTGTGGACACCATAATTACTATAACTGGATGTTGTTTCCTCTTTTCTCTGAAAACTTAGAAAATGCAGATCCAAATTTATGTCTTCCCCTCAGCAACGCTTTTAGAACATGATTATGTTTTATATTCTTGCACAGATATTCCTCTGGCCCAGATTGCACAAGTAATTTATTATATTATTTTGTATTACATGCATTTTTGTAAATTAACATAGTTTTTTGGGGATAAGGTTTATATGGATGGATGATTACATACACACACACACACACTGTAATAGACTTTATTTTTCAGAGCAGTTTTAGGTTCACAGCAAAATAGAGCAGAGAAAGTACAGAGATTTTTCCATTTACTCCCACCCCTACACATGCATAGCCCCCATTAGCATAAACAATCCCCCACCAGAGTGTACATTTGTTATAACTAATGAACTTGTGTTGACACATTATTATCACCCAGAGTCCACAGCATACATTAGGGTTCACTCTTGGTGTTATACATTCTATGGGTTTGCACGAATGTATGAGAACATGTATCCACCATTATAGTGTCATACAGAGTAGTTTAACTGCCCTAAACATTATCTGGATATTTATTTATTTATTTATTTATTTCAGAGACAAGGTCTCACTATGTTGCCCCCAGTCTGGTCTTGAACTCTTGGCCTCAAGCAATCCTGCTGCCTCTGCATCCAAAAGTGCTGGGATTACAGATGCCAGCCACTACACTAAAACCCACAAATTTTTTCCAAATTTTATTCTAAGTTTCCAGTTTCTTTTCATGAATGATTGTGTCTGAATAAGCTTCCTTTCATGAATGATCATGTCAGCTTCTCTCAAAGCTGACCCATTTTTATAAAGTACAACCAAAATAAAAAAAAGTCTACTTGCAAATCCAAATTTCAGTGGCCAGACTGGGTCTGGTCGTTCACACCTATAATCCTAGCACTTTGGGAGGCCAAGGCGGGCGGATAACTTGAGGTCAGGGGTTCCAGACCAGTCTGACCGACATGGTGAAACCCCATCTCCACTAAAAATACAAAAATATCCAGGTGTGATGGCAAACTTAACCCTGTAATGCCAGCTACTTGGAAGGCTGGGACGCGAGAATCGCTTGAACCCAGGAGGCAGAGGTTGCAGCGAGCTGAGATTGTGCCATTGCACTCCAGCCTGGGCGACAGAGTGAGACTCTGTCTCCAAAAAAAAAAAAAAAAAAAAAAAAGATTGCAGTGGCAAGTGTTTACTTGCCACTGAAGAAGTAATAAGAAGTCTCTTTACAAAATGAGACTAATAAAACCTCAAGAGTTTTACAAAACAAACTCAGACCTTTCAACATAAATAAGCATACAGAGTAAACAGACAGGATTTCAAAACCTTTTCTTTTTTTCATTACTAAAACCATGATAAGCCAAAAAAAAAAAAAAAAAAAAGTTGGGGAATGAATAACATTTGTCATAATATGATTAATTCTTTTTTGTTAATATGATCCCCCTGAATTATTTGGAAAGATAGATTACCAATAAAGGAGTATGTATTATTACTAAGTCACTTAGGATGGCTACAATAAATATGTAACCATTAGGAAATAGCCCAAAATAAATATTTTATTATGTTTATAGGAGTAAGTTTCCTTTAGATTTATTTGCTACTACATAAGAATTTTCTGGAGTTTGGGCTGCTATGTTGAAAACCTAACCATGCAATTAATTTACTCTTTAAAAATATAGGAAGGGTTATGAAACGTCTAAATTGTTCTCAATTAAAATGTCAAAATTGTCTGTTGATTGGTACTGAAGAGGGAGAAAGTTAATCTGCTTTCAGACACTTAAAATATCAAAGTCTCACCCCTCTCCAATTCCTTCCCCTACCCCATCGACTTCAAAGAGTACCATATCTTTCTAGATTCTAGAACATCAGTATAGAATGCCATTGTGAATTCCAAATATCATTTTCTTTCACCCTCCTTTAAAGACACTCCATTTCCCCCACACACCATGACTTATACCAAAATCAACTCATTTATTCCTCTTATTCCTCTACCCCTCCCCATACCTCATCTCTGGCCAAAGGAGTACTTTAAATTTTGCTCCTGGGTTAATTGTCATGGATCAACATTCTGACCTTCAATTTTTTACTATTCCACCTCTATATTCTCTTAGCTGCCTTGGAACTTAGTAAATTTATTTTCCTAAGTGTATTAATCAGGGTTCTCCTGAGAAACAGAACCCCAAAGGTGCATACATAGAAAGAGATTTATTATGACAGATTGGTTCATGCAATTACGGAAGCTGAGAATCTGCATCTGTAAGCTGGAAACCCAGGAAAGTTACTGGTGTAGTTCCCATCCAGCCTTGAAGGCCTGAGACCAGTAGGGGCAACAGTATAAGTTTCAATTAGACTCCAAAGGTCCATGAGCTAGGAGTGTTGATGTCCCAGTTCAAGCAGAAAAGGAATTGCCCTTCTACTGCATTTTTGTTCTAAATCAGCCCTCAAAGGATTGAAAAACGTCAATTCACATTGGTGTGGGTGATCTTTACTTAGTCTACTGATTCAAATGCTAATTTCTTAAGAAAACTCCCTCACAGATATACCTAGAAATAATGTTTTCCTAGTTATCTGGGTATCCCTTAGCCCAGTCAAGTTGACATATTAAAATTAACCATCGCACTGAGTACTGAGAACTAATGAACACTCTGCTAAATGTATGCATCTCTAGAAGATCTTTGAGTTTATTTTGATGAATAGTAAAGAAATAAAATTAATAACGCCAAAATCAATGGTATTAGCGTGAATACTACAGACTTAATTCCATTTGCCCTTTATTGAATCACAGGGATTATGATAATCACTCCGATATTACGCTACTACTTATAAATCATTGCTTTTCCATGGTGTCACTTTTTAAATAGCTCATTTCCTCTTAAGAAATGTTTTTTCTGTTTTGTACGCTATGCCTGGTACACAGTAGGCACTTGATAATATTTGTCATTTGATTTTAATTTCATGATTGCTATAACTAATTCTATTCCAATATGCCAGATGCTCTTCCTATTAGCACTCATTAGCAAAACTGAATCATGAATGACTCCAGTATAATAAGTAAATTGTATATAAATCACGAAAGAAAAAAACAGACATTGCATTTAGGATAAAATAAATGCACTGACATTTTTCTTTTCTCCAAGGTTTTACTTTCCAAAATTATAAACTACAAATTTGCCTAAATTTCTAAATATTGGGTCACTAAAAATGTAGACATAAATTAACATGGTTCTTTTGGTTTTGCCATATCCAACTATCTCAACAGGATTTTACCTAGATAAAATCTGAACCAGTGATTCCATTGGCTGCATTAGAACCAGCTGAGAATTGGGTTTTTAAAAAACACAATACATATTTTCTGGCCCAATCCCCTAAAAATGCTGATTCAGCTGTGTCTAGTGTGGTGCTAATGCATGTTTATTATTTTAAAGATATCAAGGGGATTATGATGTGCAGACAGCTTTAGGTGGTTAGGACTTAGATTATTACATAACATGTGATCAAATTCTAAATGAGTCAACAGGCAGACATTCTAAAAAACAACCACCACATTTTTTCTTCATTTGATTACCCACTATGTTAATGTAATGCCTTGCTCACTCTGAGAGCTTAATCAATGCTTATTGATGGATTGACTATAGGGAGAAATACCCACTTAATTATATCTTATAAAAGACTAAGAAAGGCAGGCATGGTGGCTCATGCCTGGAATCCCAGCACTATGGGAGGCTGAGGTGAGTGGATCACCTGAGGTCAGGAGTTTGAGATCAGCCTGACCAACATGGTGAAACCCTGTCTCCACTAAAAATACAAAAATTAGCCGGGCGTCATGGCAGGCACCTATAATCCCAGCTACTCAGTGGGCTGAGACAGGAGAATCACTTGAACCCAGGAAGAGGAGGTTGCAGTGAGCCGAGATCATGCCATTCCACTCCAGCCTGGGCAACAAGAGTGAAACTCCATCTCAAACAAAAAAAAAAGAAAGAAAAAACAAAGACTAAAAACACATCTCTGTAATAGTCATACTTCTGTTTGAGAAATGGTGTTGTAAAGAAATACAAATCTTGAAAGGCTACTCCTAAGGCCTAAGAGCTTTCTGACTTAACAGAGTGATGCCACACAGACTGAGTCAAATCTACTGGGGATAGTTATGACATGAATCCAGGGTTGAGAAGAGAAAAGGCAGGTGTCATGGACAGGAAAGCTGGAGTGAAGGCTTCTGCAATGCCTTTACTCCATTTATTAGTAAAATCATGATAAGCCAAAAACAAAACAAAACAAACGAATAAACAAAATGACAATGGAACTTGGAGAATGAATCACATTTGTCCTAACCCTCGGTTTCTGTGGTCAGCATGCTTGAGCACTGGAGCTGAACTGATGGACCTGAGTTAGAATGTTCTACTGTGTTCTGGTGGGCTTTGGTATGGAGTCATCGTGGTCAAAGCTAAGCTTATTTAACTTTTGTCATTGGGATGAGATCTTGAGACCAACTTCTGTCAATAACTGCGCAATGTTCCTCAGTGACATACTTAAATATTCAACAAAAGTGGCCCATATTTTCATCTCAGGAATTCAGGTTATCTTCACAGATCACAGAAAACTGAGCTGTGAAGGACAGTTTTATTATTGTGCTTCCGGATTTGTTCCACAACGATTCAACTGATTCTGACGCAGAGGCCAAATGTGAGAGCATTGAATAAATTTCTTAAGCTAAGCTGCAAAAAGAAAAAAAAAAAAAGACCTACCTGCAGTATTAGTCACTTATTCAATAAACATTCACTGAACTACTTTAGGCCAGAAACTACGCTAAAATGGAAGAAACCATTATAAACATGGAACATGAGCTTTTCCATGGCTAATCAACCACAGAAGGTGAAGATGTGTAAATAAATCATCAAAATGCATGAAGTAATAAAGGAGGAATCTGAAAGTATTATATTATTGCCTTGTACATGGCAATCAACTGTTTGGGGGCTGGGGCGGGGGGCTGAGCAAGGCAATGGGAAGGAAGCTAGTGTGTTGGGAATGTGGTGTCTTGAGACACACACTGAGATGTACTTTCAAATGAAGTCTGGAACTGCAGATATATTTAGCGAGTTGAGACTGTGGCAAGGGCAAGACTTCATAGAGAAAATAAATGGAATAGAATGAGAAAAAGAGAAGTGGGGAAAGTGAAAGGGCAGAAAACTCTAAGAAATTTCTGACATGCAAGGAGAAGATGAAACAACAAGAGGTAGTGAAAAAGTCTGGGGATGAGTGGGGACAAGACAGGTGCTGGGCAAAAAGAGAACCAGAGAGACAACAACCGACAGGAATGAGGAAAGAGCGGGTTTCAAGAAGGAAGGAATGGTTAACACTGGTAATTTTCCAAGGTCAAATATGTAAGAGCAGAAAGCTGTCCTTTAAGTTCTGAGAACTAAGGAGTGGAGTGTCCGTGGGGGCAGAAGTAAGCTGCAGGGATCCAGGAGGACAACAGGAGGTGAGGAAGCAGAGATATCGACTCCCCCAAGCTGCTCTACCATAAAGAGAAAGAAAGAAATGGGATTGCAAGAGTGATGGGCACATAAGATGCAGAGAGTGGGTTCTTTTTTTCTTGCTTTTGTTTTGGAACGGGGTAGAGGTGGCAGTCATCCTGTATCTCATTGAAAGAATTGTTGAACAGAGGTTCCCAGAAAGTCCGTGCACAGTGGAGATGCCGAAGACCATAAAGTACTGAAAGAGGAAGCATCAGATAGTAGAGAGAACAGAGTTGGAAGGACCCGGCTTCAAATCCTGAGTGGCTCCATTGCCAGCTGTGTGACAGAGCACATAACTCAGCTTTTGCAAGAGTCAGTTTCCCTGTGGATATCCTCAGAACAAAATCTGCCTCCTACGTTTATGGGAAGATTAAATAAATTAAGGTACATACAGTGCCTGCTACGGTACCAGCCACTTAGAGATGTTTCTCTCCTTTTTCTTTCACCCTAAGCAAAACTCTTAAAATATCTAATAGGAGCATGTATTGACTTACCTTGAAATAAATATGTATATGGTGATTGAAATTTACATAGGCACCAAACCAATAAATTTATTCTAACCAGTAATTTTAGATTTGAAATGTAATAATGAAAACCATAAGTGTTATATTCAGAAAACTACATGAAACAATAAAAACATATGTAATAGGTAACTGTAAATTTGATGAACAAATAATGTAACTATAACTTCTACATGACATATTAGTACACAGACAAATCGTTTTGTGAAAGATGATGTGTTAATACTTATCTTGATCAAAGAAGCATGTTAGGCTCTACTTAAACTGACAGGAAATATTCCTTGCTGTTATATTCTGGTCTCTGGTTGGCAGATTATTAGTGTTCAAGGAGAACAGCTGTAGAGGTGGTCCCATGTGGACTATGGTTTTATTGCACGATCTGTGAAGTGAGTTCCAAGCCTAAGGCTCTATGACATGGCAGTCCTTGAGGTCTGAATTTGGACCTCACTCGACCTCCCTGACCACAAAAGAAAAGCTGATGATGGACATCTCATGGATAATTGAGAATGTGCTCTTTGTCAGCAAAAAAAATCACCTGTTGAAATGACTATTCAGACTCCCCGTCAGGATAGTCAAGACAAGAGGGCCTCAGTCACAATGCATATGAATGGTGTCTGCAGTGAGCACAGTCCTCATCAATCAAATAAATGGATGTTCCTATTTATAAAGCTGTGCAGTATTATTCCAGCCTGTTAGTCTTCCAGTATCAATCATGTCATTCCTGAATCCAGACATTCAACCCTACCTATATGTTAAGAAAATAATCTTCCATAGTGGCATCTGAGGGGTTCCTCCACTAGACTCCTACCTGAAAAATTATCCCTGAATAGCACCCTCCTGGATCATCCAGTGAAAACATTGTCTCTGAATGCCTAAGTGTTGAAATTGATATACGCCTTTACATAGAACCTTCGTCCCTGTCCTGTGAACACATACAGAAGGATTCGTTTGTCAGACTATCCGATACTTCAAAAGGCTGAAAAGAAAGTATAAAGCACAGTAAAGTTAGGTGAGAGAATGGAGTGGGAAAGTAAGTGAAGTGTGTGTGTGGGCGGGGGGTGGGGGGCGTTGAGGAAAGAGCTGAAAAAGAAAACACAGAAAGAACAGAGCAGAAAATTTCAAAAGCTCTCAGGAGCAATGGTAAGGAAGGAAAAGCTTCAAATTCAGGTCAGATTACAATTAGCCAAGTTATCCTGGTAAGTAGGGTACAGAGAATCTGATATTCCATACATTATTTTTATGTGACACTGAAAATACGTATTATATTTTATAATGGATACACCTTCTGAATTATGTTATAGGTTAACACCGAAGACATGTTTCATCTACTAAACATGCTGGATAGTTGGGGGAAAATGGCTAGAAGTTTGCTAGGTAGCAGTAGAAAATCTAGTTGGGATTCAAACTATCTCGGGAATAACACATGATACAAATATTGCCTACTTAATTGTGAAATAGACTGCATTTGTATGGCTGGTGTTTTTGTACAGGATGGCTGTAGTTATTTTGGTAAATAGATACTCATACATTGTGTACACATGTGCTTTTAAGCCCTCTCTTTTCATTATTCTAGAAGTACCTTAAAGAAAGGAACCATGTCTAATGTTTTCTTTATACCTCCTTCAACTATCAGTAGTATTATACTGTGGATGCCCAAAAATGTTAACTTACCTATTTATGAGTTGCTTACATTTATATTTTTCTTAGAGACATCAGTTTTTTACTCAATGTATAAATAACTAGGTAAGGAATGGGATGGGACATTAATTTTCTCAACAAATAATTGCATAAAAAACTAGAAATACACAGGAAAAAAACAACAAAAAAGATGAACTGTGCCCTTCAGGTACTTACTGCCTGAGAAAGGAAACAGATAGAATCAGATATGGACAACCACATGTTACAGGTGCGATGATGGAAGTCAGTACAAGCACCATGTGGGCACTGGAAACGTTCCAGTTCTAACAAATACATGCCTCTGCTTGCCAGTTACAGGCATTGTCTGCATAGGATTCAGAAAGAAAGATTTGTCTTAAGGTGAATGAAAGCAAATCTGCAATTTTTATAGGAAACTCACATGACATTAAAAACAGGAAAACAAAAACAATGCATACAGGGTCTACAAGATTTAGAAATACAGATAGGTAGAGATGAAAGGGATCAACTAAAAGGATTCATGTTTATATAACCAGTCCCAGTTCCCATTTTTCTATTATTAAATAATAGATGATTGATGATTGCATGTGGTATCTAAGTCAGAATAAACTTTAATTTACAGCTATACCATCTGTACTACTTACTATTTCTATTACGGCAACTTCTTTGAAGAAGGATTTGATTTTAAAAGGAATGGCATACCTACTTTTAGAATTTTTTTTTTTTTTCTACAAAAAAAGACCATAGACTGGAAGAAAGCACAGAGGCACAGGTGGCTAAATAAAATTTTTCAATGAATAGAAATGAGCTAAAAGTCTCTAACATTTCCTTAAAATGTCTTATGATGTCAGAACAAATTGAACAAATAAGTTTATGTATTGCTCATGCATGCACATAATTTATTTGTGGTATAATGACTCACTCAGATGCAGTGTTTGGCTAGTCAATTCCACTTCTGCATTTCTGTTCATTGCCTGGAAATATTATTGTTCTGCCATACTGACTTAATTATTCATAGATAAAAAGAGATACATATTTGGAAGAAGGCAAAAACGAAAGATTTTTACAACGTGAAACAAATGATCTTGATATTAGATGCATCTTACAGATAGCTGGCCATGTATGGGGAAAATTATATGCTGAAGCAAGAGTTAAAATAAAGGAGTTTATTAATTTTACTACTTTATGTTCTTGTGAAGATAAGAGCAGAATGGTAAGGAATACTGCCAGTGGTTGTTTGTAAAACTGGATCAGAAATCAGACCAATAGAAAAAAATATATGCTTCATACTTACCAGTGCCATGTGACAATTTGATGGTGTCCACAAAACAGTCCAATTGATAGAATCTCTCTTCTGTTCAAATGGCCAGACCAATTTAAGTCAGAACCAGAATTTGTTTTAGATCTGGGTTTCCAGGACTGTCTCTAGTTCATCCATAGGTTTTTCTAGAGGGGACTGACCAACTGGATCTACTTTCATTTGAAGATCATACTAGCCACCCACACTTACCTCAAGTGGTGCTGAATCCTCAAGGAAATTCCCTGACCTCTCACTCCTCACCATCCACAGAGCTAAATCAGACTTATCTTTGTGGTAAAGAATGCAAGGTCTAGAATTAGCCTCTCCAGATTAAAATTCTGGCTCTGGGCCGGGCGCTGTGGGTCATGCCTGTAATCCCAGCACTTTGGGAGGCAGAGGCCAGTGGGTCACGCAGTCAGGAGTTTGAGACCAGCCTGGCCAATATGGTGAAACCCCGTCTCTACTAAAAAATACAAAAATTAGACAAGTGTGGTGGTGTGTGCCTGCAGTCCCAACTACTCAGGAGGCTGAGGCAGGAGAATTGCTTGAACCTGGGAGGCAGAGGTGGCAGTGAGCCGAGATCATGCCACTGCACTCCAGCCTTCTTGAGACTCTGTCTCAAAAACAAAACAAAACAAAATAGAAGTCTGGCTCCAAACATACATGGTTTTCGGAAAGTTATTTAAGTTCTCTGTGCACAAGTTGACTCATCTACAATATGAAAATCGTACTAGTACCTGCATCTTAGGGTTTTCAATGAAGATTAAATTAAATAGTGCATGCAGAAATGCTTAGCAATATATGTATATATATATTTGTTTAGTGTATATTTATGTGTCTAAATAAATATAAATGTACATATATATATCTGCATTTGTATTATTCACCTTGTTTGCACATAGGCATTCATACGACTTTGTTCTTACCTTGCAAATGTTATATACAAAACATTTTCTAACATTTTCCCCATCCTTCTTCTCCATTCTATGCTGCCCTTTGCCAAGTGAACACAACTAGCCTAACCAGAAAGAGAAAAAACAAACCTCACATCCCAGCAACTGTCAATTTTTTGCCCATATTCATTCTTCTGACATTTCTTCCATTCTTGCAGTAGCAAAGAGAAAATTAAAAACAGGTTGGGCAACTGATAATGTGCTTTTTGCATCACCAATTAGAATTTTGAGACTCTAGGTCATAAGGTAGGCACAGCTTCAGATGTGTTTTCAGAAAACAGAAACAAACCCACATAGCACTCTGCCTGGGAAGAAAATCATTTCTCCCACGAATACTGATTCAGTTCAAAGGCACACCTAACTCTAATCCATAACAGAATAAGACGAAAAGTTTATTCGAAGAGAATCTAAACATGGAATTGAGAGGGGGAAGGAAAATAGTCACACACAGAAAATTTATTCTGGGCCAGGTATGGTAGCTTATGCCTGTAATCCCAGCACTTTGGGAGGCCAAGGCAAGAGGATCGCTTGAGCTGAGGAGTTCGAGAGCAGTCTGGGCAACAAAGTGAGAATCTATCTCTACAAAAAATAAAAATAAATCAATTAGGCAGGGGTGGTGGTGTGCCTATAGTGTCAGCTACTTGGGAGGCTGAGGTAGGAGGATCACTTGAGTCCAGGAGATGGAGGCTACAGTGAGCCGTGATCATGCCACTACACTCCAACCTGAGTAACAGAGACCTTGTCTCAAAATAAATAATAAATAAAAATAAAGTTTACTCTTATGTGTATGCTTCCACCTTCCTAGGAAAGAATCACTACCTGTCTATCAGAGTTGAATGAAAAGAATCATTACTAGCTGAATGGGAAAGGCAAAAATGAAGCTACACCTTAGGCCTCCTAAATTTGCATTCAGTTCACTCCATCTTCACTGTAGCCACTTCTGGATCATCAAAGCCCACAGTAGTGCTGAATATCCTTAGCAAGGCAAGGTCTGTAATGTGATGTGGTAAGTGGGGATAGGCCTGGTGGCCATTTTGTTTGCTTATTGGTCTAGCCTCAAAAATAAGACAAGGATTGGATGTCTTGGGGCTAATGGCTGGTTCTAAAGGCAAAACAGCCCTCGCAGGACAGTTAGGAAATAACAGTCCTTCCTCCCTTCAACATTGTGTAGTGCATCAGGAAGCCACTCACTTAGGTGAAAGAGGGTCTAGGGCATTCCAGGAACGGAGAGGACAGGGCATCTGTGAGAGATAATTTTTAGTGCTGCACAACCAGTGTCACTCAAATTGTCTCCCACCCTAGCCCCAGGGAATTGTGCTCCCTCAGTTCCTCCTTACAGTTGCTGGGTAAAGGAGGCTGCATGGATTCTGAAAAGCAAGTCAAGAGGAAGAGCTGCTGACCTAAAAGTACTGTAGAAAACTGAGAGCAAAGGCTAAGGAAAAGGATGGCAGCATTTAACACAGATAGAAAAGGATACTTCCTGCCTTTTTCCCAGCTCACACTATGACTTTGACATGAAGTTTGGGACTGAGTGATTCTGCCCGGAAGCATGCCATCAGAGGACATGTCAAGGAGCCAGTGAAAGAGAAGCGATGACCCAGTGTAGGAGAAAGCAGTGACATATTCACATGTCCTCTTCTCCTCTTTACTGAGGCAGTGGTAAACCAGTGGCACCAGGAGCTGGGATTTGAGGGGCTGGAACTGGGTTGTGACCGGCCTGAAGAAGCAAAAGTCAGGAAAGCTTAAAAGGTCAAGTCCAAGCCATTGTCCCTTCGAGAGGGTAAGAATCCAACTCAGGGAAGATAAATACCAGCAAGGGGTAGAGGCACTCCTGGAGCCACAGCTCAAAGATGGAGCAAGAGGGCAAAACAAGGCAGGAGCAAACAAGAATGAGGCAGGGTGACAGCTAGAAAATAGCCCGCCTCCCTTTCCAAGCAAACAAACCACACAAGGCTTCTATGCCCAGTGAAACTTCAAGATGAAGGGAAGGGACAGGAGGTGGCGATGTGGGAGAGGGGTAAGGACCTAGGATCAGCCGGCCAGCCACAGGGTATAAAACCAACAGATACCCAGGAATCCAAGACAATTCAAATCAAACATCACATTCAAAGGGTGCATTGAGATGATGTCAGAGGTTTGCTTCGAAAAAATGGAAGGAGGACCCATATGTACATATTAAACAAAACTAGACCTTTAACTTCAAACACTGGTATAAAAAGCTATTTTTTAGCCGGGCATGGTGGCGGGCACCCGTAATCCCAGCTACATGGGAGACTGAGGCAGGAGAATTGCTTGAACCTGGGAGGTGGAGGTTGCAGTGAGTCAAGATCGTGCCATTACACTCCAGCCTGGGTGACAAGAGCAAGACTCCATCTCCAAAACAAAACAAAAAAAGCTATTTTTTAAAATTCAGAACACTTCCTTCTAAATGGAGATGACAACGCCTAGAAATTGAAAATGACTTTCATGAAACATACCAGTTAGTGTGGTTAGTGAAGAAGGACACTTCTCATTCTGTAGTTCAAAAATTTCTCTCAATGTATATCTAAATAGAAAGTAAGGGAATATTCAAGAAAGAGAGATATGGTAGCAGAGCCTCCTTTATGCAGTGTTTGAGAGCAAAATCAAATGATGTTTCTTTCCCAACATAAACATGTTTAAATACAGGATAATTCTATCCTTCCAGCCTAGGATCTCCTCTTTATAGATTTTATTACCAATATTTTACTTATATCATCTTACAACACCCCTGGAGGAGAAGCAGAGCAATACTACTATGCTTATTGTATTGAAGAAAATAAGGCCAAATGAGATTGGAAGAACCTGGCCAAAATCCAACGGCCATAGTGAGTGGAAGAAAGTGAAAGTCAGAACTTCAAACCCAGGTCTTCTGACTCCAAATCCAGGCCCTTTTCACTATCCTGGGCAACTTAGTCCCATCTGCTGGGTTTCCTCCAATTGCCAGCTTGGTGTTCCACACTGGCAATTTGCCTGTTAGTCTGTGCAACCTTGACTTAACAAATGATTGAAATGTAGTCTTGTGGTATTCTGGTATTCCAGAATATGATGCTATTTTTAAAGAACCAAGTATTCTTTTGGTATTTTTCCTGATGTAGTGCCATTATTTTGGTATTTAAAAATCTAAACTCTGAATTATGTGCATTATGATATATATTCAGACAGCTATATACCACATTTAAATTTCATATCAAATAAAGCTGCTTTTAAATAGAAAGCATTCTGACTACACCACTTCCCTTTTAAAACTTGTTCAAAATGTTATCTGGCATTAATTCCAGTTTCCTAAATGACTAGTAAGACTGAGTGTGTTAATCAATTTTCTTTGTTATAAAGGAATACCTGAGACTGGGTGATTTATAAAGAAAAGAGGTTTATTTTGGCTCACAGTGTTGCAGACTGTATAGGAAGAACGGTGGCAGCATCTGCTTCTGGTGAGGCCTCCAAAAGCTTCCAATCATGGTGGAAGGTGAAGGGAGAGCAAGCATATTAAATGCTCGGAGAGGAAGACAGGGAGGGAGGTTCCAGGCTCTTCTAAACAATCAGGTCTCAGGTGAACTAACAGAGCAAGAACCCACTCATTACCAGGGGGATGCCACCAAGCCACTCAAGAAGAATCTGCCTAAGTCCCACCTCCAACACTGGGGATCACATTTCTACATAAGATTCAGAAGGTGCAGATCTCCAAACCATATCCAAACCATATCACTGAGCATTCTTTTTTTTTTTTTTTGAGACGGAGTCTTGCTCTGTCAGCTAGGCTGGAGTGCAATGACATGATCTCGGCTCACTGCAACCTCTGTTCCCTGGTTCAAGAGATTCTCCTGCCTCAGCCTCCTGAGTAGCTGGGGTTACAGGCGTGTGCCACCACGCCTGGATAACTTTTGTATTTTCAGTAGAGATGGGGTTTCGCCACACTTTCCAGGGTGGTTTTGAACTCCTGACCTCAGGTGATCTGCCCATCTCAGCCTCCCAAAGTGCTGGGATTACAGATGCGAGCCACTATACCCGGCCTCTTTTTTTATTTGTAGTATTTCTATTTTCCTCAGAGTCAGTTTTAGCCTAATCAATTTTCAGAAACCTCAGATGGAATTTGATTGTTGTGGGGGTAGTGGGTGAGGAAAGGGCCTTAAGGAAAATGTAGAAGGATAGAAGTATTAGGGAGAAGAGGGGAAGAAAAGACAAAGAAATGTCCAGATTAGTGGTTTTTCTTCTCTTATTTCCTGAGAGCACCAAATTCATTTTCTTAAAAATAGACTGTTCTCTCCTAAAATAATTTATTTTAACTTCTTCACCAATTTATCCTTTTTAGAGAGATTTAGGCTGGCAGGGCAGAAGAACAACAGTCCTTGGTCTGGCTGTCTCTCAGGTTCATTATTCGCTCAGAACAAAGCGCAGAAAATGATGGCACCATGCTGATGGTATCTTCTCATAAAATACTGCTAGTAATATCAGCATTAGTGCCAGTACTTCAGGGTTATGAAAATAAATATGACCAGTATTGTCATTTTGTTCCAGTGTTGCAGCTACTCAACCTGACTGCTGGAAGTTCCAAACCAAGTACCATGGCTTCTCTCCAGGCCTCTTGTCAGACCAGTCAACAAAGCTGCCAAAGCCAAACACATATGGCCTTACCAGAGCTCCCAATCCAACTGCCACAGGCCACAGGGTGACTCCTGCTCTACTGTGACATGTTCTTGCTCTGGCTGGGGGAAACTCAAATTCTGGCATTACTATCCTCATTCTCAATTCTGGACACTTTCATAAGTTAAAGGGAGTTAAGGCCGGGCATGGTGGCTCACACCTGTAATCCCAACACTTCGGGAGGCCGAGGCAGGTAGATCACCTGAGGTCAGGAGTTCAAGACCGGCCTGGCCTACATGATGAAACCCCAACTCTACTAAAAATACAAAATCAGCCAGGCAGGGTGACAAAAGCAGAACTCATCTCAACAACAACAAAAATTAATAAATAAATAAAGTAAAGGGAGTTAAATATAGTGCAGTAAATTTTGACAGAACAACCCAAATTTTCATCAGTAAGGGAGTGGTACATATGGCAGACATTGTAATTGTAAGTCATTAAAAGAGTGAATTCCATACCTGGTTGATCCTGAAATAAAAAAAGAAATAAAGAGAAAAAAAAGAGTGAGTTCCATTTACATGTACTGACATCAAAAGTCAAGAAAGGTTGTTAAAGTGAAAAGGACAAGTCTACTGTAAATGAGGTAGTTTACTTTTTTGTTGTTGTTTTGAGACGGAGTCTCGCTCTGTCGCCCAGGCTGGAGTGCAGTGGCCGGATCTCAGCTCACTGCAAGCTCCGCCTCCCGGGTTTACGCCATTCTCCTGCTTCAGCCTCCCGAGTAGCTGGGACTACAGGCGCCCGTCACCACGCCCGGCTATTCTTTTTGTATTTTTTTAGTAGAGACGGGGTTTCACCATGTTAGCCAGGATGGTCTCGATCTCCTGACCTCGTGATCCACCCGTCTCGGCCTCCCAAAGTGCTGGGATTACAGGCTTGAGCCACCGTGCCCGGCCGGTAGTTTTCTTGATTTTTTTCTTAGACAGCTATTAGTGTATAGAAATGTCACTGATTTTGTATGTTGATTTTATATCCTGCAACTTGGTTGAATTTGTTGATTAGATTTAACTCATTTTTTTAAGTGGAATCTTTGGAGCTTTCTATATATAAGATCATGTCATCTGCAAACAAGGATAATTTATGTAACTAAAACTCTATCAGTGGTATCTGTCTGTCTTCTATCTGGTTGGTTGAAAATGAATAAAAAGAGGGTTGGAGGAGTTATTGGACTAACAGAAAAGCTTAAATGCACATAAAATGAATTTAGCACATAAATAGACATATTTAGCATCCAAGTTTTTAGAAATGTAAAAATAAATTTGGAAGCAAAACGTGAATGGAATGTAAAATACTTTCAAATAGGGGGAGCAGGCAGCCTGCCAGTGCAGCAATACCAGTGTAAAGCAAGCCAGCTGAGTTAGGAGGGGCCTCCAACAGAGTGAGGCAAACTGCCTGGCCCATTAGAAGGTGACTCTTCCCAACAGTGATGACATGCTCAGCATTCTCCACCTTGACAATAGCAAGAGGTTTGTCATCTTTTGCTGACAGCCAGTTCATTACTGAGTCATATTCTATTACATCCAGTGGTGCTCTCATACCTTTTTTCCCCTTCCTTTTATTAAGAGACAGTGAGAGTTCTTTCATCTCCGGCCGGGGGGAAATCAGAAGCAGGCAAGCGTGATCACTGTCCATTAGCAGCAGCGTTTGCTGGCAGCAAGAGGGGCAGGGGCCCTCTGTCTTCCTGAGCTGCTGCAGCGGTGGGCTTAAAGGACATGCCCACATAACTTGACTGATCATGTCAGTCACAATTTTAAGATTTTAGCCAGGAAGTTCAATGTAGGTGCCATCATAGAAAAGATTTAACAGATGTTAATATCTATAATGTTCATGTTCATTGTATGTATTTAACTCTTAACTAGGTTTTCTAATTTTCCTTTTTAAGGTAGTCTAGATATTAATCTCTTTGGTTTCTTTTAACTTTTAAATTCAGGGGTACAAGTACAAGTTTGTTACACAGCTGTCATGGAGATTTGTCATACAGATTATTTCATCACCCTGCTAATTTTCTTAATAACCTCCAAGAGCTCACTATTCTTTTTTTCTGATAAACTCTCTCTCTCTCTTTCCCCTCTCTTCCTCACCCCCAACCCTAACTATTTTAATATATATCCAACCTTTACTCTGATTCCAAATGTTTATTCTGTAAATAATGGTTCTAGGTACAACAAAGATAACTTTTGCAACTTCACTCTTAGTATATTCTTACTTCTTAAAAATGAAGACAGAAAAAGTTTTAAACGCTATTATTATCACATGATGTGACTGTAATACCTGGAAATCCCAAGAGAAGTAACTCAAAAGCATTATAAATAAGAAAAAAATTCAGTAAACCGGCTAGGTACAAAGTTAGTGTAAAATAAAGTAGTAGCTTTCCAATACACAAACAACAATCAAATAATAGATATAATGTAATAAAAGATGTATATAACAGTGACTAAAATATTCTTAGGAATATACTTAACAATAAACATGTAAGATCTGTATTAAATAATTTTAATCCTGTATAAAATTTTAAAATCTGCATTTTTTTTTTTAATTTAAAAGGTAAAGTGAGAAGCCGGATATGGTGGCTCATGCCTATAATCCCAGCACTTTGGGAGGCTGAATCGAGTGAATCACCTGAGGTCAGGAGTTCAAAACCACCCTGGAAAACGTGGCGAAACCCCATCTCTACTGAAAATACAAAAGTTATCCAGGCGTGGTGGCACACGCCTGTAGTCCCAGCTACTCAAGAGGCTAAGGCAAGATAATCACTTGAACCCAAGAGGCAGAGGTTACAGTGAGCCGAGCTCATGTCACTGCACTTCAGACAACAGAGCAAGACTCCGTCTCAAAATAAAATAAAATAAAATAAAATAAAATAAATTTGAACAGAGATAAACAAGACTTAAACAGAACTCAATTTGATTTGACTCAGGAGTCTTAGTATTATTATATAATGACAAACATCCTCCCTAAACTAATATATACATTTTAAGTGATCAATAAAAATAACAACAAACCTTTAAATATAAGCTGTGTTACAGTTCATAGGAGAATAATAATAATAATATTTATGTTTTTCAGAAAAAAAATTCTAAAAAAGAAGGTACTAGTCCTTTCAGAGAGTTAAACATATTACAAAGCAATAGTAGCCAAAATGTCTAGTGTATCAATAGATATAAAGACCAATCAACGGGCCGGACACAGTGGCTCACACCTGTAATCCCAGCACTTTGGGAGGCCTACACAGGCAGATCACCTGAGGCCAGAAGTTTAAGACCAGCCTGGCCAAGATGGTGAAACCCTATCTCTACAGAAAATACAAAAATTAGCTGGGCATGGGGGCGGGCACCTGTAATCCCAGTTACTCAGGAGGCTGAGGCAGGAGAATCGCTTGGAGGCAGAGGTTGCAGTGAGCCAATATCGTGCCATTGCACTCCAGCCTGGGCAACAAGAGCAAAACTCCGTTTCACGAAAACAAAAACAAAAACAAAAAAACTCTCTTTCCCATCTTGCAAGATGGCAGGTGAAAAAGTTGAGAAGCCAGATACCAAAGAGAAGAAACCCGAAGCCAAGAAGGCTGATGCTGGTGGCGAGGTGAAAAAGGGTCACCTCAAGGCTAAAAAGCCTAAGAAGGGGAAGCCCCATTGCAGCGCAATCCTGTCCTTGTCAGAGGAATTGGCAGGTATTCCCCACCTGCCGTGTATTCCAGAAAGACCATGTATAAGAGGAAGTACTCAGCCGCTAAATCCAAGGTTGAAAAGAAAAAGAAGGAGAAGGTTCTTGCAACTGTTTCAAAACCAGCTGGTGGTGACAAGAACGGTGGTACCCGGGTGGTTAAACTTCACAAAATGCCTAGATATTATCCTACTAAAGATGTGCCTAGAAAGCTGCTGAGCCACGGCAACAAACCCTTCAGTCAGCACGTGAGAAAACTGCGAGCCAGCATTACCCCCGGGACCATTCTGATCATCCTCACTGGAGGCTGCAGGGGCAAGGGGGTGGTTTTCCTGAAGCAGCTGGCTAGTGGCTTGTTACTTGTGACTGGACCTCTGGCCCTCAATCGAATTCCTCTATGAAGAAAACACCAGAAATGTGTCATTGCCACCTCAACCAAAATTGGTATCAGCAATGTAAAAGTCCCTGAACATCTTACTGATGCTTACTTCAAGAAGAAGCTGCGGAAGCCCAGACCAGGAAGGTGAGATCTTCGACACAGAAAAAGAAATAGAAGATTATAGGGCAGTGCAAGATCGATCAGAAAGCTGTGGACTCACACATTTTACGAAAAATCAAAGCTATTCCTTAGCTCCAGGGTCACCTGCGACCTGTGTTTGCTCTGACAAATGGAATTTATCCTCACAAATTGGCGTTCTAAATGCCTTAAGAACCTAATTAAATAGCTGACTACAAAAAAACAAGACAAACAAAACAAACAAACAAAAAAACGCTCATGCCTTTGACCCATCAATTTCTCTTCTAGGTTTCCATTCCTAAATAGTATTTCCACAAAGAAAATAGAAGTATACAGAAAATCACTGGATTATTTTTTATAGCCAAGGACTGAAAATAATCTAAACATCTTTCAGTAGGACACGAGACAAATCAACTGTGATACCTTCATCTGGTGGAATACTTTGTAACTTAGAATAAAGCATACCTCCTTCTGACCTAACTGACCTGAGTTGAAGAGCAAATCATGTTATGTTAAGTGCTTACTGGTGATGGTTATGGCATCTTTAGGCAAGACCTGGAACAATTTGTATGGCATATTAGCATTTCTGTAAAAAAAAAAAAAAATCAGACATACCGATGGCAAGAAACTGGCAATGACAGTTAACTGTGGATGGTGACACTGGTAGATCAGGGAATGGAAATGGGTTTAGGAGAGCAGAATGCTTTCCAATGAAACCCCTTCGTTGTATGTGCATTTTCTATCTTGTGCACATACCTTATAAATGAACATAAATTTAATTCATTAAAAGTTAAATAACTAAACTTTGTGAAATACCATATGGTATTTTTTAGTCCATCCTTGTAAATGTGCCCTTCCTCCTGTATGTACTCAGTTTTTATAGGTATTAAATCAAAAGCCAGCGGAAAACATATTCATTTGGAAGTTCTTTATAATATAACTTGACGTGTCTAAGATGCGTTTGTTTGATTTTTAAAAATTGTACCTTGTCTTCAATACAAACGTAAATCTTTTATGCATTTATTTCAATTGATGTAAAAATAACTTCTTTTTATAGCATCGGCTTTCATATTTGATATGACGCAGCTGCCCTACTTATGAAAGGGCACCCAGAAGCTAAGATCCCCGCTGGCAGATGCACCTCTGTAATCATAATAATAGTACCTTGCTTTTTAGAATGTTTTGCGTGTCGGCTATCATTTGAGCTTGATCATTTTTTTCCAGGTCTAAATTATAAGCACCTCTGTCTATACGGAAAGAACTGTTTTTCACAGTTCTTTATGTTTTCATAGATAAGAGAATTCCATTCTTGGTACTGGTCCACCCTTCCTCTTTCCCTCTTTCCTTCTTTCCCTGCTTCTCTTCATCCCTCCCTCTGCAGATGTGTCTGCTTTTGAGTGATAAACATGATTTTAAGCATAAGCCTCAGAGAGGAATCACTTTTCAATGTCTGCTTGTAAGCCAGCTTGGTTCTTATACAGGGTTATTTCCTACAGATCACCTCACTGGAATTAAAACAATGGATTTTTTTCAGTTTGGGAATTGTTTTCCACCCAGTTATTTGTGCAGGAACCTTACAGAATGGGAGGCAGGTTAGCCCCATCTCCTGGTTTTTCAGAGCATAGAGGAAAAGGGAGAAAAAGCCATTATTGTTTGCTGTTTCTTGTCACCAACTTTTTTTTTTTTTTTTTTGATGGAATCTCGCTCTGTCACCCAGGCTGGAGTGCAGTGGTGCAATCTCGGCTCACTACAGCCTCCGCCTCCCAGGTTCAAGTGATTCTCCTGCCTCAGCCTCCCAAGTAGCTGGGACTACAGGTGCCCACCACCACACCTGGCTAAGTGTTCGTATTTTTAGTAGAGACAGGGTTTCACTATGTTGGCCAGGATGGTCTCGATCTCTTCACCTCATGATCCATCTGCCTCGGCCTCCCAAAGTGTTGGGATTACAGGCGTGAGCCACTGCGCCCAGCTTCTTGTCACCTACTTCTTATTTAATGACACTAAATGTGTATTTTGAGTAGAAGCTGGACCTTTTTTATTTCTATTTTAGTTTTCTCTTTCTTCTAAGTAAAATTTTTAAAACATTTTAAACTGTTTTATTTGGATTTTCTGCTTTCATTTTTTTTCCCCACTAAAAACAGCTTTGAATTCTCTTTATATAACTTGTTATCTTTGAAAATAGCCTTTTCTTTTTGGGCAGATTCTTCTTTCTATATCATTTCTAGACATCTAATTTAAATAGAAATTAGTTATTTTCTGTAAGGCTTTATTTCAGCCACTTTCTTCCTATTCAGAGAGCAAAAAAATAGATTTAGGAAGGCATGCCAGTTTCTTTCAAGCAAGTGCTGGCCTCTAGTGGATCAAAAGTGTAACACACATTTTCCGTCTACTTGGGCATTCCGTGAAGAACTCTATATTTTGGGGAAACAATAGAACAGGTTGCTAGTACTGAAGAAAAAAAAAAAAAAGGAAAATATACTTCCTTTTGCCAAATAGCATAAATTCATAGATACAATGACAAAATAGCATTAACAGAATTTGCTACCTGATAAATTTAAAACTTAGAAGTGCAAAAATACATCATAAATAAAATTCTAAGTCAAATAACAAACTGGAAAACTCTTCTAATAAATGTGACCTACAGATAGCAAAATACTTTTAATATATTAAGAGTTTTTACAGATCAACAAATTATAAGAATGGATAAGCTTTCGCATGGTTTCCACTTAAAAGACCAACTTACAAAAGCCATAGCATTTCTCTGTAGCAGCAATAATCAACTAGAAAACTTTAAAGGGAGATACAATCTACAGAAATAAAACAATGAAATATATGGGGACTAACCGAACCAGAATATACAATATCTCTGGGGTGGGGGAAGCTTCTAAATGCCAATAAAGGACACAGATGAGTATATAAATATATGGTTTAAAACAGGCTGATTTAATTTTCCAAGATGTCAAAGTTTTTCGAGTTAGACTTAATTCACCTAAATAGAATTCAATCTCATTCAAACTTCCAGTTTTCTTTTAGATAAGCTAAAATAAATGTATTCTAAAATTTACCTGGAAGAATAAATGTCCACAAATAGGTCAACCCCTTAAAAAGAAGAGTATAAAAACAGGACGTGTCCTGTCAGATACTAAGACATAGAACAATGTCAATAATAAAAAGTATGAATTGTGAAGAACAAATAACTAGACCAACGAAACAGAAGAGAGAGTTCAGAAACAGATCCATACCCTCATGGGAACTTATATATAATAAAAATAGCACCACTAATCAATGGAGAAAAGACATAGATTTTAAAACAGACAATGTTGGTGAAACTTATTCATGTATGGAAAAAATAAAACTAGATTTCTACCTAACACCAAAAAACAAAGGTGAACTTCAACAGATTGAAAACCTAAATGTAAAAGGGAAGAAACTATAAAAATTAATGGAAGGTAACATAACAGAATACACTGGTGATCTAGGGTTGGAAAAGACTTCTTAAAATTTGCAAAGCAAAAATCATAAGGGAAACAATAAATGTATTTACTTCAAACTTGGAGATTTCTATACAATAGAGGAATAATGGGCAAATTTAGCAGACACATGACAGAACAGGAGAAGACATCTCAAGGTCTGTAATTGATCTGCATCCAATATCTAGAATAGTTTTCTCCAACGGAGCTTTCTACAATAAAGAAAATGTTCTACATCTACACAGTCCAACATAGTAGCCACTAACCACACGTGGCTATTGAGCACTAAATGAAAATAAGAAGTAGAATTAAATGTAATACACAGTACCATTTGATTTATATAAATTGAAAATGCATGTTTACAATAACACACATTTAATAAGAACTCATATAACTGAAAGAGTATTCATTGAACACGGTAGGAAGCTTGCATATGTGTGTCTGTGGGGCAGGGGGAGAGGAAAATGGGAATCAGGAGTCAGGATAAAAGGGAATGATGCTAATAATTTCCATGAAAAGAGGAATATCATTTAACTCAACCCTCTGTAGCTGAGGTCTAACAAAAATGAAAAGAAGGAAAAGCCTTAAGAATCTAATAGAAAAAAAAAATGAACAGAATAGAAAGAATTAACATATAAAATATATGTAAATAAGAAAAAAACACATGAAAGTCAATGTTCAATTTCTTATTATCCAAAGAAATAAAATGGAAAAGAAGAGTGAATACCATTTTCACCCATCATATAGAAAAATAAAATTAGTAAAAATATCATTCATTCTGGGGAGAATTTTCAAAGAAGCAGGCATAAGAGCTGGTACTTAAATTGACAATACCTTCCTGGAGGGCGATCTGTCAGGATGTATCAAGAACATTAAAGATAAAAAGAAAGCTTTTAACTCTGCAATTCCTCTTCAAGGAATTAATCCTAAGTAGATTGTTGGATAAGAAAATAAAGATATAAATATGCCCACCATTAACAATAAAAGATAAATACAAGCCAAACACCCAATGATAGGTGCAGAGTTAAATCATTATGATTCATTCATAATGAAGGAATATATAATAGCACATGTTCAAAGAAAATGTACTGCACAGGAAAACACTCATGAAATACTGACATATGAGAAAATATGCAACATTTTATTTATATCTATTATAATGCCAAGTTTCTTTTTTAAATATGCATACACACACAGTCATTAAAAACAACGCCAGGAAATACAGAAGACGTTAATAGTAGTTATTTCTGGATATAACAGTAGTATTACCGGAGATTTTTGTTTTCTTCTTGATACATTTCTGTATTTTCCTGTGGTCACTACCAAAAAACATGTGTTTCTATTATAACGAGAAGATACACATTGATTTAGGAGGCATGGAGGCATCTTAACTTGCAATAAGTGGGTAATTCCAGAAAGAAGGATGTGACATTTAGTCTAAGTACAGATACTACCTAAGGGTGACAAAGTAAGTCCTAGCGTCAGTAGGAGCCAGCCCTTTACAAAATACACAGGACAAAAGAAAGATGGGCAGGACCCGTGGTCCATGAGGACTCCCACTGCAACAACCAGATCTTTCAATGGGGCTGCAACGGGCCAGCAAAACCTAAGCCACAGATGGTCTGCATTCTGCTCACGTTCACTCTCAAAAGGTCACCTAAACTGAGGATTTTTTGATGAATAAAGCCAGTGCCCTTTTCAAGAATAAAGGTGCTTTATATATAACTACAATTTCTACCCCAAACAAGATTTCTAGGTAGTTCTGATCATTTCTAGGAAGCTGTATAGTGGCATTTCACCAGTATGAGTTACAGACACCTGAAGGTTACTTGAAGGTTTGAAAAAGTCATTACAATAGTTGCAGAGTTACTGAAGATCGGCTTATAAAGATAAAATGGCAATGAGATTAAGGGACTTATATCTGAGCTACACAAGCCCAGAAATGCTTTTGTCAAAAAGAATTTACAGAATTTCACACTGCCTTACAGGAATTTTGATATGAAAAATCTAAGTTCATGCCTAAGGGAGACAGATACACAGTGGAATGTAGTGAGTTCACTGTGACTAAGACATTTCTTGACCCAAGCCTCTGTAGCTGATGATCTGGTCTCCAGTGAGCAGAAATATCTCAGCCCAGAGAGACCGGCTATAGGTGGTGTGTGTAGAAACGGAATACAATTCCTAAACAACTCTCAATGAGCTCAAATTTTCATTTTGGAAGAGTAATTGGGTTTATCAGCAGTAGTGGACAAAAGTTCTACCAACAAGGATACTGGACATCATAAAAGTACTCATAAAACAGTAGTGGAGACCAGGCATGGTGGCTCAGGTCTGTAATCCCAGCACTTTGGGAGGCCGAGATGGGAGGATCACTTGAGGCCAGGAGTTCGGTACTAACCTGGTCAACATAGCCAGTACCCCATCCTTTTATACTGAGCATATCTTAGATGGAAAAGGGAGATTCCAGAAACCAGGGGAGGGAACACAGCAAGGAAGACCAGAGGGCATCAGTGTGAGAATAAGTGAGCTACCCATCCTTGTCTTGTGATAAAACTTGATCATAAAAAATTAGTAGAATAGGCCGGGCGCGGTGGCTCAAGCCTGTAATCGCAGCACTTTGGGAGGCCGAGAAGGGCGGATCATGAGGTCAGGAGATCGAGACCATCCTGGCTAACACGGTGAAACCCCGTCTCTACTAAAAATACAAAAACTAGCTGGGCGAGGTGGCGGGCGCCTGTAGTCTCAGCTACTCGGGAGGCTGAGGCAGGAGAATGGCGTAAACCCGGGAGGCGGAGCTTGCAGTGAGCTGAGATCCGGCCACTACACTCCAGTCCGGGCGACAGAGCAAGACTCCGCCTCAAAAAAAAAAAAAAAAAAAAAAAAAAAAATTAGTAGAAGAAATGAGATTTACTTCTAGTTTCATTTTAAAAAAGAAAAAAAATCAATAGAATAGAAATTAAAAATACATATCACTTTCTTATAGACTGAGACACAAAGATTTATGAAAACCTACATATTTTATAAAATCATATATTTTTTAGTTTATGAAAACAAATAAAGCAGAGTAGAAGTGAGCTCTATCACAACCTGGTAAGATTTTTTTAAAGTTACATGAAACCAATGTTTAGAAAACAAATTTTTATTAATATAGGGAGATGATTAATAATGAAACAGCTCAAAAAAGCAGAATGTTGCTCAAAGTTCAGAGGAAAAGACAGCGGGAACTTTAGAGCTATGAGTCCCTCTGTTTGCAAATCTGAAGCAAAATGGCACCCTTAGATATCATGACTACCCACAAAGCTGGAGGCCCAGGACCTGTAAAGCAAGATCACGTCCAGTGACATTTAGCTTCATTAAGACCTACTTAATCCTTGTAATCACTCACTCTGTAGCTGTCTAATAAACACTATCCATGTACCGGGCCCTTTGCAAAGTTTAACAAGATCACTGTTTCCCAGTGCTCTGATGTTGGAGTTTGCCACAAGTGTAAGAAAGGTGTTTTTAGGGTGTGAAAAAAAAACCTTTCCCAACGCCCACTTCCATACTGGGTCTCCCTTCCTGCCAAAGCAGACTTAATCATTTTCATAGTACTATGTTCCCATTTCTGTTGTGGTACCCTTTTATTTCATAGTAAGCTGTTTGGTGCTTTGGGTCTATCTCCCCTCTAAGCTGAGCTCCTCAGGCACAAGGACAATATTCATCCTTGTATTTGTAGACTTCAGGGGGTGTCTTGCACATTGCAAGCACTCTGTAACCATTTGGCAATATTCAGCTCTGCCGATGGGTCTGTGGCTCTTCGAGCCTCAGTTTCCTGATGAATGAAGTGGATCTGACAATACCTCCTGCTTCACAGAGTTGTAATGAGAATCAAGCAAGAGTCCTGTGGCAGCCCTTGGCACAGGCAGGTACTTGTGGTGACACAGGTCTTCTGGGCATTCAGCCCTTCCTCTCCTGGTAAAAGCACTTTGTTTTCTTTGGGGAAATCCCCTTTTGACTATTCTTGTGAACATTTGCTCAGGGCCTTCGGCTGAAACAACTGGGAAAAGGTTCTCTGGAGTCACTGAGTAACTTAGATATTAAGCTTTGAGCTGCAAATTTGCCCACATAAATAGCCTGCCTGTGAACACTCTAAGGTTTCCTAAGATGCCGTTAATTACAAGATAAACCATTATTTTCTACACTACTAACAATAAAAAAAGTAAGAAAAAATTGTACATTGCATTTTGATTTCAGACACGTGAAAAAGAAAAGGAAAACATGCATTTTTAAATTGATGAGATATGGCAAAACCAGCACAGAAGAAAAAGAGATGAAGAGTCACCAGTCCTAATAATATCGTTTGATCCCTCAAGTCCATCTGAGCCTAAATTCTTGAGTTATTCCTGAACTTTTCAGGAACAAGAGAGTGTATTTGTTTGTTAGGGCTGCTAACAACCACAAACTGATCGGCTTAAACAATCAGAATGTATTGCTTCATAGTTCTCGAGGCTAGAAGTCCCAGATCAATGTGCAGGGTTTGTTTCTCCTGAGGGCTGTGAGGAAAGGATCTGTTCAAGGCTTCTCTCCCTGGCTTGTAAATAGTTGTCTTCTCACTATGTTATCTCACAGCTTCCCTCCATGTGTATCTTTGCCCAAATTTTTCCTTCTCATAGAAACATCAGTCAGATTGGATTAGCTCCCCACCCCCAACCCTCCAATAACGACCTTATTTTAACTTGATTACCTCTGCAAAGACCCTATCTCCAAATAAGGTCACATTCTGAGGTACTGGGTTTGTTATATAACCTATAACAGAGGGAATGCATTCCCTTTATACAAAAACCAAGTTGAGGCCAGGCGCGGTGGCTCAAGCCTGTAATCCCAGCACTTTGGGAGGCCGAGGTGGGCGGATCGCGAGGTCAGGAGATCAAGACCATCCTGGCGAACATGGTGAAACCCCGTCTCTACTAAAAATACAAAAAAATTAGCCAGGCGTGGTGGCGGGCACCTGTAGTCCCAGCTACTCGGAGGCTGGGGCGGGAGAATGGCGTGAACCCGGGAGGCGGAGCTTGCAGTGAGCCGAGATCGCGCCACTGCACTCCAGCCTGGGCGACACAGCAAGACTCCGTCTCAAAAAAAAAAAAAAAAAACAAAAACAAAAACCAAGTTGAGGTAGGTTTCTGTCATTTGCCACCAAGACTTCTGCTCAGTAAAATTTAATTCCCTTCCCTTAGGTAACTAAAAGTTCTTTAAAATCCCAGCAAGTTTTCAGAAATGAATGATAACATGCATGAGCAAAATTTTAATTTAATCAGTTCCATTCCTTCTGAGTCATTCCTGAGGGAGACCAGAGGTTCAGGACAAGATACTGCAGGACGAGACCCGGGCTCTAATTTTGATTCTTCCATTACAAATGAAGTTGGCCAAATCAATTACAAAAAAGAACAGCAATTTCATTTTAAAGGAAAGTAGTATGAGATTGTGAAGAGGACATTAATCTAAGGATGAAAATATCTCCTTTAGATAAAAGATTCTGACTCTACCACTTGTTCTGTGACTCTACCACTTGTTCTGTGATATTAGGTGAGCCACTGAATGATCCAGGCCTCGTCTTCTGACGACCAAATGGAAATGCATGTGAAAGCTCTTGACAAACTATACATTGCTGTCCATGACTACGTTTTGGAGTTTTTTTCTCACTTCACTATTGAGTGTCACAACCCAGACACTAGACTCTATACAATTCAAATAGATTATCTCATTTAATCTTCACGATCTTATGAAGCAGTTCAATTAGGTCTATTGTTCCTCCCAGTTTTCAAATAAGGAAAATGGAAAATAACTTATTTATTTTCGTTTTATTCTATTGATCAAATTATTGGGTCAATGTGCAATGGCTCACTTAGATTAGTGCGGTCTTGGTTTAAGTTGTTTCAGAGATTGCATTATGCTCCGAGGTTACCCCAATCAAATGAAGAGATGGGGAACTTTTTCTAAAGTCAGCAAATTAACAGCTAATACATTACACAGCCCAGATTTGAATTCAAGCAAGGTAGGCTAGAGATTAAGCTCTTAACTGAGCTGGTATATAAAGGATAATGTAAGCTAGCTATGGAGATATACTGATAGATGTATATATAGAGATACAAAAGAACAATGGAAAAACTGGCCACAGATGTTTGTTAAAAATACTTATTAGATTTTAAATTATGGAATTAAAGCATGTGTTTTTCCTCTGCTTCTGAAAATAGAACTGCTGGCTGAGTAAGTCCCCCGGAGGCTGAAAGACCAATAAGTGGACAGAAATTCATTACTCTTTGATTCTGAGACCAGCTGCTTCATGCAGAATCTGGCACTTATCACACAAGGACCACTCTTAGCTTTATAATCAATGTGACGCCTTTGTTTAGCTGAGCCTCTCCATCTTGTATTTCTCCTCACTAAGCATTCTGTTGCTGGTTGTTTTTCTCACTGTGTTGATGTATTGATGTCTGTTTCATTGTTCCAGATTATATTTCACTGAGTTTTCAATAGAAATGTCCCTTTTTGCTACTTAGTGAGTGGGTGTCCTTCAGCAGCTTACCACTTTGGAACTGTTATTCTGATATCCCATTGCAAGTCACACTTTGTCATTAAAGTCAAAAGAGCAATATCCATTTCACACCTATGACTAAGTCCCAAGTTCACCAAGAAAGTGGATAGCATTCTCTGAACGTTTTGTATTTTTAATTTTTTTAAAAAACAAAAGCAAAAAGTTGAAGCATAGAGATAAACGAATTCACTTGGGCCATGAGAAAGTCATGGTAACACTGAAAATCGTGAGAGGCAAGTACGGCTCCAACAGTAAGAAGAGGAGCTTCCTCAGTCTGAACCACTGGGCCCAGGATGTATGATTTATTGAAGATCTCATATAAGAATGAAGAATTAGCCTGGCTGTGATTGCAGAGGCCCTCTTCCGCTCATTCACCTTGAGCTCACCTGGGAGTAGCTTTGAAGACCAAGGTCAGAAAAATATCGTTGGATCCAAACATTCTCAGTTAGGAATGTGACTATTGTCTTTTTGATTCCACAACTCCAGGACAGCCTGCTACCAGATGCAACTATGTATTCCTCCCCTCTCTGGATCTTTGCTATTCACTGGGTACATTCTTCCCACTATGTGTCACAGTGAGCAATACAGCCATTTGGAGTCAGACAGCCACCAGCTTGAATCACATTTGAATCACATCACATAAAAGCTTTAGGTCTATGACACTATTACCTGCTTCTCTCTGCTTCCGTTTTTTTCTTCTGTAAATGAGGGTAGCAATAGTTATCTTCCAGAGCTATGACGAGGATTACATGAGGTAGCGCATGCAAAACACAGTAGATTCTAAAAAACGTTGTTCCTTTTCTCTCTTTTTCCCAAATCACCCAAAGAGGATTTAGTCAACTGGTAACTTTGAGAATGTTAACATAATATCTCTCTCTCCACAGATAAATACGTATGCTAGCCATTCAAAAGTAAGTTAAAAGCACAGATTCTACAGCCAAACTACATAGGGTTCAGATTCTTTGTACTTCGCTTGTCTCACTTGTAAAATGGGGATAACAAACGTGCCATCCTCACAGTATTGTTATGAGCGGTAAATAAATTAAGGATGTAAACATATACAACTAACCTGAAAAATACTAACTGTTCCCTAAATATTATAATTCAAGACTCTAACGGTAACACTTATTATTTAAACAGATATGTAATGTCAATGCTAATATATCAATCACCTCCAAGAGAGCTTTGCCAAAGACCTACGCCAGTTTCCCTAAAATGTATATTTTTGGAGCCAGAGATAATATTTTTAGAAGTGTCATTCTGCATAAACACTTTTTGTAGTTTTTTTTTTGGTGAAGGACAAAAACAGAGGCTATTTAAAATCATTTTCCCTCTGCAGTAGGGAATGAGGACGGCATTTATTCTTTCTGCATTCTCTGTCCTAGATTATTCCAATAATACTCATCCTGATAACTTTGGAGTTGTTTAATTTCACTGTAAAACAGCTTTGAAAATAGCTATATTGCCCAAACGTCTAAGTTCTAAAAACATCAGTGTCTAAGATCCAGGCTGTTAGCAAATTTCAGTATTCATTTGTCGATTCAACCAGAGTTTACTGGAGTTTACTATGTGCCAGACAATGTTATAGAAGATAGGCAAAAATTCCTGCTCTCACAGAGCTTTCATTATAGTGAGGTGAGAGATGTTCGATAAACAGATAACTAGAATATGTAATTTGTCCAATTATGGTACGTATCATGGAGAAAAATAAATCAGGGAAAGGAAAATTAGGTATCCTAAAGTAGAGATAGGAATTGCAATTCTAAATAGCATAATTGGAGAATATCTCACGGAGAAGAAACCTATCTGTATGACTGAGAGAAGTAAAGGACCAAGCTATGCGGCTATCTGTTAGAAGAGCATCCTAGGAAGAAGGAACAGTGTATGCAAAGCCCTAGTGGTGGGAGTGTACCTGGCATATTCAAGGAACGGCACAGAGGCTGGATGGCTAGAGTGGGCAAGAGCAAGAAGAGTGGGAGTGGAAGTCACAAGCACATGAAGTTACAAGAATGTTCATAGAAGCAGTAGTAATAGACAGAATCTTGGAACTACTCAGATATCTATCAATAGTAGAATGAATAAATTATAATGTACTTATATAATGGAATTCCACATTGAAATGCAAACAAAAAACAAACTATAGGTGCTCTCGATAATACAGATGAATCTCACAAACATGACTTTGAGTAAAAGAGGCCAAATGCTAAAGGATAAAAACTGCATCATTTCTTTTACATAAATTTCACAAACAAGGCAACACTTGCAGTAATAAGGCAGATTAGTAGTTAGGACAGAGATATGTGATTAGAAATGAGCTACAAAGTGTCTTCTGGGAGGGACCGAGTGGAGGTAATACATGTTCATTTTGTGATAATTTGCTTAGGAGTTATGCTTTCCGTATGTATGTTTTACATATATAATCTAATGTAATAGTAATATAATATTACTATTTATAATAGTAAATGGAGGAATTTGAGATAGCAAGTACAGGCATTTTTTTTTCAAAAAGTTTTACTGTAATGGGAGCAGAGAAATGAGGTGAAAGCTGAAGGACTATTTTAAAATGGGAGAAATGACTGTTTCGGAAGGTTTGCTTACTCATATTTACCACTGTTGCAAAACACCTGTTCCATTGTTTACTTAAAGGTTTTCAACTTAAATTTACTTAAAAAGCAAATTTCATGTTAAATTGTGTCACCTGCCATAATAGAAATAACTGTAAAAATATAATGCACACAAGAGTCATTCGATTGAAATAACTAAAAATATATAAACATAATTGAATGCAAATCAAAATCAAGCAAACTGAGCTACAAAAATGAGTGCCTAAAAATAAGTTACTTAAACAGAAAAACAGAGCTGTTGATGATCAGTCAGAAAAAAAAGAATATTCTGTTCCATCTTTATGTAATAGTCACCAGCACTGTGCACAATTCCTTCATCATCTTAACCTTTGCACTGCATACATACCGTTTTGAACACCTATCCTTATTCATTTCAACAGAGGAGCAAAAGAAAAACCTAGTCACACATGAGGTGACAAGAGGATGCTGACTTGCCCAGCACTTGCAGTTGTCCCCTGTTCCCACGTCTCTGATTTGGAGGGAAGTTGAGCTTTAGAAAAAGCCTTCTCATGCTGCTGACTAAAAAGAACCCCCACTGCTATGTCTGTTCTTAGAAATAACTGGTGTATGCGTGTGTGTGTGTGTGTGTGTGTGTGTGTGTGTGTGTGTGGTGGGGAAGGTGCTCCTCAGCTGTGGTTCTAGCAACCCTGCCTGAAATCAGGCAAAGGCAGGAGGCCATCCAGAGGGCACCTGCAACTGCCACTAGGCCCCAACTCATTGTCTATGTTCCATACTTTAGAAAACACTGACCTATAACAACGGAGACAACATTTTCCAAATTAAAAATCAGGCAACCTGATATTTCAACAAAATACAGTATTTAAAGATAAGAGCTGGCGGGGCGCGGTGGCTCACACTTGTAATCCCAGCACTCTGGGAGGACGAGGCGGGCGGATCACCTGAGGTCAGGAGTTTGACACCAGCCTGACCAACATGGAAAACCCCGTCTCTACTTAAAATACAAAATTAGCCAGGTGTGGTGGTGCATGCCGGTAATCCCAGCTACTCAGGAGACTGAGGCAGGAGAATCACTTGAACCCAGGAGGCGGAGGTTGCAGTGAGCTGAGATCACACCATTGTACTCCAGCCTGGGCAACAAGAGCAAAACTCTGTCTAAAAAAAAAAAAAAAAATTAAAAAAATAAAGAAAAGAGCAGCAAAATTGACAAATGGGATCTAATTAAACTAAAGAGCTTCTGCATAGCAAAAGAAACTACCATCAGAGTGAATAGGCAACCTACAGAATGGGAGAAAAATTTTGCAATCTACTCATCTGACAAAGGGCTAATATCCAGAACTTACAAACAACTCAAACAAATTTACAGGAAAAAAACAAACAACCCCATCAAAAAGTGGGCAAAGTATATGAACAGACACTTCTCAAAAGAAGACATTCATACAGCCAACAGACACATGAAAAAATGCTCTTCATCACTCGCCATCAGAGAAATGCAAATCACAACCACAATGAGATACCATCTCACACCAGTTAGAATGGCAATCATTCAAAAGTCAGGAAACAACAGGTGCTGGAGACGATGTGGAGAAATAGGAACACTTTTACACTGCTGGTGGGACTGTAAACTAGTTCGACCATTGTGGAAGACAGTGTGGCGATTCCTCAAGGATCTAGAACTAGAAATACCATTTGACGCAGCCATCCCATTACTGGGTATATATCCAAAGGATTATAAATCATGCTGCTATAATGACACACGCACACATATGTTTATTGCAGCACTATTCACAATAGCAAAGACTTGGAATCAACCCAAATGTCCATCAGTGACAGACTGGATTAAGAAAACGTGGCACATATACACCATGGAATATCATGCAGCCATAAAAAAAGGATGAGCTCGTGTCCTTTGTAGGGACGTGGATGCAGCTGGAAACCATCATTCTCAGCAAACTATTGCAAGAACAGAAAACCAAACACCACATGTTCTCATTCATAGGTGGGAATTGAACAATGAGATCACTTGGACACAGGAAAGGGAACATCACACACCGGGGCCTATTGTGGGGCGGGAGGCGGGGGAGGGATAGCATTAGGAGATATACCTAATGTAAATGACGAGTTAATGGGTGCAGCACACCAACATGGCACATGTATGCATATGTAACAAACCTGTACGTTGTGCACATGTACCCTAGAACTTAAAGTATAATAATAATAAAAAGAAAAAATATATATGAGGCCCATAATTAACAGAATAACTCATAATAAAAGAAATGCTAATTGACATTAAAAAAAAAAAAAAGGTAAGAGCAGCCCAGAAAACCCATAATAATAGCGCCATACCTAGGACATTCATGTATTACTCCATACATCTGAAATGTTTAAAATCAAGACTAATGCTACTGGGATGTGAAAATTCATAGACATAATCCCTGCCCTCGAAGTAAGGATGCCAGATAAAATTACAGAATGCCCAGATAAATTTAAGTTTCAGATAAACGGGGACTTCTTTTAGTATATGTCTCAAATATTGCATTAGATATACTAAATATGTATCTGTTGTTCATCTGAAATTCAAATTTCTGGGTGTCCTGCATTATTATTTGCTAAATCCGGCAACCTTACCTCAAAAGGTTTTCAGGCTATTGAAGGGCAAAGGCAATTCAAACACAGTGAGAGTATGAGAAGCATCAGGGCAAAAGAGTCCTCACAGAATGTGTGTGCCTATCAAACAAATATCCAACTTAGGGAAGACATTTGGAAATTGGTAACATTGGAACTGAGTCTTAAGCTGGAAACGTATGGGATACACCATTTATTTCAGCATTTAATAACATGTCATCATGATTTGTGACTTCACTGTCTGATAAACATGTGTTTTGTCTACAGAACTAGATCGTAAGTTCCTTGAAGACACAATTCATCTCTTTATGTCCCCCCACGCCACCTGGGACTGACAGGCACACTTAAGGCAGTAGTAAATTACTGCACACATCGATGCAAATGGTTTTGTCCTCCCAAAGAGTAAAAATATTCTGCTAGTGAAATGTTTTGTAACTAGTGTTTCTTTTTCAATGTTAGTCTTTGAACACTGCAGCCAAGAATCCAGTTTGAAACCTTGGGAGTCAAATTCATAGTAAATACAAGAGCCGTTCACAGGGCAGCAAACTCTCATGTTAGTTTTATGACAGATTCAGTGACACTGGAATGGACACCTTTTTGATTTTGGGGGTCCTTCCTAAGACCCCCCATGTGTGACATATTCATGGCTGGATTCTAGATACTGAAGCAGTTACTACAGCTGGATAGTCCAATGATTATAAGAAGGCTTTTCTACAAACACACGCTGCCCACATCGAAGTTCCTCTTTAATCTACTGCAGTTTGAAACTGGTCCCCACTTTCCCCAAAAGTCCACTCCAAGCTAGTTTAGGGTGAGGTCTACCACAGCCTTTGGAAGAGGGAGGGAAGATAACTTTCCTCATCTCTCCTAGTCCCAGCTCTAAAGACCAGAACCAGGGAGGAAGCAACACTACTCTTCCAAACACATTCCCCAAACGTAGCACCTTTTCAACAATTTTAATAACAAATTTAAGGCATCATAGATGCCTTAAAAATTGGCATGATAGATGTTACATTGATCATGAAAAGACTTTAAAAGAAGGGAGAAAGATGTAAAGAAGGTAATCAAATGGGGAGCATTTTTAACAATGTGCTCACTTCTTCCCCTTCAATTCCTTGAATTGAGTCTGAATTATCACTCCTATTGATCTCTGAGCCCAGAACATTACTTTGTGGTCTGACCTCAGGTTTCTTCCAATTTTTAAAATCACAATATTCCTAAGAGGGCAGCGACGAGGTCTGGGGTATTATGAGGACTGGAAACCTAGCCACAAGTGGCCATGAAAGTCCAAAATGCCTTTAAAGTCTTTGTCTCTAAGGCCCATTTTCAAGGTCTTGTTATATAGTTAATTTTCCACCGACTTACGTCAAAAAAAAAAACGAAGCTGTGTGCTAGGTAAAATGGTAGGGACAGATTTTAATCACTACTACTACTGCAATGGGGAAAAGAGCTCAGCGTGAACTGAATTCAATTTCGATTTGTACAGAGGCGACCGGGCGTTTTAAAGAGAATGAAGGACTTAGGATGGGACTCATGACGCCAAGGGGGACTGAGCAACTTTTCCAGGTTTGAAAAACCTCAACACAAACGCGCGACGGCGCTCTTTCAACTTCAGCCTCCCGAACTGGGGCTGTACCCAGGAGAGAACTACAACGCCCAGGAGCCCCGACGGGTGTAAACACGCCCAACTTCCGGGGCGTTGCTCACCATCGGCCAGCAGCGCCAGTGTCACTCGGTCCCTCAAGAAGCCGCAGGGGTTCGGGCCGGCAGCAGAGGCTGGAGTCGTAGGGCAGTGGGCCGCCTTCTGCCCAGCGAGACGGAGGGCTCAGGACGAGACCCTATGTGTTGGAAACCGCAGGAGGCGGAGCCGGGTTGCGGGGTACGCGTTGACGTCACATCCGCTGGGCGGGACCGCAAGGAACCCGCGCAAATTGAAAGGTCAGCCTTTCGCGCGCTGTGTAGCCAGGTTGCCCGTGTTCTGCGTCGCTGGCCGTGGGTGCTCTGGCCACCGTGAGTTAGGGGCGTCGGGGCGGGTTTCTCCAACCCCAATCGGCTCCGTTCAAGGGGAGGAGGAGAGTCCCTTCTTGGAAGGTGAGAGGAGCGGGCTGTGCGGGGGCTAATGGGTGGGTTCCCTTGGGGGTCGACCTGCGCGTCACCTCCGACCCTCCTCTCGGGATTCGGGGTCTTCCAGGAGGGGAAGGAGAGAGTCTGGTGTGATCTTCCCATCCCGACAGCAGAGCCCTTAGCCTGAGTGGAGTATGTGTTGTTTTGTTCCGAGGGGACGTCTGGCTACGAGAGGTCTGCAATTCAGTGAACGGAGGGAGATAGAGAGCAGACGATTCCGGGCTGGAGCAGGCGCCAGGGTTGCCAGACTTCTCTCATTTTTCCGCAGAAGCTGGCAGTCCAGGTTTTACATGCAGTCTCTGCACCTTTAAATGTTGACAAGTACATTTCCCATAATGTTGTGCAGACCTAAGGAAACGTGTCGTCTGGAATGGGCTTGGGGGCCACGCCTGCACATCTCCGCGAGACAGAGGGATAAAGTGAAGATGGGGCTGTTATTACCGCGAGTGCCACATGCGATCTCTTTGAGATACGTACTCCGTCATTCTTACTGTTGCACTCAGCCATTCTTATTACGCTAAAGAAGAAATACTTATTCGAGGATATTTGCCTGGCCCCGAAGAAAGTTATGTAAATTTCATGAACTATTATATCCGTTTTCCTCGGAGTGAGAGAAAACTCTTTTTAGATACCATCTGAGAGGTAAGAGACTGTTTTTCTGAAACTGTGACTTGAGAACCACCTGCATCCAGATTAACTGCTTTGTTTAAAATTTATTCACAGGCTGGGCGCGGTGGCTCACGCCTGTAATCCCAGCACTTTGGGAGGCCGAGGCGGGCGGATCACGAGGTCGGGAGATCGAGACCATCCTGACTAACACGGTGAAACCCCGTCTCTGCTAAAAATATAAAAATTAGCCGGGCGTGGTGGCGGGTGGCTGTAGTCCCGGCTTATCGGGAGGCTGAGGCAGGAGAATGGCGTGAACCCGGGATGAGGATCTTGCAGTGAGCCGAGATCGCGCCCCTGCACTCCAACCTGGGCGACAGAGCGAGACTCCGTCTCAAAAAAAAGAAAAAAAAAAAATTCATTCACAGCAGAACTAGTGAATCCCAGTCACAGAGTGGAGTTGAGAGTCTAAGAACCTCTGAAATTTGAGAACTGGACTAGAGCCTTTAAAGCTCTGATAAGGTGTCAACAGGGTAAAGCTGACTCCTGATCCTGTACTTTCTTTCTTCCTTTCCTTCCAAACTTAACATTTGGTAGGAGAGATTTGTATTATGAAATGCTAAGCAGCTGCTCAGTGCCCATTACTAACTTTTTATTGTAGAGTGGTGGGAGGGAGGTCGTTTCTTCAAAAGGACTGTGACAGTTCCAGAATCTCTGTATAGAAAGGGCTTAGGGGCCTGGAATGGAAGGGGCTGGATAGTTAAAGCATTTGTCTTGAAGCTGTGTTTGCATAGCAGACGCAGTTTCACAATTCTTTGGGGTAGCTTTCAGAGAGACTGATGGAGTTGCCCCTAGACACCACCACTGTTTATTACCAGAATGTTCGTGCTTAGAATAATGCATTCTAATAGCAGTGAATTTCAGTCCTAAACAAGTACAGGATCGTTTCTGTAATCCTTTTTGAATTTTTCCTTTGTTTTTTGATTGAAATGCTTACCTTCCTACAAACTGTTTTGAGTTTCTGCTCCTATTTGAGTTTGCATGTTGACCCTTATAATTAATGCCCTTTGTAGAGGCAATGTGATGCCATCGCACGCATGGTTTTGTTTGTGCCTGGCTCCTTGAAGCATGTGTTAGGAGTGAAAGTGCCAAAGCACTTTGGAAAGAATAAACATTAAGCAAATGTCAAGTGGCATTAGAGGTAGTATTAGTGATTAATGTAAATTCTACCCTATGGAAATTGTTTGACAGGGAGGAGCCCAGCTAAAATACTAAAGAGCAGTGATTCTTGAATATCTGAACAATTTCTGCCTTGGACTCCAAGCTTTCTCTTTATTTGTCTAAAATGTTTTGATAAATGTATTTTTCTTTAAATATTACTGTTCTCCCTGTATCTTTTCATATCAGGTAGTTAATTTGTCACCATGGGGATACAGGGATTGCTACAATTTATCAAAGAAGCTTCTGAACCCATCCATGTGAGGAAGTATAAAGGGCAGGTAGTAGCTGTGGATACATATTGCTGGCTTCACAAAGGAGCTATTGCTTGTGCTGAAAAACTAGCCAAAGGTGAACCTACTGATAGGTAAGTCTAGACCTTATATTAATTCTTTGACAATTAAGAATGAGACCTACAGTGCCTTTTTTTCCCCCAGAAACGGATTGTTTTCACTCAATGCCAGAACTTGTCAGGAAGTGAAAGTTGAATGTTTTAGAATATTCCCAAATCAGGGATGACTTCCTTCTGTGATAATAGGCCTAGTTTTCTTTCTTTATAATAAGCTGGAGTATCAAGACACTGATGGACAAAGACTATTCATATCTCCTTTATTTTATTTATTTGTTTATTTTTTTGAGACGCAATTTCTGTTGCCCAGGCTGGAGTGCAGTGGCACAATCTCAGCTCACTGCAACCTCCGCCTCCCAGGTTCAAGCAATTTTCCTGTCTCAGCCTCCCAAGTAGCTGGGATTACAGGTGCACACCACCACGCCGGGCTAATTTTTATATTTTTAGTAAAGACAGGGTTT
The DNA here is from genome assembly GCF_002776525.5 of Piliocolobus tephrosceles. NCBI lineage: Eukaryota > Metazoa > Chordata > Mammalia > Primates > Cercopithecidae > Piliocolobus > Piliocolobus tephrosceles. The sequence goes on along the minus strand of NC_045434.1, from coordinate 6,707,811 downwards.
CACCATGTTGGCCAGGCAGGTCTCGAACTCCTGACCTCAAGTGATCCACCTGCTTTAGCCTCCCAAAGTGCTGAGATTACAGGCATGAGCCACCGTGCCTGGCCCAATTCTTAACCTAAGATAAATGTTTTAACAAATGCTTTGAAATCCGTGATGATTTCTGACTCCCACATTCTTGGGTACAGAAAACATACTGCTAATCCTGGTTAGCAAAAAAACAAATGTGTTGTAAATTTCATTATTATTTCTTATTTGCTTTCTTATAAATTTTGCTTTATGATCAGCAGGTCCCAATCATTGTTCCATGCCAATGCAAGTTCACTGTCACTGATCTACAACAAATAGAAAAAATAAGGATAACAATGTAGTGAGTCTTTCATCAAGATGACTATATATGATTTAAAAGGTCATCTTTTATTTTCTTTATTTTAGCTGCTAAGTTTGTGTTATGCAAAAAGATTATCTTTAAAGATTATGTTTTCCCCTTCCTGTTTTTGAGCTAAAATGTCCTTTTCTTTATAAAATGATAGAAGTTGTAAATGCAGTTGTTTTTGTCACAATACCTAATGTAATACCTGACCCTCGATTGGATCCTAGATTTGGAAAAAATAGTAGCAGTGGTGTCCTGGAGCCAACTCATGTGGGCTCTTTGTACACCATGTCTTCTCAGCTCAGCATTCATTGAGTTCACCTAGGTAGCTCATCTGCCATTGAGGAATATTTATCTCAGGGAAATCAGGCACCTCTTCCCCGAGAACTGGTTGTTAAACATTTACCAGGACACCACTGAATATAAGAAACATTATTGAGACAATTGTACCAATTATAATAAAAACAGAGTATTAGATAGTATTATGTCACTATTAAATCACTTAGCCATGATATGGTATTATTGGAAGAATCCAGTGTTTACTGTACTATTCTTTCAACTTTTCAATAGATTTGACATTTTTTAACATAAAAAAATGAGGGGAAAAGACCAGATTTGAAACCAAAGATGTGAGAATTAGAAGGGATATCAAAGCTTTTTAATTCACAGGTAAGGAAACCAAGGCTTGGAGGATCAAGTAGGTTCACCAGACATCACTTGGCTCATAAGTATCCAAGGCAGGATTTGAATCCAAGTCTAGTAAGTTAGAGTTCCAATTCCTATGAAAACATTTGCTTAAAATAACAAAAGAAAAAACCTTCTCTTTTCATCATTTTCTCATCTGGCTTAAAATAGAGCAGAAGTATTACCTTAAGAAAGGCGAAGCACTGAAATGTATTTTCCTTTTTTTCCATAGGTATGTAGGATTTTGTATGAAATTTGTAAATATGTTACTATCTCATGGGATCAAGCCTATTCTCGTATTTGATGGATGTACTTTACCTTCTAAAAAGGAAGTAGAGAGATCTAGAAGAGAGTAAGTTAATTCTCTACTTAATCTCTAACTTAATTGCACTAAGGTCAGACACTATAGTCTATATGGTACCAATTTTTAAAATTTTAAGCCAGGCTCAGTAGCTTGCGCCTGTTGTCCTCGGTACTCAGGAGGTTGGGGCAAGAGGATCACTTGAGCCCAGGAGTTCAACACTTTAGTGCTCTATGATCATCTCTGTGAATATCCACTGTACTCCAGCCTGGGCAACACAGTGAGACCCAGTCACTAAAAGTTTTCTTTTTCTTTTTATTTTTTGACAGTCTCACTCTGTCGCCCAGTCTAGAGTGCAGTGGTACAATCTTGGCTCGCTGGGACCTCCACCTCCCAGATTCAAGAAATTCTTGTGCCTCAGCCTCCCGAGTAGCTGGGACTAGAGGCGCGTGCCACCACGCCTGGCTAATTTTTGTGTTTTTAGTAGAGATGGGGTTTTGCCATGTTGGCCAGGCTGGTCTCAAACTCCTGGCAAGTGATCTACCCGCCTTGACCTCCCAAAGTGCTGGAATTACAGGCGTGAGCCACTGTGCCTTGCCTAAAAAAGATTAATAAATAAAATTTTAATTTGTTGAGGCTTATTTTATAGCCTAGTATGTGAACAGATTTCCTTAAATGTTATGTATCTGCTACATTATTATCACTTTTGTTTAAAAGTATCTTAGTTACTGTATTTTCTTTGACATAAAGAATTGCTGTGGAAAAGTGTAATGGTAATCTTGTGTGTGTGTGTGCATATAATCATTCTAAATCACTTGTTCTTTTTGCCTTAGAAGCTCAAAGCATCTGGGTTAATGTTCTCAAGGACCTGGTGTGTACTTTCTAATGAGTCAGAAACTTTTTTCAATTCTAGGAAAGCTTCTTGAATTATAGTTTTGTTACAGTTTCTTGAGTCAGCCTCTTAAATGTTTTATATTTTTAAAATGTTCTTCCCTTGCAGAAGACGACAAGCCAACCTTCTTAAGGGAAAGCAGCTTCTTCGTGAGGGGAAAGTCTCAGAAGCCCGAGAGTGTTTCACCCGGTCTATCAATATCACACATGCCATGGCCCACAAAGTAATTAAAGTAAGCCACTAGAAAATGAAGACAAAGGGGCAGATGGAAAGTTCACCAAAGCTAGTTATAACTTGTTTACTAATGGGAGAGGAAGAAAATCAAGGTTGGAATATTGTTCTAGGCCTAACTTCAAGTAAAGGGCAGATGTCAGAAGAAGAAGGGAACAGCATCATTAGTTAGAGAAGACTTCAACAATTTCCGAGGAGAAATCCTAAGGCATAAGTAAGGCTCTCTCTTTAGTCATATTGTTCCATAGCAATGGAAGGAACAGGGCCAGACACGGTGGCTCACACCTGTAATCCCAGCACTTTGGGACGCTGAGGCAGGAGGATCATTTGAGCTCAGGAGTTTGAGACCATCCTGGGCAACATAATGAGACCCTGTCTCTTAAAAATAAAAAAAATAAAGAGATGGAAGGAACAAATTCCTGAAGGCGTTGGTCTCACCCAACTCTTCTATAGTCTTCAACACTTACTGTAACTGGCACTCTTGAATGACAGAGATCTGTGATTTAGCTTCGTTGCCCCAGGCACCCTACAGACTTCTGTTCCCTTTCACCTCCTCCTTATAGCAACTTCTTTCCTTATTCCTGTAAATCTTAGTGTCAAGGTGCCCACAGTCCCAGCCCTCACTTTCCCCTTTTTAGAGCCTACTTGGTAAAGGTGTTGTGGTTTTTTTGTTCGTTTGTTTGTTTTGAGGCAGAGTTTCACTCTTGTTGCCCAGGCTGGAGCGCGATGGCACGATCTTGGTTCACTACAACCCCCGCCTCCTGGGTTCAAGCGATTCTCCTGCCTCAGCCTCCCAAGTAGCTGGGGTTACAGGCATGTGCCACCACGCGTGGCTAATTTTGTATTTTTAGTAGAGACGGGTTTCACCATGTTGGTCACGCTGGTCTCAAACTCCCAACCTCAGGTGATCCGCCCACCTCAGCCTCCCAGAGTGCTCTGATTACAGGGGTGAGCCACCATGCCCGGCCTGTTAAAGGTATGATGATAAAGGTGGAGTCAGCTTTTTCTAGCTTACGGTTCTGACATCCAGTTGCTGAGCTAAAGTAGGCACTACAGTTCCGATTTTGGCTTTGTCATTTGAGTCTCTGGCTCTTGCTGTATGGGTCAAGCTAAAAGGAAAGGATAGGATGCAGGAGAGTGTGATGTATAAGGAAATGTGTGCTCTGTGGTCGGGAGAAGAGAGGCTGCATTGTGTGCGGAAGTAGAGGAGAAACCCTGATTGGACATAAATAGTGGTGTAAAAGGATGAGAGTAGGATTATTGCTGGACAAAAAAAGAAAAAAAAATGAGAAAAATAGCAAATTGCAAATTGTCACCAAAATTGATAGCAGCAGGATCTTGATACCTCTTTCCTCCTCTTTTTCCTTCTTCTTTTTTTTTTTTTTTTTTTTTTAACTTCTCAAAGCCTCTCTTCAGGCCTTGGGAACATTTTCCCGTAATTTAGAACATGGAAGTTCCAGTTTCAACTGGCTAGATTTTGACAGAGGCTATGATAGGGACTGTTTTTCTTAGCAAAGTTATTTTAAAAGCATTTTTTCATAATGCATTGGTTTAAATATAGTGCTGTAGTCTATAATATATATGTAAGATATATTATTACAGGAAAGTTATGTATGTGTGTATATATACGTGTGTGTGTATATGTATACACACATGTACATATGTATATATTTTCCCCCAAGACATTGCTGAATATGGTCTATAATTTTATCAATACTATGTCAGTACACTGACTTTCATAGCCTGACAGGACAACCTGTTATTTTTATGGGGAACATATATTCAAAACTCCAAACAAATGTATATTTTTGGAAGGTAGCCATTCTTAAGATGGAAGCTTTCTATAATATAAAATAATTGGGCCATGCACAATGGCTCAACTCTTACAATGCCAACACTTTGGGAAGCTGAAGCGAGTGGATCACTTGTGTCCAGGAGTTTGAGACCAGCCTAGGCAACATGGCAAAACCTTGTCTCCACAAAAAACACAAAAAAATTAGCTGGGCATGGTGGCATGCACCTGTAGTCCCACCTACTCGGGAGGCTGAGATGGGAAGATCACCTGAACCCAGAGCCCAGGAGGTCAAAGCTGCAGTGTGCCCTGCCAGCTGGCACCACTGCACTCCAGCCTGGGTGACAGAGCCAGCACCTATCTCCAAAAAATAAAATAATTACTTGTGTAACTTATAGGATTCTTTTTTCCTCTGGCTGTGTAGCAGTATTTCTTTTCTCCAAATTTTATAAATTGATTTTTAAAAAATGTCTTAGTGGCCATATCAGTTCAACATATACCGAAACTTATAGTAGAAAAACGCTACTTCAAAGGAAATGATTTCTCAAAGTAATATTAGCATGTGTGTGCTGAGGCTAGTAATAAAGTGGGTTTGAAACAGGAAGTTGTTTAGTACTTTCCAAATGCCGTGCTAGAGATTCACTTTGATTCTCTTCCAGGCTGCCCGGTCTCAGGGCGTAGATTGCCTCGTGGCTCCCTATGAAGCTGATGCACAGTTGGCCTATCTTAACAAAGCGGGAATTGTACAGGCCATAATTACAGAGGACTCGGATCTCCTAGCTTTTGGCTGTAAAAAGGTACCCAACTCTGACCACTATATAGTACTTTTCTATGTAGATAGGAGTAGTGTAAATCAAGAAGCTGCAGTTTTTCCTGTCCAGGAAATTATTATAATTTATAATATTTATAATACTTATAAAGTTTTATAAAATAAATTATTTTAATAGAATATTTGCAACTGACATCTATTTTTATAATGTTAATACTTATTTAAAATGAAAAGAAGGGTTTTGCTGCTTGATGTTTGTGTACTCTGGATCCTTTTCGAAAGTAAGACCTTAAGGTTGGAGGGGTTTGTTATTGTTTTATGCAAATTCTTTAGTAGAATGTGGGCCTATCAGTTTTATTTTTTAACAATGACAACATATGCTTTATATTTCTTGATTAGGTTAGGTATACTAACTTATGTAGTAATGGGTTGCGATGCAGTTATTTAGAATTATGTATAAAACTATTTCATGGAAAACTTTAGGGGAGAATTGAGATACAAAACTACAGGATGTTCTCATTTTTGTTAATGCCTGTATTTATGACTAGAAGGGTCTCTATGAAAAGGTTAATTAATGCTAGGTTACAGTGATAAGTGAGGGAATATGGATGACTTGTTTTCTTCCTGAATTTCTATATTTTCCAAATTTTCTACAATAAACATGTATTGTTTCAACAATAAGGAAAAAGATTACTGAAAAGGTACAAGTGACAGAGAAAGAGAAAATGTTTGTTGTATGCATTACTGTTTGATTATCATGTCAACCCTGTAACATAAGTAGGAAATAAAGAGATGCAAAAAGATCTTTCTTTATACCAGAATTGTGACAATTGAGTCCTGGCTGTGTAGCCTTGTCTAGTTGTATCCTGTGCTTCAGCATAATTTATTTGTAAACTTTGTAGTCATCAGCCTGTCTATCTGTGTCTCCTCTCTTTCAGTGTTATGGTGAAGAACAAGAAAGATTTCTTAACATTATTGCAGTGGCTTAGATAATGACAAATAAAAGTGGCCCTTCTAGGTATTAACAATTTCCCTTCCTTTTGAAGGTGATTTTAAAGATGGACCAGTTTGGAAATGGACTTGAAATTGATCAAGCTCGGCTAGGAATGTGCAGACAACTTGGGGATGTATTCACAGAAGAGAAGTTTCGTTACATGTGTATTCTTTCAGGCTGTGACTACCTTTCATCACTGCGTGGGATTGGATTGGCAAAAGCATGCAAAGTCCTAAGACTAGCCAATAATCCAGATATAGTAAAGGTAAGAGTGAATTGCTATATTGGTAAGTGTCATATTCAGTTTCTGAAGCATTTCCTTAATAAAATAATAAATCAGAATATGGATTTAAATATTCTGTTATGTGAATCACCTATATGACATTACTAAAAGGAGCAAATGACTGAGGCACTAGAACTTTGCTTTAGCAACTACCATATATTGGGAAAATCATGTTTTCTGCAATTGGCAAAAAAGTAGTGATTTTTAAAATAAAGGCTAGTATAAAGAGTCTCAAGGGCAAAATATTATAGGGTAAAATTAAACTCAGAGTCTTTTGACTTCTGTGCTATAACTCTATAGTAGTGGTTTTCAAACTTTTTGGTCTCAAGATCCATTTACCCTCAAGCTCTTTATGGTAATATTTTTTGTTTATGTAGGCAATAGCTATTGATATTTACTGAATTAAAAATTAAAACAAATGTTTATCAATTCACTTAAACTTTATAATAAACTCGTTACATGTTAGCATAAATAGCATGCTTTTATGAAAAATAAAAATTATGAGAGAGAGGAATCATGCATTTATGCAAATCTCTTTAATGTGGCCTAATAGTAAGACAGCTGTGTTTGTATACAAGTTGAACATCCCTAATCCAAAAATCTGAAATGTTCAAAAATCCACAACTTTTTGAGTCCTGGCATGGCAAGTGAAAAATTCCACACCTCATCTCATGTGAAGGGTACACAAAATTATTAAAAATACTGTATAAAAATACCTTCAGTCTATGTGTGTAAGGCTTATATGAAACATAAATTGAGTTTTTTTTCCTTCACCCTCTTGCTGTCAGTGTGTAGAAATGTAAATGAGTTTTATGTTTAGACTTGGGCCCCATCCCCAAGTTATCTCATAATGTGTATATGCAAATATTCCACAATCTGAAAAAATTCAAAATCTGAAATACTTCTGGTGCCAAGCATTTTGAATAATGTGTACCCAACCCGTATCTGCTGCCTCATTAAGTCTCATTTGATATCATGTGTCATATATCCTCTGGAAAATTCTGAGACTCTGGACATCACTACTTTGTAGTTTCTCTTAAAAAATAAACATCAAAAAAGCTCATTTTCCCCCTTGGATATTCTCTAAAGCCCTTACAGTTTGCAGAGCAGAAATTCCGTTTTTCTGTTTCCAAGAGTACAAGGCATGAGTCCTCAGGGCTAAGAGTGATGTAATGTAATGGAAAGATCTCTAGGTTGGAAGATAGTGTCCCAGGTGGGAATAGGACCACATGCCTTAACTAGCCTGTGACTCCAGGATCCCTTTGGTTCTCTGGGTCTTCCCTTTTTCATCTATGAATTTACTGTGCAATGTTTAGGATCCTTTCCAGTTTTAAGCATCCATGACTGTCACAGAAATCAGAATGTCAACTTGGTTTAAAAATATGATCTCGGAATATTTGGATTTTTTTAATTCTCAGGTTTTGGATGTTCTTTGTTTTTTCCTTTCTTGATAAAAAGGACTTTGAAGTTGAATGAATAATGTATCTCAGAGTTACACCTAGAAACACAAACTCGATGTATTATATAACTGTATGTTTTTATCCTTCAAATTAGTAATAGAAAAAACAAAGAAAATACTAGTTATGAGACTTAGAATTTTAAGTGATACAACATGGTTGTGTTAGCTGGTAGAATTTTTTAATGTAGATGAAAGCGGTTAATGTTTCAATCCCTCTTCATGACCCTGTAATGTAAATCAATCAGCCTCGAGGATAATATGTTCCCTGTTTTTTAGTTGTAGATAAAATATTTTTGCATGCATTGTTAGGTTATCAAGAAAATTGGACATTATCTCAAGATGACTATCACAGTACCAGAGGATTACATCAAAGGATTTATTCGGGCCAACAATACCTTCCTCTATCAGCTAGTTTTTGATCCCATCAAAAGGAAACTTATTCCTCTGAACGCCTATGAAGATGATGTTGATCCTGAAACACTAAGCTACGCTGGGCAGTATCCTTTCTGAACCAGAATGGTAGAATTTGAGTATTTTTCTTCAATATTTTTATGGTGGTATTTTTTGTGAGGCATTTAGTAAAAAGCTTGCAAATTATTTTTTGCTTTTTCTTATAGTGAAATCTGTATATTGTTCATTTAAATTACCTTGCTAGATAAAAATTTAGAACAACTTTTTGTTCATAAACCGAAGGCTCATCCGCTATGCATTCCCCTTAGATTGACTGACAGGAGCATACACAGGGTCCGTCACTTACGGTACACATTCCAAAAGTGGCTCTTGAGAGGACCTCCTTGTGGCAAGCAAGCTCAACTTACCAGGAGGAGCGTTCTGGGCATTTGAGTGCACCAGGAGAGGATGCCCTTCCCATAGCCACCGGCCATGTGCATGCAGGCTGATTCGGAGCCCTGAGTCACTTAGGTGGTGGCTAGGACTTTCCCCTCTGTTTCCCTTGAAAGGGAGGGAGTCAATGATGGCATGGGCCCTCGTCAGAAGACACCAACTCCTGCAGGGACAGATAGAGACTAGCAAACTGTGTCTTTGCTTTCAGTAATGCTGATGCGTAAAGTAAGGAGACTCCATTTAAGTCATAAACATATGGATTTTCTTTGACAATAGACAACATTTTTCCATCTTAGTTTAGTATCATTTGGTTAGTTGTTAATAAATACCTTTTTCCTTAATCTTACTAACCTAGATATGTTGATGATTCCATAGCTCTTCAAATAGCACTTGGAAATAAAGATATAAATACTTTTGAACAGATCGATGACTATAATCCAGACACTGCTATGGTAACGTTTTGATGACCACTCTATGAAAACACATTTTAGTTATGTCTCAAGAGCTGTGATTAAAGGCAAATCTTCATACACTAAAGCGTCTTCTAAGCGTTTCTATATCCAGGCTCTGTGCAGAGTGTACATTAAAAACAACTTGATCCTAGAGAAATTACATGTATTAGAGCATAGGGATATTGGTTAATTTTTTAAAATTAAAGAAGTGACTTATTTATTATCAAACCCTTATCCTTGAGCATTTCTTTGACTATACCAAGCATTTGATGCCTTTTTTTCTCATCTCACCCCGTTCAGCTTCTGTGGCATTTGGCTTTTTTGAAGACCCAAACCTAGGAATGCTCGGGAGTTAAAGCTGTTTTTTCACTCATGCACAACTTAACAAATATTTAATGCATGCCCTGCTATTTCTTTAAACAATTTGCTGTTTTCTTTTTTTTTTTTTTTTTTTTCTTTGAGACAGTGTTTCACTCTTGTTGCTCAGGCTGGAGTGCAGTGGTGTGATCTCAGCTCACCATAACCTCCACCTCCCAGGTTCAAGCTATTCTGCCTCAGCCTCCCGAGTAGCTGGGATTACAGGCATGCACCACCACGCCCGGCTAATTTTGTATTTTTAGTAGAGATATGGTTTCTCCATTTTGCCCTGGCTGGTGGGAAACTCCCAAACTCAGATGAGCTACCTGTCTTGGTCTCCCAAAGTGCTGGGATTACAGGCGTGAACCACCGCGCCTCGCCACAATTTGCTGTTTTCTTCTGCTTCTTCAGTATTGTATGTATTCCTTAAGATACTGTCTCCCATCATTCTCTTTCTCTTTGTATTCCTGTTTATCCTCTGTTCTCTTTTCTGTTTACATTTCTTCCTTAGGTAAATCCATAGGGCTTTAATCCCATTTACGTAAAGAACTCCCATCTCCATCTTTACTCCAGTCTCTTTCCTGTACACCAACCACAGAATTCTCACTGTCTCTTGCAGCTCTGATTTCCTCAAGTCTATTCATAGGCAAAACTAAACTCTTCATGTTTTTAATCAACTTTTAATCACATTTCTCTTTTATGTTTCTACTTAGCACTTATTACTGTACAACATTATGCTTCTATTCTTTTCTGATTCTTTGCAATAGAATGTGGTCTTCATAAAGGCAGAACTTGGTGGTCCTCACTGCTGTATGATGTTTTACTATGTTTATATGTTGAGTGAATGAGTGTCACCTATAGGTCTCACACCGGAAAACTTGGAAATAAACTTTGGCTTCCATTTCATTGCTACAACCTCTTGCCTCTTTGAGTTGTCCTTCTGGTTAACATTTGCTTCTTTCCCCAAGCTTCCAGTTTAATTCTTGCTCACTACTTTATTGCTTTACTAAACATTTATCAAGCACCGAAACAATGTAATTAGGTTAGCTAGGGTTCTGGAATATGAAGAGAAATGAGAAATATAGGAAAAGTAAGATTCTTGCCAGTCAAATGCCCATTGCCTAAATAGGAAGGAGATGTGATTCTATGGAGAGAAATGGGGTAAGTGCTATACTAAAGATGTATTCTATGCTCTGTAGAAACAAAAAGCATGTTCCTCACTCCACCTAAGAGAATGCTTCATAATACTGGCAAACATTTTCTGAGCATTTACTATGTTCCAGGTGCTCTTTTAAACACCTTAGACATAGCAACTCATTTACTCTTCAGAAAGCCTCTGAAGTCAGCACCATTCTCATTTTACAGATGAGGAAACAACTAGAAGACACTTAAGTAACTTTTCCAGCTCACCATTTTAATAAATAGGGAAGCTGTGACTCCAAGCCAAGCTCTCTACTGTCTGCTCAAGGAGAAATTGATGTGTATCCTCAGTTTGCAAGGATTAGTAGAGTTTTTCAAGATGGGTGAGTGATTTCAGGCTAAAAAACAAAAAAGCAGTGTATGTAGAAAAAGTGATATATTAAGGGAATTCTTAGATTGTTCATTATGGATGGACTAAGAATGTCTTAGTGTTTACCATGTAAAGGAACCAGATCTTGAGAAAAAAAGAAGTAAGCCTAGAAAAGATGACCCCTAACAAACTGGTGATCTACTGAGCACTGAAAAGTAACCATTACTGTAAGCGGAAATAAGCCAGGCCTACCAAGAGAGCACAAATTCGTAACAACACTAAAAATGAACTTTATCAACTTCAGTTATGTAAACTTTCCACTCAGGTTGCCATTTCCCTATTTTCTCACTTTGCCCCGTCTAATATGGTAGCCATGGCCATGTGTGGCTATTTACATTTGTTAAAATTAAATAAAATTGCTATTTTAGTTCTTCAGTTAGAGTAGCCATCTTTCAAGTGCTTACTGGCTAACACTGGACAACACAGAGCTGTTCTATCAGTGCAGGGAATTCTGTTGAATTGTTTACTTCTATCATGTTTTTATATCTAGGGACTCTAATTGTACTTTTTTTGAAGATTTGGATGTCATCTCTTATCTTTCTCTCTCAGAATATGATAATTTTTTGAGTTTTCTTCCACTCTATAACTGCTGTGTCCTTTTCTCCTGTGTTGATATTTCCTCCCCCATGGTGGAAACTTCTGTGCCACCATATTTGAAGGGGTCCCGAAAAGCTCCTGGGGGGCGCTGTGGGAGTGAGTGGGGCTTCTGATGTTGGACTTCATTCTCGGGTGATGTGGTTGGTAACACATTAGATTTGCTTTGTGAATTCTCCAATGTTGGAATGTTCTCTGCACAGTTACATTTTTCCAAAAAGAGATGTCTGCCAAGGGTGTCTAAACTTCGGCTGGCTGTATTTTGAGAGCAGGATAGGGAAAGTGAGTTGGGACAGGCCAGGAAAGGGTAGCATGCATGGTTCCTTGCCATTCAATATTTAGCCTTTTGTTTCATCTCTGTTTTCCGACAAATGAATCTCTCTACCTTCAGAAATGCCTGCTACGTCTGTTACTCTTTGTGAGTTTCAATTGTTCTAGTTCTGAAGGCAGGTAGATGTTTGTTGACTTGACTGTGTGGTCAGGTTGGAGATGGGGACAAGGGGTCAAATAATCCTCTCTTTAGTGAGTTATCCCCCCACCAGGGGCTTCTGTAATTCCCAGGCTTTAATTCTCAAGCCTTTCTCCAGGTTTCTGTAGGTGGAATTGGCTTCTCTTTGATATTCTCTTCTGCCAACAAAGTCTTTTAATTTCTTCCACCTATATTCTCTCTTCACTGTGGTTTAGACGTTGTAGATTATCTCCTAATTTTATTGCAGATGAAGTTTGTGTTTCTTATTTTTATTGTTTTGAGGAATGATTATGGAAAGAAGGAGACTGAAAAGTCCTATCTTTACACACCTGAACTATTGATAGTATTTATCATTTCTTTCTTTTTTTTTTTTTTTTTATTTGAGGCAGGATCTCTTTCTCTGTCCTCCAGGCTGGAGTGCAGTGGCACCATCAGAGCTCCTGGGCTCAAACGATCTTCAGTAACTGGCATCAAGCCTCCTGAGTAGCAGGCACATGCCACTATGCCTGGGTGATTTTGTGTGTGTGTCTGTGGGGTCTCGCTATGTTGCCCAGGCTAGTCTTGAACTCCTGGCCTGAAGCAGTCATTCTGCCTTGGCCTCCAAAACTGCTGAGGTCACACATGTGGAGCCACCACACCTGGCCACAGCATTATATATATTTTTTTTTATTTTGAGTTGGAATCTCGCTGTGTCACCCAGGCTGGAGCGCAGTGGCATGATTTTAGCTCACTGCAACCTCTGCCTCCGAGTTTCAAGTGATTCTTCTGCCTCAGGCTCCCAAGTAGTTAGAATTACAAGCATGTGCCAACACGCCCGACTGATTTTTGTATTTTTAGTAGAGATGGGGTTTCACCATATTAGCCAGGCTGGTCTTGAACTAACCTCAGCCTCCCAAAGTGCTAGGATTATAAGTGTGAGCCACCACACCCAGCCTATAATTTCATTAAGAATGATTCTTAAGCTTTTCCTTTGTCTCACAAACTCAAAAATAGTTGGCTGTGTTGAGTATGTCCCATTACCAATGGCAATGTTATGGAACGCTAAGATGGCCATCCTTCATTAGCTCAAATCCCTGTCAGATTTTTATCCTTCTCAGAGAAATTTCTGTAGGAACCATAATTGTACACCAAATGAATTTTTTTTAATCTAAAATTTATTTTTCCCAGTCTGGTTTTCTACTTGTCTATTTCTCTTTTATTTAGTAAAACCATCAGTGGGATCTAATGCCATGAGCCATACTGATAAAGCTATTTTTTTACATTCATTCCCTCAATTAAATTACCTTCCTTATTAATTCTCAAAGGGTGTTCTGAATAATGTCATCTGTTTTATTTTATTTTTTTCCCTTTCTTTAAGTGAAAGGCTTAGATTAGATTCTGAGTTCATGTGGGATTTCTGTCAGGTGGGATTGTAATGATATTTTTTTGTATCTTTGCTAATTTTTTCCCTTTGGCTGTCCTTCTCTATTAGAATATCTTTGACATCCTCTTAGATCCTTGTCTTCCAAAATATGTAGTAATTGTGAGTAACTTTTTTTTTTTTTGAAACGGAGTCTCCCCGTCGGCTTACTGCAACCTCCGCCATCTGGGTTCAAGTGATTCTCCTGCCTCAGCCTCCCAAGTAGCTGGGATTACAGGTGCATGCCACCACACCTGGTTAGTTTTTGTACTTTTAGTAGTGGCGGGGATTCACCATGTTGGCCAGGCTGGTCTTGAGCTCCTGACCTCAAGTGATCTGCCTGCCTCGGCCTCCCAAAATGAAGGGATTGTAGGCATGAGCCACCGTGCCTGGCTGCTTTCCATTTTAAAGACACCTTTTTCCTGACCACATTTCTTCAGTTACAGTCTTATTTCTTACACCATTTGTATTAGGAAGATTTTTATTTATTTGTTTGCTTTTAATTTTTTTTTCTACACCTGCTCCCGCTCTTGATTTTTTTTTTTTTTTTAAATGAGCTAACAAAGTTGCTTGACTCTCTTCAGAAGAAAAACAGGCCTAGGAATATAAGAAACATTTAATGGAAAAGTACAGGACCAGCAAAGTAGGGAATGTTATTCAAGGACGGTTGTTTCATCAACAGCTGTTCTTTTTAAGGGTAACTTAAGATGTTTATTTATAATTTATGTTGATACAGAATGAAATAAATTGATTATTTTCTTTCTGCAAATAACCTTTTTCCTTTTCCTTTTCTAGCCTGCCCATATAAGAAGTCGTAGTTGGGATGACAAAACATGTCAAAAGTCAGCTAATGTTAGCAGCATTTGGCATAGGAATTATTCTCCCAGACCAGAGTCGGGTATTGTTTCAGATGCCCCACGATTGAAGGAAAATCCAAGTACTGTGGGAGTGGAACGAGTGATTAGTACTAAAGGGTTAAATCTCCCAAGAAAATCATCCATTGTGAAAAGACCAAGAAGTGGTACGTATTTCAGTTTTGCAAAATGCTGGTGGATATGGGTCATATTTAAGAAATTACTGCCCAATGCAAAGTCGTGACGATTTTCTCCTATTTTCTTCTAGAAGTTTTATGGTTGTATTAGTCCATTTTCACCCTGCTGATAAAGACATACCCAAGACTGGGCAATTTACAAAAGAAAGAGGTTTAATGGACACACAGTTCCATATGAATGGGGAGGCCTCACAATTATGGTGGAAGGTGAAAGGCACGTCTTAGATAGTGACAAACGAGAAGAGTGAGAGCCCAGTAAAAGGGGTTTCCCCTCATAAAACCATCAGATCTCATGAAACTTATTCACTACCATGAGAACAGTATGGGGGAAACAGCCACTATGATTCAGTTACCTCCCACCAGGTCCCTCCCACAACACATAGGAATTATGGGAGATACAATTCAAGATGAGATTTGGGTGGGGACACAGCCAAGCATCATCATTAGTTTTAGCTCTTACATTTTACAGTTTTAGCCTGTGAGCCATTTTGAGTTAGTTTTTTTTTTTTTTAATATGATGTGATGTAAGGATTATGGCTTTTTTTTACCTTGTGTATATGGCTGTCCAATTGTTCCAGCACCCTTTGTTAAAAAGTTTTCTTTTCCCCATTTAATTGCCTTGGCACATCTGTTTAAAATCAGCTGACCACATACATGTGGATCTTTTTCTGAACTCTGTTATTCTATACCATTGCTCTCCATATCTATCTTTACATCAGACAAACTTTTGATTACTGTGGCTTTATAGGAAATCTTGAAGTGGGACAGTGTAAGTCTCTTAAGTTTGTTTTCTTTTGAAAAGTTGTTTTGGCCATTCTGTGTTTTTCACATTTCCAGGTACATTTTAGAATTTAGCTTTTTAATTTCTATAAAAAAAAGGCCAGGCATAGTGGTTTGCACCTACTTAACTGCAACGTTTTGGGAGGCCAAGGCAGGTGGATTGCTTGAGCCTGGGAGTTCAAGACCAGGCTTGGCAACATAGTGAGACCCTGTCTCTACAAAAAAAATTTTTAGGGCCGGTGCAGTGGCTCACACCTATAATCCCAGCACTTTGGGAGGCCGAGGCAGGCAGATCACTTGAGATCAGGTGCTCCAAGACCAGCCTGGGCAACATGGCAAAACCCCATCTCTTCTAAAAATACAAAAAATTAGCCAGGGATGGCGGCACACATCTGTAATCCCAGCTACTTGTGAGGCTGAGACAGGGGAATCACTTGAACCTGGAAGGCAGAGGAAATTAAGAAAGCTGTCAGCTGGTTATTTTCCAAAGCTGCAGCTTCCCTGCTCAAAGGGTCTTACTAGTTCAGAATACATTATCGTAAAACAAAAAATAAAAACAAAAGAAATTTTTTAAAAATTAGCCGAATATGGCGATGCGTGTCTGTAGTCCCGTCTATTCAGGAGGCTGAGGTGGAAGGATCACTTGAGCCTCGGAGTTTGAGGCTGCAGTGAGCCATGGTCACATCACTGTGCCCCAGCCTGAGTGACAGAACAAGACACTGTCTCAAAACAGATAAAAAATAAAAATAAAAAGTCTTTTGCGATTTAGTTGAATCCATACATCAATTTGGAGAAAGTTGACATTTTAACAATACTGAGTTTTCTGATTCATTCATTTACGTCTTTAATGCTTTGTAGTTTTCATTGTACAGATCTTAACATATCTGTTGTCAAATTTATCTTTATATATCAGATTTATGATGCTGCTGTAAATAGTGTTTTCAGTTTTGTTTTCTAGTTGTTAATTGATGGTTTATAGAAATACCGTTGATTTTTGTACATTAATCATATATTTGCAAACTTGCTCACATCACGTACTAGTTCTAGTATCTCTTTTGTGGAATATACAGGATTTTCTATATAAATTACTATGTCTCCTGTGAATAAAGACAATCTTGCTTCTCCTTTTCCAGTTTAGATACCTTTTATTTATTTTTCTTAATATAAGAATCTAAGCTTGGTTTCTTTTGAACTGCCTGACTTCAGGATTTCCTATAAACCACAGTGTGTGATGTAACAGTGTGTGTGATGTAAAGATAGGTAAGGAGAGCTTTGGTGCAGAATAACAGAGTTCAGGAAAAGATCCACATATATGTGGTCAGCTGATTTTGAACAGATGTGCCAAGACAATTAAATGGGGAAAGGAAACTAGAATCTCTAGTACAATATTGAACAGAAGTGCTGAGAGTAATATACTAGGTATTGGGGAAACATTGGAATATTTTCACCATAGAGGATGTTTAACATGGAAAGAATGATTATAATTGCTTCCTTCTCTCTTAACTTCCTTCCCTCAGACATCTACATCAGTGAATGAAATAGCAACAATTAAAATAAAGACTTGCAGATTTTAGTTCATGCTTTTATTTTTCAAATTTAGGTATAGATTATACATATTCAGCTAAAATATCCTGATTCCTTATGAACCTAAATGATTTTCATGATAATTATCTCTGAACCTTTGTTTCTTCATATGAAATAAAAGGTTTTTGTGTATGTTATATAAGGTAATACATACTTATTATAGAAGAAGTACACTGTACATACATGTTCGTTCGTTCTTTCTTTTTTTTTTTTGAGACAGAGTGTGGCCTATGTCACCCAGGCTGGAGTGCAGTGGCGTGTTCTCGGCTCACTGCAGCCTCCACCTCCTGGGTTCAAGGAATTCTCTACCTCAGCCTCCCAAGTAGCTGGGATACAAGCGTCCACCACCACACCTGGCTAATTTTTGTATTTTTAGTAGAGATGGGGTTTCACCATGTTGGCCAGGCTGGTCTTGAACTCCTGACATCATGATCCACCTGCCTCGGCCTCCCAAAGTGCTGGGAATATGGGTGTGAGCCACTGCCCCTGGCCTATACATGTTCTTTCATTTTCTTCTGCTACGATCAAGATATGCTGTCCCTTTTATGTAGATAGCTCACTATCAGCAAGTTTACAAGTTATTTATGTCAGACTAAGTCTACTTTTTTATAACTACAACTTATCAATAGGTTTTATCCCCTTTCTACACTCACAAACACAGAAACAAAACAAAAGAACTAGAGCAAGTTTAATTCCTATTTCATGTACCAGCCCCTCAGATGATTTAAAGATAGCCATTGTGACACTCCTAAATTTCTCTTCCAGGCTGTTATGTTCCTTGGACATTCAGGATATAATACAGGTTTTTAATAATAGCATAATTGTTAAAGTGAGTATGATTATTGAAATGTGGTCTGCTTACCACAGAATAAATATTCAGAATTGTGGCACTATTTCAGTCCTGTGCTTGTATTATTGCAAACTAAGATTGCATTCACATTCTTGCAATCTGGCATTTTGCTGGAATTTGCTGAGTTGATAATTGATATTTGCCATTTGCTGTTAAGCCAGGTCTAGTTACATTTTAAACTTAAATGTGGGTTAACTCATTCCTCTTACAATAATCTTAATTCATTTTAGTTCATTGTTCTGCCTGTTGATTTTTTTTGTTTGAACCTTTGTATTTTCTTTCTTTTTTTTTTTTTTTTTTTTTGAGGCGGAGTCTCGCTCTGTCGCCCAGACTGGAGTGCAGTGGCTGGATCTCAGCTCACTGCAAGCTCCGCCTCCCGGGTTTAGGCCATTCTCCTGCCTCAGCCTCCTGAGTAGCTGGGACTACAGGCGCCCGCCACCTCGCCCGGCTAGTTTTTGTATTTTTAGTAGAGACGGGGTTTCACTGTGTTAGCCAGGATGGTCTCGATCTCCTGACCTCGTGATCCACCCGTCTCAGCCTCCCAAAGTGCTGGGATTACAGGCTTGAGCCACCGCGCCCGGCCTGAACCTTTGTATTTTCTAACAAATGGGTATTATCTATGTCATCTGGAAATTGATGAGTCTAAAAGTTTTGGTTGCAGTATGTCTGCTTTTATAATGTTTAACTGAATCAGAGCAAGTACAGAAATCTGGAGTATATGAGACAGACTTCCTTTTGACTAACAGTTGCCAGTAGTAGTCTTCTAGGCCTGCGCAACTTGCTGCAAATCCCCATAACTAATATACAGTAGGTATCGCTTTACATCGTCTGCTAGGATGATGCGAGAGACACTCAAGTGTCTTGCCAAATTCAAGACGTGCTTAACTTACGGAGTCCCCAAACAGCTATGCTAATAACCTTATTGAGAAAAAAAAAAAATGAGGTTAATCTGGTGTGGCTTCTGAAAGCCTTGTTGGGGAGCCTGGAACACTTGTTTTTCTTCTTCTGCAAGGACTCACAATTCCCTGCATAATAAACAGATTTCACTTTTGCCAGGAGTCAACATCTAATTTGCTGATACAGCTTTTTAAAAATCTGTGCCTTAAAAATATGAGACATCTTGTTTCTGGTATTTTGGTAGCACTAACCTGTCTTATCAACTTCACAAAGATTACGGTAGTGTGCACTTACAGCTCCGTGGAGAAGAAGCTGTACAGACTCAGAATCAGTCAAAGTCATTCAAAGAACCTTAGTGCTGACTCTATGTACTTACCTATCTCAGACTTTAAACTTTTGTTATTATTTAGTTTTATGATTTATTTTAGTACCACAGAATATATTTGACACATAGCAATCTTCTTGGGCCTCATAGTGAAGTAATGAGGATCAGAGCTACAGCACAAATTACTTAGGACTATTTGACAGTCACAATATACATCAAAACCCAGAACACATAAACCGTATGTATCAATAGCTGCTGGTTTTATTGGAACATTTTAACAATTGATCATTAACCATATATTTACATATAAATTTTCCTGGAGAATTTTTTATATTCAAAATTAGACCCTTAGTGTAATGAATACATCACCACGCAGGATTGATTATGCTCTGAAATTTTGATTTGGGTAATTTTAACATGAAATTGTATAAACAGCTGATATTAAACCTTAAACCAATGTGTGAAATTATAAAACAGAGCTAAGGGAATTTTTTTGAATCATCCTTATCCTTATGTTTTCTTTTATGAGGCATGGTTTTTTTAAAAAAAAATAAGTCCTTATTTTTAGGACAATGTGATGTAGACTGAAGTTAAGGCCACATCTCTAAGTACATGTGAAACAAAGATTTACAGATAATTTTGTTTTTATTTAGAAGAGTTGTCAGAAGATGACCTGTTGAGTCAGTATTCTCTTTCATTTACAAAGAAGACTAAGAGAAATAGCTATGAAGGCAATAAATCATTGAGCTCTTCTGAAGTGTTTGTGCCTGACCTGGTAAATGGACCTGCTAACAAAAAGAGCGTAAGCACTCCACCTAGGACGAGAAATAAATTTGCAACACTTTTACAAAGGAAAAATGAAGAAAGTGGTGCAGTTGTGGTTCCAGGGACCAGAAGCAGGTATAGTTATGTCTCCAGAATGTTGATTGTCTGTTGTATTATGTACTCTGTTGGTATTTATTTTGTCTTTTTTTAAAATTAATTTATTATACGTTAAGTTCTGGGGTACATGTGCAGAACGTGCAGTTTGGTTGCATAGGTATACACGTGCCATGGTGGTTGGCTGCACCCATCAACTCGTCACCTACATTAGGTATTTCTCCCAGTGTTATCCCTCCCCTAGCCCTCCATCCCCCGACAGGCCGGGGTGTGTGATGTTCCCCTCCCTGTGTCCATGTGTTCTCATTGTTCATCTCCCACTTATAAGTGAGAACATGCAGTGTTTGGTTTTCTGTTCATGTGTTAGTTTGCTGAGAACGATGGTTTCCAGCTTCATCCACGTCCCTGCCAAGGACGTGAACTCATCCTTTTTCATGGCTGCATAGTATTCCATGGTGTATATGTGCCACATTTTCTGTATTCAGTCTATCACTGATGGGCATTTGGGTTGGTTCCAAGTCTTTGCTATTGTAAATAGTGATACAATAAACATACGTGTGCATGTGTCTTTATAGTAGAATGATTTATAATCCTTTGGGTATATGCCCAGTAATGGGATTGCTGGGTCAAATGGTATTTCTAGTTGTAGATCCTTGAGGAGTTGCCACACTGTCTTCCACAATGGGTGAACTAGTTTACAGTCCCACCAGCAGTGTAAAAGTGTTCCTATTTCTCCACGTCCTCTCCAGCATCTGTTGTTTCCTGACTTTTTAATGATTGCCATTGTAACTGGCGTGAGATGGTATCTCATTGTGGTTTTGATTTGCATTTCTCTAGTGACCAGTGATGATGAGCCTTGAATAAACATTGAGTCTAGAGGGAAGCAGGTGTAGAACCCGCCTTAATCTGATTATAGTTTTATCATGTATTGTCTTAGTTCTGACATAAACCCCTTTAACTTCTAGTACTTTTGTAATCTCTCTGTACAGAATCAGAATAAAAGAGGATTGTAGCCCCTATTATTAATTTTGCATTACAGACTTCTGTTTTTGGGGGGAGTTCCCTTCCCCCCTTTTTTTCCCTACTTTTTTTGTTTCTTTGAGGGCTTAATACAATTTTGCAAAGTATTTTCAGAGATATATTCTAATGTAGATGACTGGAGCTGTAATATTAAGTGAGAACCTGATACCATGCCAGGTGCTATAGTTCACAATTGAGAAAGACAGTTTTTGTTTTCCAGAAGCTTGTAGTTCAGTTGGAAAAATAAATACATAAACAAAAATCTTTCCATACAGTATGGTGAGTACAGAGATAAAGGCATGAATACAGTGTTTGGAGGGCATTCGGGGGCATCTAATGCTGGGGCAGTGGTTGGAAAGGGTGAGAGGGAAGGGATGAGTGTTGGGTGTCCCTGCCTAGTTTTAAATGACAGGTGAAACAGGCAAAGACCAGCGCCAAGTGCCTTCCCAGTAGAGTCAAGACGGCTTGAGGAAAGGTGTAAAGATGGGGAGCAGCATGGGGCCCAGGACAACTCCTTGCTGTCCATCAGTGCTGTGATGACCTCTGCCAGAATTCAAACTGGGGAAAGGTGGGTGGTGAGGGGAGCAGAAATAGGCAGGAGACCATTCACTGAAGGCTTGTATGCCAACGTGGGAACTTTAGGTCTTCTTTAGAGGCGATAGAAACATTGAGAGGGTCCCCGGGCATGATGGCTCACACCTATAATCCCAGCACTTTGGGAGGCCGAGGTAGGTGGAGTTTGAGACTATCCTGATGAAATGGTGAAACCCTGTCCTTACTAAAAGTACAAAAATTAGCTGGACGTGGTGGTGTGCACCTGTAGTCCCAGCTACTTGGGAGGCTGAGACACGAGAATTGCTTGAACCCGGGAGGAGGTTGCAGTGAACCATCACGCCACTGCAGTTCAGCCTGGGTGAGACAGAGCAAGACTCTGTCTCCAGAAAAAAAAACAAAAGAAATTTTGAGAGGGTTTTAGTCAGGGGAGGTGGTGTATGATTTGCTCTCTGTTTTAGGTCAGCCATTCTGAGTGCCTGTGAAGAGTGGGTTCAAGAGGGATCAGGTGGACTGTTGCCGTAGTCCCTGGCAGCAATCATGAGATTGTAAAGAGTCAGTTTAATTTGTGGATTAGGAATTTAGAACCAGAGTCAGGCTCCCTGGATTTGAATCCTGTTGTGTTCATTATAAGATGTGTGACTTGACAAGTTAACTTCTGGGCACTTCAGTTTTCTCCTTTTAAAAATGGGGGCTAACAATTATGACAGCCTTAGGACCAATGAGAGGAGTAAATGAGTTACTCTCAGCAGTGCACCTAAGGCAGTGCCTTACAGGTAGATGATAAACGTATAGTAAGTAACTCTTATTATGTTGACTTTAGATGGTGGTGCCACAACATGAAAAAGGAAATATAAGTGTCAGAAGTGATCTAGGCATGATAGAGTAACACTAAGAGAGAAAAGTTACCAGCTGCTGTATTCCACTAGAAGACTTCAAATGAGTAGTCTTTGTTTTTCAAGTTTTTTATTTTTTATTTTTATTTTTATTTGAGATGGAATTCCACTCTTGTCGCTCAGGCTGGAGTACAGTGGCGCCATCTTGGTTCACTGCAACCTCCACCTTCCAAGTTCAAGCAATTATCCTGACTCAGCCTCCTGAGTAGCTGGGACTACAGGCACCCGCCACCACGCCCAGCCAATTTTTATGTTTTTAGAAGAAACAGGGTTTCACCATTTTGGCCAGGCTGATCTTGAACTCCTGACCTCAAGTGGTCCACACACCTCGGCCTCACAAAGTGCTGGGATTACAGGTATGAGTCACCACACCCTGCCCTGTTTTTCAAGTTTAATAGATCAGGCAGCAGTCAGCTCTGTCTAACCATGATGATGGGAGATGAGCATGAAGGAATGAACCACTGGTAGTTTCTTAGTCTCACCTCAGGTGATGTTTCCAACCCTTCTCCCATGGAGTCTTCTCAAGGAAATAGTTGCAATACAATATGATTAAATAGTAGTTTTGATTCTTCTTTTGCTACTCACCCTCATTAAAGGTGCTTGTTAACAGTGGAATGATGAAAAATTGGCCACAAAAATGGAAAAGTGTTCTAGATAATATGCACTGATTGGGCCAGCCACAGTGGCTCACACCTGTAATCCCAGCACTTTGGGAGGCCGAGGTGGGCGGATCATGAGGTCAGGAGATCGAGACCATCCCGGCTAACATGGTAAAACCCCGTCTCTACTAAAAATACAAAAAATTAGCCAGGCGTGGTGGCGGGCGCCTGTAGTCCCAGCTATTTGGGAGGCTGAGGCAGGAGAATCGCTTGAACCCGGGAGGCAGAGGTTGCAGTGAGCCGAGATCACACCACTGCACTCCAGCCTGGGCCACAGAGCGAGACTTCGTCTCATAAGAAAAAAAAAAGCAAAACACACTAATTAAAAACGTCTAGAAAGTTGACTTCTCTCACTCGGAACAATTTTTCTAACTTGGTTTTGTTTTTCCGCTGGGGTAAGAGTAGAGTTTCCCTGTGCTGCTGCTTCACGTTGAGCTCTTCTTTGGAGACAACGAATGAGAATGTTTGTGTGTCTCTACAGGGCTTGCCTATTTAGTCATTGTAGAAACTTAAGGAAATCTTCTAGTTTGAGACTGTACATGGCTGCTTTATGTAGTTTAGATGTTTCACTAGCAACCTGTTCAGAGGGTGCATTAAGAGATACCTAGAGAAATAATTTTTTTTCTCTATCAGCTTTCTGTGAGAAATAATTATCAGGAGTAAGTCAGTCTTTGATGCATCATTTGATGGCTTACGTTGTATAGCAACATTTAATAATGACTAGATAGGACTAGGCTCACACCTATAATCTCAGCACTTTGGGAGGACAAGGAGGATAGATCACCGGAGGTCAGGAGTTTGAGACCAGCCTGGCCAACATAGTGAAACCTCATCTCTACTAAGTATACAAAAATTAGCTGGGCGTAGTGGCAGGCGCCTGTAATCCCAGTTTCTCTGGGGGCTGAGGCAGGAGAAATGCTTGAACCCAGGAGGAGGAGGTTGCAGAGAGTTGAGGTCGCACCCCTGCACTCCAGCCTGGGTGACGGAGCGAGACTCCATCTCAAAAAAAAATTTTTTTTTAATTAACTGGATATTATTAAATTAGTTTTCAAAGTTAATTTTCAAAGTAATTTTGCATGTTTTTCTATTTCTCACAAAAATATTATGAGATACACAGGATTGATGCTATCTTCACTATTTGGGGTTAAGAGACTGAGGCTCTGAGTTAAGCATTCTCAAGGTTGTATAGTTAGTAGTGGTGGTAGGAAAATTCCTAGTCACAGTTGATACAATGGATTGGAGGCAGCATACAATCCAGTAGGCCTGGATTTGAATTCTCACTCTGTCATCTTTTTAGTTGAGTCATCTTTCACACACTGTTCACCTCCCTGAGCCTATTTCTTCATAAAAAATGGATGATTATATACATGAGTCTGTTGTGAAGGTAAATAGAAACTCTGCATATCAAGCACCTGGCATAATGCCTAGTCATTAACATATGTGCAAGCATTACCACTCCTCTCTTTTTAATAGAATGCAACTAAAAGGAGATACCAAACATGTAAAACGTTGTCACCAATTTGCCTGCATTTTGGAAGCCTGTTTTAAGTCTTTATTATTTTTATTTTGTAGGTAGTTATCACAGAAACATGCCCGTTTTATCTTTCGAGATCTGGAAATACAAGTCAATTAAGTAACAGTATAGGCCAGTTGGGAGGAAGGTTCTGAGTTTTAATTCCGTTTGTTGCTAGCCAATTAATTTTATAACCCTGGCATTGTCACTATCACTTCTCTTTACCTGGGAAATGATATGTGGAAGAATAGTTGGGCATCACAGGAATTACTGTTGATTTAAAAATGGATTTGCAGTCCTATCTAGGAGCTCATGTTTTCTGCTTACTGCAAAGCCTTGTAAGAGCTTTTCTTCCGTATACTGCTTCCTGCCCCCTCCCCATACAACTAATCTAGGGATTTGGTGAAAGGATAGAAAGGATTTTTACTCTCTAGCATTTACTAAATATTCTGTTCATTATCTTGGATTTGAACTAATGCTTACTAAGGAGGTAAATTCTGTTTAAGTTTTATGTTTTATCTGATCATGTACACTAGGATATTTTTTTAAACCTAAAAACTCTTCTTGCCTCCTCAATAATACTGATCTTTCATTTTTATTGGAATTTTTTTTTTCAAAGCTGCTATGCTAAATAAGTGATACCTCTTTAGTAATATAGAGTTTAATGATTGATTTGAAAGAAAGTCTTAACCTGTATATTTAAAAGAGTGCAGAAGTTTATAGGGTATATAACATGCTGCTAGATTAGTATACTATTACAAGTTCCCAGATGGTATAATGCTAGGAGCAAAGCTAAGATGAAGGGTAAATAGCTAATTTCTTTAATTTTGCTTCCTACAAAATATGAGAGAATAGCTGTAAATTGTCCTTTTGGTTGCATATTTCTACATCTGTTCATATGTTTGACCATCTTTTAGCCCCATCCTAGGTACTGTGGAAGATACAAAGACGTGGGAAGTACCTGCCCTCAAAGAGTTTATCTTCTATTTGAGAGTCCATAAGTTTAGGAAAAGAACAGCTATATGATGATTAGGCATAAATAAAGTACAGAAGTTCCAAGTACATGTGTATATAGAAGACTGCTTTTAGAAAGTCCTCTCTAGACCGGGCGCTGTGGCTTACGCCTGTAATCCAAACACTTTGGGAGGCCGAGGTGGGTGGATCACCTGAGATTGGGAGTTTGAGACCAGCCTGACCGACATGGAGAAACCCGTCTCTACTAAAATGCAAAATTAGCCCGTGTGGTGGCACGAGCCTGTGCCATCCCAGCTACTCAGGAGGCTGAGGCAGGAGAATCACTTGAACTCGGGAGGTGGAGGTTGCAGTGAGCCGAGATCGTGCCACTGCACTCCAGGCTGGTGACAGAGAGAGACTCCGTCTCAAAAAAAAAAAAGTCCTGTCTAAAAATTCATTGCATAAATAGAATTCTAAATGTGTGAATGTTGGCATAATCAAAATTTGAATTTTGACTAAAATTTAAGATTTTTTATGCCTTTATGAAATTATGTATTTATGAGACTGTTTTCAAAAAGAAACTAATTATTCCATTTTGAATCTTGACACCCCTTGAGAAAACTCTAAAATACTTATACTTATTGTTTCTATTCCTTTTTTCCGGTTAGGTTTTTTTGCAGTTCTCTAGATTCTATTGACTGTGTGTCAAACAAAGTGAGCAGCCAGCCTCTGGATGAAACTTCTGTCACAGATAAAGAGAACAATCTGCATGAATCAGAGTCTGGAGACGAAGAAGGCAAGAGGCTGGTTGACACAAATGTACCACATAATTCAAGTGATGACATACCGAATAATCATATTCCAAGTGATCATATTCCAGACAAGGCAACAGTGTTTACAGATGAAGAGTCCTACTCTTTTAAGAGCAGCAAATTCACAAGGACCATTTCACCACCCACTTTGGGAACGCTAAGAAGTTGTTTTAGTTGGACTGGAGGTCTTGGAGATTTTTCAAGAACGCCGAGCCCCTCTCCAAGCACAGCATTGCAGCAATTCCGAAGAAAAAGCGATTCCCCCACCTCCCTGCCTGAGATTAGTATGTCTGACGTGTCTCAGTTAAAGAGCGAGGAGTCCAGTGATGATGAGGCTCATCCCTTACGAGAAGGGGCGTGTTCTTCACAGTCCCAGGAAAGTGGAGAATTCTCACTGCAGAGTTCAAATGCATCCAAGCTTTCTCAGTGCTCTAGTAAGGACTCCGATTCAGAGGTAAGTCAAATCCTGAAGGCTTCGTTTTCACATTTATATGTAAGAAGAAATAGATTGTTACTGAAATCATTGAGGAAATTTTTCCTACATGTAAATGACGAGCTATATTAATTTTTTTCATTCTCACTTCTACTGTGCAGAAAGTTCACATTTTATTCATTTGAAGGCCTTCTCTGTATTTTCACATTTTAAACTCCAATACATGTAAATTAACTCTGTGTATTTCCTGAATCACTGTGTTCCACTGGTGGGTATCTCAAGGTGTGTGCCACAGTTAAAACCTAGGCAGAGTGATAATCTGTGAAATGAAAAATTATTATCAGTTTGTTTAAATCCTTAATATGCTCTTGAATTCAGATAACATTTAAGACCTTATAAGGGGCCAAGTGTGATGGCTTATGCCTGTAATCCCAGCACTTTGGGAGGCCGAGGTGAGCGGATCACTTGAGGTACGAGTTTGAGACCAGCCTGGCCAGCATGCTGAAATCCTGTCTCTACTGAAAATACAGAAATATTAGGCAGGCATGGTGATGGGCGCCTGTGATCCCAGCTATTCGGGAGGCTGAGGCAGGATAATCGCTTGAACCTGGGAGGCGGAGGTTGCAGTGAGCCGAGATTGAGCCACTGCACTCCAGCCTGGGGGACAGAGCCAGACTGTCTCAAAAAAGAAAAAGAAAAAAAAAAAAGACAGAGACCTTATAAGGAAGTGGCCCTGTTAATGCAATGTATCCATCTTAAGTTTTAGTACTTCAGAAATGGATTTTCATTTACTCTTCTTATTCCTGCTAAACACCTTATGACAAGACAAAACAGTAATACAAGTGATTTTGTAATTCTGTTTTAAATTAATAAAAGCATCCTAACCAGTTTTTTCTTCTATTAATATATAATATATCTTGTATTCTGACGTAAAATCAAAACTCCAAATAAGTACAGTCGTGTGTTACTTAACTATGTGTTCTGAGACATGCATTGTTAGGTGATCTGATTTGGTCGTTGTACATCATAGAGTGAACGTACACAAACCTAGATGGTCTACCCTACTACACACCTAGGCTAGATGCTAAAGCCTTATTGCTCTGAGGCTACAACCTGTACAGCACGTTATGGAAGTGAACATTGTAGGCAACTATAACACAATGGTAAGTATTTGTGTGTCATACATAGAAAGTTATAGTGAAAATACTGACTATGCAATCCAAATATGCAGACCACCGAATACATGGTCTGCTGTTGAATGAAACATCGTTACACAGTACGTGACTGTACTGCTCGTAAGATCCAGTGATATATTTTTAAATGACATGTTGGCAGTAGCTTTTTTTAAACCTGAATTATCTCAGATTAACCAATATAACATTCCTTCTTTATCTTTATGAACTATAGTAACTGACCAAGTTGTAGGAACAATTATAACCATGGTAATATTTGACAGAGTTTTGATACCTGATAATTCCAAATATTGAACAGCATCCAATAAATCAGTATAGCTTTTATTTATTAAAGAAGAAAATATTTTATTCAAGTTCCCAAAGGAAAGTAGAGATACACTGGACTGAAATTGAAGAAAAAAGCCAAATTAAAATGTGTAAATAAGCTGTTTTCATTTGGAGAAAGCTGAAATGTATTCATATATTTGAACCCAAAATCTGTCCCCTGTGCCTTTTTTTACTTCTTTTTTTTCCCCCCAAATCGGGCAGCCTCCTGAGCCAGAGTAGGCTCAGAGACTTCCTTCTTATGTTTTTTTTTTTTGTTGTTGTTGTTTTGCGACAGAGTCTCGCTGTGTCGCCCAGGCTGGAGTACAGTGGCACAGTCTCGGTTCACTGCAACCTCCGCCTCCTGGGTTCAAGTGATTCTCCTGTCTCAGCCTCCTGAATATTTGGGATTATACGTGTACACCACCACGCCTGGCTAATTTTTGTTTTTTTGGTAGAGATGGAGTTTCACCATATTGGTCAGGCTGGTCTCGAACTCCTGACCTCAGGTGATCCACCCCCACCTCAGCCTCCCAAAATACTGGGATTACAGGCGTGAGCCACCTCACTCGGCCCTTCTTACGTTTTTAAGAGGCTGCCGAGCCATACCCTTGGCCGCCTTGGAGGCTTCTGCTTTTCTTTTCCCTTTCTTTTGCTTTGCCTTCAGTTAGTCCATCCTGAGTACTGTGCATACTAGACTAGAAGAGTGTTTCTTTTACTATGAACCTCCATCTTTATCTCTTCTTTGTCATTTCTACTTCGTACTGCATCTTCTCTTACTGCCACTTGGGTACCACAGCATTGGCTGTCTTGAACATCTTTCATAAAAACATCACTGTTAATTTGTGAGGATATTAAGTCTGCTGAGTTCCTTTGGGGTTATCTTTTTTATATTTCCAGCATGCATCTTACTGTTTCATTTACTTTGGAAGCGTTTAGCCAGGTTTTCCTGGGAAGCCCTATCAGCTCCCGCTGTAGGCTGGTCATACTAATAGAATTCCTCATTTTGTCTTCCGGGCTAACCTTTTTTAATATACTAATGGTTATAGAAATATGAATCCTCCTCCCCTAGCCACACCCCCCCGAAAATTAACAAACTAACCAAAACTAGGAATCATTCATTAAG
This sequence comes from Piliocolobus tephrosceles, assembly GCF_002776525.5. Lineage (NCBI taxonomy): Eukaryota > Metazoa > Chordata > Mammalia > Primates > Cercopithecidae > Piliocolobus > Piliocolobus tephrosceles. Next base: position 6,678,525 of record NC_045434.1, on the reverse strand, counting down.
TCATCTCTTTTGCTGCCAGATGTAGTAAACTCTTATTAGAATAAATAGTTGATTCTCAAAGAATTTGATGCTGACAGTTAACGTAAAATGATATAATCTTTCTTTGATTCAGAAATGTTTCAGAAAGCTGTGATGCCCTTGGGGCATCATTTTGAATATCAGTTTTTATCCTACAGTTCAGAAGAAAATGCTCCAATATTAGAGCCTTCTGTTGGTAGTTCACTGTGAAAAGCAACAATCATAGATTCTGTGTTGAGTTCCTTGACCGTATTTGAGGTTGAAGTCATCTTAGGACCTTCCTTGTGATCTTCAGGAAATGATTTAGCCCAGAGTCACAATACTGTTAGCTATGAGCAAGGAATGTTAGGGTTTCTGTAAGGTATAACACAAGTTAATGGGGTGCTTTTCACTATTGGGTTTTTTTATTGCCCTTTGTTTTTTGTTTTTTGTTTTTTTGAGTCTGTTCTGTTGCATAGACTGGATTGCAGAGGTACGATCTCAGCTCATGCAACCTCCACCTTGGGCGTTCAAGCGATTTTCCCCACCTCAGCCTCCCAAGTAGCTGAGACAACAGGCATGTGCCACCATGCCCAGCTAATTTTTGTATTTTTAGTAGGGACAGGATTTCACCATGTTGGCCAGACTGGTCTCGAACTCCTGACCTCAAGTGATCTGCCCACCCACCTTGGCCTCCCAAAGTACTGGGATTACAGGCATGAGCCTCCACACCTGGTCTCATTGTCCTCTTTTATTTGACTTTCATGGGAATGCAGATTATAAGAGAACTCTCCATCTATAGAAAAGTCTTATCTGATAGAAAATTGGGGGCAGAGGGTAGGTCTGAAAGTCATCACTAAAGATGAAGTGCATTTAATACAATACAACTCCACTTTAAAGTGGATACCTTTTTTTTCTCTTTAAAGTTAAACATGTTACTTGATTAAAAGAAAGGATGGAGCTGCACCTGTTCAACTTATTTTAGCTAGTAAGATGAAAACTGTTAACCACACATGTGTAACTCAACATTTTTACAGTAGGAGACTCGTGTTTTATCTGACTCTGCATTTTTACATCCTCTTCTAACAGTTCATAAAATACTTTAATTTTAAATAGATATTTTATATAATTGACCTCTCCAGCTGAAACACCTTGCTAGCTTCTTCAATGAAATTGGCAAACATCATCCTTTCCATATTAGATTCATTTTCTTTTATTAACTCTCTCCCATGTTCTTATTTATTTTCCATTTTGTTGAATATTGGTTTGTTGTCATAAAAATTCTATAGTAAAAATATAATTTTATTTTATTTTTTGATCTGGGGACTCAAGGAATCTGATTGCAATATTAAGTTACTTGACAGTCAAAGTGACCAGACCTCCAAGCTACGTTTATCTCATTTCTCAAAAGACACACCTCTAAGGAACAAGGTAAAACATTTATTTAATTTTTTTTTTAATTTCAGAAGCAGTGTATGCTTACAACTATAAAATGAGAAATACAAGCAGAATTAAAAATTGAAATACCTGTAGTCTCTCATTTATATAAAAATGTCTGCTTTAAAACTTCATGTTTGACTGTAGGTGTTTAAGCTATGTAACTTATTTTCTCTTGCAGTGTGTATGAAAGATCATTTTCCATGTACTTTTAGTCATTAATGTGATGACTTTATAATATGCAGTTGTATGGGTTTGGCCAATCCGCTTATTTTTGTCATTTACCCTAAATTCTTTTGCTCTAGCAAATAATACTGCAACCAAGATCTTGTGGATAAATATTTGAGGACATATTCTTGATTAGTTTGTAAGGATTCATTCCATGGAGTGGTGTTACTGGTCCCAAGGCATGTATGATTTAGCATTGATACATAGTCCCAAGGCGTGTGTGATTTAGCATTGATACATACTGCCAAAAGGCTGCCTAGAAACTGTGTACCCGTGGTTTTTTAAATCCAAATATGTAAATATTTGTGTTACTACATAGTAAAGCATATTTTATATATTAAGCACAAATTAAAGCATATTTTATGTATTAAGTGTTCTTGTTCATCAGTATAAAAACACTATTTCCTAACTTAAAAGATGGATAAAGGTCATAAACAGGTCACAAAAGGAAAAGTACCAATGGTTGATTAATAGATGTTTAACCTCATTTGTTTAACCATATGTTTAACCTTATTAGTAATCAAATAGTGCAAATTAAAATAATTAAATCATTTCTTGCCTCTTCATATTTCCAAAAAATGTTTTTAATTATACTCATTTTTTATGAGAGTATAGAATCACATATTTTAAAAGATAAGTATAGGTCTGCCATTTCTAGAAAAAAAATTGAAAGAGTTCAAATAATTTAAACTAGTAAGTGCATTCTAGAACTTTAGCCTAAGGAAACATTGAGAATTTAAATACAAGAATACTTAATACTGCATTGGTTATAATAGTGAAAAATTGGAAATAATCTAAATAACAATAAGGGAGTGAATTATTAAATAATCTTTGGTTTTAGCTCTTAGTGGTAGAAATACAGGTGAACTTTTTTCTGTTCTTTTTCTTGTATTTTTCTACCATGAGCAGATATTATGTTTCTAGTACCATAAAAACTTTTTAAAATTGTAATACAGGCCCTGCTTATCCATTTGAAAGAAGATGTCCGTCTCACACAATATAAATATAAATTCTACCGTAGTCAATATGGGTTGCTATAACAGAATACCAGAAACTGGATTTGCTTAAATGATAAATATTTATTTCTCACAGTTCTAAAGGCTGGGAAGTCCCAGGTCTAGGCACCAGCAGATTTGGTGTCTGGTGAGAGCCCACTTCCTGGTTTGTAGACAGATGCCTTCTTGCTGTGTCCTTATATGGTAGAGGGAGAGAACATCTCTTTTGTACCTCTTCTTATAAGGGCACTAATCTCATTTCTGAGGGCTCCACTCTCATGATCTAATCACCTCTCAAAAATCCCACCATCACATTAGGAGTTAAGCGTTAGGACTTCAACATGAATGTGGGGGGCACACAACGTTCAGTCCATAGCAAATTCCAATACAGTAAAGATACAAATATAAAATATGTAAATATGAGATTATTTTTTAAATTTTTGAGCAAGAAGGCTTTTGCAGTCATATCTACTAACTTGAAAAGACATTCATTATTAGTGAAAAGGAAAAATATGTTAATAATATGTATAGTGGTGTTTTGTTTAAATACTTTAAAATATTCATGTGCACATTTGCATGTTTGTGGTATCATATTAAGAAGTCTGGAAAGATACATGCAGAATAATTTACAATGATGGATATGACTGGAGATGTAGGAAGTACTTTTCCAAAAGGAGTTATGTCTAGATAGTAAAACATCGTATTATTATTATTCTCAGAGGTTTGCCTTGTCAGGGATGTGAGTACCACTTCTGTTTTGGTGACCCTCCGGGTGAGCTCTCCCGTCTAATACCTAAAATCAAACTCGCGCCTTTTACCTCTATTTCTTCTCAGAATGTGTTTTATCTATTAAATAAAATTATGTTATCTGCCACTTAGTTTCAAAATCCTAAGGTTGTCCTTTTTCTTCATAACTGTCAGTTTGATCCTTCTACAGCAGCTGGAGAAAAACAACCAAACATTGATACCTCTCCAAATTCTAACGTTTATTTCTTTGTCTTCTTTTTTTCTCCCCATCACCAACACATATTTAAGGATTTCATCTTTACTGTGTGAAACTTTAACTTTTTCATTCTTTATACACACACTGCCAGATTCGTATTGTAAACCTTTTTTAATAGACCTCATTCTTACTATCCTGAGAAGCAATAACAAAACTTCATTGTCTCCATTCTGTTCACAGGGTAAAAATCAACCCTTAGTAGAAACAGCCTAAATGTCAATAGAGGTTTGTTTAAGTAAGTTATGGCATACATATACAATGGAAGAACAGGCAACCTATTCAAAATAAAATTCTATTTCCTGTGAACTGAAAAAAATCTCTAAGATACATCATTAAGTGGAATCAAGATACATTAAGTGAGAAAAATGAAGTGTACAACAGCATGTATTATGCTGCCAGTTTGTGTGTATGTGTGTGTGTGTGTGTGTGTGTGTGTGTGTGCGCGCGTGCGTGAGTCTGGATGCACAGGAAGCTGGGAGCAGCAATTGCCTCTGGAAAGGGAGGCAGTGAGAGAGATTCATTTTTTTCTCTGTTCCTTTACAAAAGAGAGAACTTTTAAATTTTATGCCAGGTTTGCTGTTACCTGTTAAAATAATTCATGATGACTTCTGTAATAGACGTTTATAAATAGCACATTTTTACCATTGCTTATGGTTTATTTTGCTCTTACGTATAAAGAATAGTTTGACTGGTCGCAGTAGCTCACACCTGTAATCTCAGCACTTTGGGAGGCCGAGGTGGGTGGATCACGAGGTCAGGAGATCAAGACCATCCTGGCTAACACAGGGAAACCCCGTCTCTTCTAAAAATATAAAATATTAGCCGGGCATGGTGGCAGGCGCCTGTAGTCCCAGCTACTCAGGAGACTGAGGCAAAAGAATGGCGTGAATCCGGGAATTGGAGGTTGCAGTGAGCTGAGATCGCGCCACTGCACTCCAGACCGGGTGACAGAGCGACACTCCGTCTCAATAAATAAGAATAGTTTGAAATTAAAGTTAGTTGATTTAACAGAATGGTCTTAAAATGGGTGTTTAATCTTCAGGTTCCTGGGTTATATAAGTCAATTTCTGCAGACTCTCTTTCTACAACCAAGATCAAACCTCTCGGACCTGCCAGAGCCAGTGGGCTGAGCAAGAAGCCAGCAAGCATCCAGAAGAGAAAGCATCATAATGCCGAGAACAAGCCGGGATTACAGATCAAACTCAATGAGCTCTGGAAAAACTTTGGATTTAAAAAGTGAGTTGCCTTATTTCTTATTCTGAAACAAGATAAACTGTTATTTTCTGTAATTTCCATCCCTTTCTCCCAACTCTTTCTAGTTTCATATGAGTCAATTTTTGTTTCTCTCACTATAAAATAATTATTTTTCTCTCTTCCCTTTAACTGATTCTTTATACTTAATTTCAATTTCTATACCTTCTTTTCATAAAAAGGCGGCAAACTAAAAAAACCAGTTTTCAGTCTGGTTTTGGGGTCTCTGATGTTAAGCAAATTGCTTTCCTAGGCCTTAAGTCTCTTGCCTTCCTTTTTTTATCTCTCAGGATGGTAAAGAGAAAAAAATTTTATTCTATTTTATTTTATTTTGAGACGGAGTTTCGCTCTTGTTACCCAGACTGGAATGCAATGGTGCGATCTCTGCTCACTGCAACCTCCGCCTCCCAAGTAGCTGGGATTACAGGCGTGTGCCACCATGCCCGGCCAATTTTGTATTTTTAGTAGACACGGGGTTTCTCCATGTTGGTCAGGCTGGTCTCGAACTCCCAACCTCAGGTGATCCGCCCGCCTTGGCCTCCCAAAGTGCTGGGATTACAGGCGTGAGCCACTGCACCTGGCCGAAAATAAGATTTTAAAGAAGGGGCAGAAGTACAGTGCTATATCATACTTCTCTAATTTATCAATCTTAAAATGGAGAGACTCATTGAGTTTATATGATGAATTTGCCAGATTTGCAGGCCAGCACTGTTTTAAAAGAATTCATCTTCTATATAGTTAAATTTTTGTTAACCATAATACTTCCGTTAGACCACAAAATTAGCCGCAGAGTAGCATTACCTTATAGCTATTTTCTCGTTCTCAATAAAAGAAATGTGCTAAGTTTAATAAAAGGTTTTTTTTCAATTATATGGAATGATAGGATTAAACCTTACCTAATAGAAATATCGTCATAGATGAGGTGGTATGAGTAGGAAACACTTTGTAAATAAGTAAGAGCTGGACAATCGTTTCTTATTTTCCATTGTGCAAAGTCTAGGATTAAACCATATGACAGCAGTTTTCAAACGTTTTGTTTTCAGGAATGCTTTATACCCTTAAAAATTATTAAAGGCCCCAAAACACTTTGGTTTATGTAGGTTATATTTGTCAACACTTACCTATCATAGAAATTGAAGTGAACATTTAAAAATATTAATTTTAAAATAACGATAAGCCTATTACATATGAATGTAGAGAGTACCTTTAAAAAATAAATAGCTATATTTTCCAAATCCCCCTAAAAGGTGAGAAAAGTGGCATGGTTTTACATTTCGTTTTGCAAATCTTTACTGCCTGGCTTAATAGAACTCAGCTGGATTCTTATATCTGCTTCCACATTTGATCTGTTATGATTTGGTGTTTTGGTTGAGTATATAAGGAAATAGACATATCTGTAGTTAGAAAATATATATTTTGATAGCCCTTTTAGATAATGGTAAATTTTCTTCTCTGCTGTTATGTCTAAATTCAACAACTTGTAGTTTCTTAAGGTTAGTTGTAGTGTAGAATATGAAACCATATCAACTGACTTTTTGTGCTCTGTGTCATATTACAGTCCACTGGTGTATCTTTCGTCTGTTGCCTAGGGTGGAATGGCACAATCCTGGCTCACTGTACCCTCGACCTCCCGAGCTCAAGCAGTCCTCCTGCCTCAGCCTCCTGAGTAGCTGGGACTACAGGTGTATGCCACCACCCCCAGTTAATTATTTCATTTTTTTATAGCAGGTGTGAGCCACTTTGCCTGGCCTACACTGGTGCACTTTTAATGCATCCTTTACATGTCACATCATGAGTTGGTCATTTGGAAACTATTGGTTCACTGAGATGTACTTCCAAATATTGATATATTTTATTATACAGTATAAGAAAAAAGTCACAATCAACAAAGCCTTTAACATTGGAAAACCGTTGTGTGGCAGATATGTTTTCCAAAATTTTAATTTTTATTTGAAAGCTTGAATTTTATCATTAGCAACAAATACTGTTATTTATTTTTCTTTAAAGTAACAGACTCTCTTTGTTCATTTTGTTTGTTTGTTTGTTTGTTTGTTTTGAGACAGAGTCTCTCTGTGTCACCCAGGCTGGAGTTCAGTGGCACAATCTCAGTTCACTGCAGCCTCCGCCTCCTGAGTTCAAGTGATTCACCTGTCTCAGCCTCCCAAGTAACTGGGATTACAGGCACCTGCCACCATGCCCTGCTAATTTTTTATTTTTTGTAGAGATCAGGTTTCGCTGTGTTGGCCAGGCTGGTTTCGAACTCCTCACCTCAGGTAATCCACCTGCTTGAGCCTCCCAAAGTGCTGGGATTACAGACATGAGCCAGCACGCCTGGCCCCTTTTTGTTCATTTTAGAGAAGTCCTGAATGACCTTAGTGTCACATGCTTTCACTTGAGATAAACTATCATACTTCTATACACAATAGAAGTGTTTTGTTTGTGCTTTCCATTTTGCCACAGAATATTAAAAAGCATACCAAAAAATTAGCCGAGCGTGGTGGCATGTGCCTATAGTCCCAGCTTCTCAGGAGGCTGAAGTGGCAGAATTGCTTGAGCCCAGGAGGTGGAGGTTGCAGTGAGCTGAGATTGCGGCACTGCACTCCAGCCAGAGTGCAACAGAACGAGACCCTGTCTCAAAAAAATTTTTTTTAAAAATTTGAAGTATACCAAAGGGTTGAGATTTAATGAAATTAGTGATTTTTACTGCTTCCATCAAGAACATTTTTGAGACTTTTCTTTAACTGCAAGTGCACGGAGGTGGAGAATACAAATAGTCGTGGTATGACTTGTACGGTGTGATGCCACCGTCTTGATTCACACTGAGTTGTCAGCAGTTTCACTCAGTTCTGCTTTAGCAACATCCATGCAAGTGTCAGCACAGTGGAAAGGAGGAACAAAGTCTGAATATTGTAAGAATAGTTTTGATCTTGGAAACCTGTTGAAAGGATCTTGGGACTCTCCAGGGGTCATGGAACATGCTTTGAAAACTGTTGCTAGAGAGAAATTAAGGGTGCAACAGTATTCTTAAATGCCTTTGAGAAAAAAAGACTTACTGGTATTTAATTTTTGTTGACAGGAGATAGAATTACCTGTAGTATCTTCATAACAGGATTAATTTTTATAGATAGCTTCCTTCCAGAAAAGAAAAAAGAAAAAACAACTGAGAGGGGAATAAAAGATAGGGCTTAGGCCGCACACGGTGGCTCACGCCTGTAATCCCAGCACTTTGGGAGGCTGAGGCAGCCTGATCACTTGAGGTCAGGAGTTTGAGACCAGCCTGACCAGCATGGTGAAACCCCATCTGTAGTAAAAATACAAAAATCAGCCAGACGTGGTGGTGCAGGCCTGTAGTTCCAGCTACTCGGGATGAGGCAAGATAATCGCTTGAACCCGGGAGGTGGAGGTTGCAGTGAGCCAAGATCGTGCCACTGCACTCCAGCCTGGGTGACAGAGCAAGACTGTCTTAAAAAAGAAAAAAAAAAAAAAAAAGGTAGGGCTTCACCAGGGCTTAACCATTTGTTCCTGCTTCACTTATATTGGTTCTTAACCATACTTGAGAAGGGCACTAAGGAGAAAAGAATTAAAGTATTGGAATCATTCTGCCTTAGCTAATATATCGAGTGGTGCCCCAGCACCTACACTGAATGGTGATTTTGAAAGCAAGAAGAGGCACTAAGAAGTGAGACTCAGAAAGTATGGGGAGTGCTCACAGGAGAAGCTGATTGTGTTATATAATGAACTGAAGGAGATTATACAGTAAACGGTCTTATCCTCTTCATATCCCTCTATTTTGTCCAGGTAGAATATTTCTTCTCTCATAATCAGTACCCTAAAAATACCAAATTTATTTTATTCTATTTTGCAGAGATTCCGAAAAGCTTCCTTCTTGTAAGAAACCCCTGTCCCCAGTCAGAGATAACATCCAACTAACTCCAGAAGCGGAAGAGGATATATTTAACAAACCTGAATGTGTGCGTGTTCAAAGAGCGATATTCCAGTAAATGTAGACTGCTGCAATGCTTTTGCCTGCAAGAGAATCTAATCAATTTGAAGTCCCTGTTTGGGAATGAGACACTTATCAGCCTGAAGAATTTTTTTTCATTCTGTGCCATTTTAAAAATAGAATACATTTTGTATATTAACTTTATAATTGGGTTGTGGTTTTTTTGCTCAGCTTTTTATATTTTTATAAGAAGCTAAATAGAAGAATAATTGTATCTCTGACAAGTTTTTGGAAGTTTTAATGTTAGTTGGGAAAATCCCCTGGGGTTTATAAAAATGTACTCTAAATATTTCTGTAATGTTGTCAAGTAGAAAGATAGTAAATGGAATCACTGTTTCTCCAGGCTTTAAAGTTTTCCGGCCGGGCGCGGTGGCTCAAGCCTGTAATCCCAGCACTTTGGGAGGCCGAGACGGGCGGATCACGAGGTCAGGAGATCGAGACCATCCTGGCTAACCCGGTGAAACCCCGTCTCTACTAAAAAATACAAAAAAACTAGCCAGGCGAGGTGGCGGGCGCCTGTAGTCCCAGCTACTCTGGAGGCTGAGGCAGGAGAATGGCGGGAACCCGGGAGACGGAGCTTGCAGTGAGCTGAGATCTGGCCACTGCACTCCAGCCTGGGCGACAGAGCGAGACTCCGTCTCAAAAATAAATAAATAAATAAAAAATAAAGTTTTCCACTTGCCTTTCCCATCTGTCCTTCAGGGTTGAATTGAAAATAAAGTTGAGATGGGAGGGGTAATTGGAAGAGTTAAAGATCATTACACAAATGAGACATTGCTCTCTTATCCCTGAAAGTTTTGATTGGATTATAGGTTGACACTGAAGGAAAATTTTCAGCATCATATGAAAGGAAGTACTTCTTATATCATTAATATTTTTAAACTTCAAAATAGCCTCAGTTTTAATAAATATTTTTTGAAGTGTGGGCTGAAGTTTCCTTAACATATATTTAAAACTAGTCCCCTGAACACTGCATAAGATAATAAATCTGCAAGGTCTGTGACACGTACTCTGCAAAGAAATGGGCAGATGCATGGAAAGAGAACCAGCTGCGAACTGAGGATCTGAAGTGACAGGAATTAAAGGAATTCTAGAAGTATTTGTGATACAGAGGACAAAGGAAAGAGCCAGAGTATTTATATTTTTAAGTGAGACTTGGTGGAGGACTCTAGGAAAATGAGATCAGAATGGAAGAAAAGCTAATTAAAGCTATTACAAAATAAAAACTAAAACCCAAAAGGGCCCAATCTAAAAAAGACCTAATCCAAAGAACAAAAGCGGATTTGAATTCTACATGCATGTTTTCTGTTGTAAAACAAATTAGGAATGTGAATCAAACATTGTCTACAAATATTTATCCCCTCACTCACTAAAAATGCTACTTAAATGACAGAAAAGGAATAAGACAAATCCACAAGGGTTAACAGAATGGAAGAAGAGACATCAGGCAAGGAAACTGATGGATGAGTAGTAAGTGATTAAACAAAGAAATGATCATTGTCAGTGGCAGAAGACTAGAAGAGGTAAAAGTCTGATAAGCTTGACAAATGGAGACATGCAGATTCCTCTAAAGCCAGAGGTGCAGAGTAAGACTGGAAATAGGATTGGTTTTGGAAATCTTTAAAACTAGTGTGGGAGAAGGGGCAGATGGCAGCAGTGCCATAGTTTCCAATCTCCAAATCACCATATAATAGCAACTGGATAGCAAAATAAAAATCCATGAGCAACGTAAGTGGATGAAGATAGCCACAAGACCACAAGCTGGCATTGGCATCAGTTCAGGTGAAGCAGAGTGAGGAAACGGCATCTAATGACCTGAGAACAGAACCTCTCGGGTCATCACTGAAACAGCAGGCTGGGTTCAAAACAGCACTCAAGTGGGAGAGGCTCTGCCCATTTCAAATGTGGGTGAGTCCAAGAGGCTTGTATTAAGGTCTGAAGGACTGAAGCAAACTAGCACCTAGGAAGTATTAGAACTGATTCACTGAGTTCGCCAAGGTTCTCTTCCAGGACAGGGTTCCCCACAGAAGAGAAACTGCTGGGGGAAAGCCAAATTGAAGAAGAGAAAGATGAAGAGAAGGTCCAAATACAAGTAGAATAGGGAATCGTCAACCAAAATCTCTCAGCAGAATACTGGTTTTGAACACTTAAACTTAGAGAAGTTCCCATGAATCATGTTTCCTTCTCAAAGTTTAGGAAACAGAATTTTACTTAAAAAGAAACTAAGGAAAGTTTTTAGATGAATCTCACACGAAGTTATTTTAATGAAGAGAAAGAGTAGAGAAGATTTCTGGACAATGAAGATGTATCAGAAAGATAGGTCCGCTCTTTTCCTTTCTCCGCCATCGTGGTGTATTCTTGCCTCCACTTCTTGCCATGTCTTCTCACAAGACTTTCAGGATTAAGCGATTCCTGGCCAAGAAACAAAAGCAAAATCGTCCCATTCCCCAGTGGATTCGGATGAAAACTGGAAATAAGGTACAATTCCAAAAGGAGACATTGGAGAAGAACCAAGCTGGGTCTGTAAGGAACTGCACATGAGATGGCACATATATTTGTGCTGTCTGAAGGTCACGATCACATTACCATATCAAACTGAAAATGTCACCACTCTCTGGAGAGTTTGACGTATTTTCCTCTCTGAATCTATTATGAATGCGTTGGTTGGCTGGGTTCAGTAATAAATATGTGAGGGCTTTCATTTCAAAAAAAAAAAAAGAAAGATAGGTCCACAGAGCAGAGCAAAACTTGTTTGTTTAAAATGTGCTAACAGATATTAGAAAGATGATATAAAATATGACAAATTTAGGATTACAAGAATCAGAAATAAGATAAGCTCAAGAAAGCATTGGAAATAAAAACATCAGAGATACAATATAAACACTATGGATAATGTCTTTAAAAAGAGGTAAAAATAAAAAGGAATAAAAAAATCAATTTTTGTTTAATTAGAAAATGACAAAGAAGACCCAACATACAGATAATGGGAATCTGAAATGACAAAACCCTATAATTTTAGAAAATGTTTTATTTAAATATATAAAACAATATTTTAAAAGTGAACTCTGGTACCTAAGCAGTAGCTAATACCAAGACATAAATAATATAATACTTTAAAGGAAGAAAACTTTGGCTAGGCAAAACCAGGTGAAATGTAAGATGATGATCAGACTTTGTTCACAATTATACTTTATGCTTGAAGAAAATGGAGTGATCATTTTCGAATACCCAAAGAAAAATGTGAGCTGAGGTTTTCATATCTAATAAAATGATAAGTATAAAAGGCTGGCTCAAACTTCTCCAACACAGAAAAATTTGGGAAATGGGAAATGTTGTTCCCTTAAGCGGTTTATCAGGAACTTCAGAAAATGAGCTCCAGATAACCAAAATGACTAGAGAAATAGTGACAGACTGGTGGTGAGTAGTAAACATATGTTGCTTATAACTTAAAAATAAGAGTTAAAGCATCGTATAAAAAAGCATATGCAAAAACATTTGGTTTAGCTAGTGGTAGTCTGATATTGTGGGACTGTGTGTATACTGTGGAATAGAATAATTACTATTTATAGGATATTTGAAATCCTGTTTTCTTGAGAATCAGGGTCCTTTTTTTTTTTTTTTTCCCAAGATGGAGTCTTGCTGTGTCACAATCTCAGCTCACTACAACCTCCGCCTCTCAGGTTCAAGTGATTCTCCTGCCTCAGCCTCCCGAGTAGCTGGGATTACAGGTGTGTGCCACCACACCCAGCTTCATTTTTGTATTTTTAGTGGAGATGGGGTTTCAACATGTTGGCCACACTGGTCTCTTAACCTCAGGTGATCCACCCACCTCAGCCTCCCAGAGTGCTGGGATGGCAGGCATAAGCCACTGCACCCAGCCTAGAACTAGGGATTTTAATGTGAGAAAAAGGAGAAAGAGAATACAGAACATGTAATTTTTTGGGGGAAAAAAAAAATCCTATGGCTATGAATTTAAATTGAACGTAGTGCTCTAAATTCTTGAATATATTGAATACATTTAGATAGGTGTGAATACACACATTCATCAGTTTGTACCAGTATGTTCAATACAAATTCATAACTATCAGGATGTTTACACATCAGCTTGTGGTTTTAAAGTACCTTTTTGCTTTTTTCATTAAAACGAGGATTTGGGGAAAATAGTCTGGCAGGAAATGTAAAAGATAAGCCTAGGACATCTTGTCACAACAAATAGAGGGGCTGGGTGTAGCATCTCCTGCCTGTAATCCCAGGACTTTGGGAGGCCAAGGTGGGTGGATCACCTGAGGTCAGGAGTTTGAGACCAGCCTGGACAACATGGTGAAACCCAGTCTACTAAAAATACAAAATTAGCCGAGAGTGGTGGTGCATGCCTGTAATCCCAGCTATCTGAGAGGCTAAAGCAGGAGACTTACTTGAAACCCGGAGGCGGAGGTTGCAGTGAGCCGAGATCGCACCATTGCACTCCAGCCTGGGCAATAAGAGCAAAGCTCCGTCTTAAAAAACCAAAACAAGGCCGGGCACGGTGGCGCACGCCTGTAATCCCAGCACTTTGGGAGGCCGAGGTGGGCAGATCACGAGGTCAGGAGATCGAGACCATCCTGGCTAACACGGTGAAACCCCGTCTCTACTAAAAATACAAAAAAATTAGCCGGGCATGGTGGCGGGCGCCTGTAGTCCCATCTACTCAGGAGGCTGAGGCAGGAGAATGGCGTGAACCCGGGAGGCAGAGCTTGCAGTGAGCCAAGATTGCACCACCGCACTCCAGCCTGGGCGACAGAGCGAGACTCTGTCTCAAAAAAAAAAAAAAAAAAACCAAAACAAAACAAAAATAGAGATTAACAAAGACTGCTAGGTAATTTCCAAAAGATTCAAGAGCCAGCTTAAAGGGGGCCCCACTGTGCAAATGTGGGAAACTTTGGTCTTCAAAGAAGATAATTGCAATTTATTAAAACCCATCATAAACATTAAGAATAATTGGTCACCTTATGGGATGATGGAGTATTCATTGTCTTGAAAACTTGAAGCAAAAAAAGCATTTTTCCTTTCTTTCCTCTATGAACAGTACAACTGGATAACTAAATGGCAGATGAAGGAACTATCTCTTTCTAGTGTTCTAATAATTAAGAAAAGATCGTATCATTTTTCATTACCCAGTGGATCAATGAATTTGGATTTTGTTCATCAATTGCCATAACATCACAAAAAGGCTGGACACGGTGGCTCACGCCTCTAATCCTACCATTTTGTGAGGTCAAGGCGGGGGATTGCTTGATCTCAGGAGTTCGAGACCAGCCTGGATAGCATACTGAGATCTCATCTCTACGAAAAAAAAAAAAAAAAAAAAAAAAGTTTTAATTAGCCAGGCATTGTGGCATGTGCCTGTATTCCCAGCTACTCCCATGGCTAAGATGGGAGGATCACTTAAGCCCACCAGATTGAGGCTGCAGTGAGCTGTGATTGTGCCACTACACTCCAGCCTGGATGACAGAGCAAGACCCTGTCTCAAAAAAAAAAAGACAACCAGACATTTTATGCCTGCTAATGAAAGAACTCAATATCACCTATCACCTATTTTTGCCACAGAAATTAGAAATGAGTCCGATGATGCCTCTGGGTTCAGCTGCCTGCTACACTGCAGGAGATCCAGAGGACAGTGGAACGTGTTGAACTGAAGCATGAATGTACAACTAGCAAAATTCAAACTTGGGAGGCTCAAGTGGGAGGATCGCTTGAGCCCAGGAGGTCAAGGCTGCAGTAAGCTGTGATTGCATCACTCAACTCCAAACCCGGTGATAGAGTGAGACCCTGTCTCAAAACAAAGCAAAAAAACTCTAGTTAAATTCTTACTCTGTTATACAGAGGCCCCATCTTCCTTCCATGCTGTGTCCCAGATAAGCCAGTGCTAGCATTGTGACTGTCCTTGGGCCCTCCCATCTATCCTTAGAATTCAGGCTACTTATGCCCTGCAGTCTTAACCCTCTAATGTTGTTGTTTGTTTGTTTGTTTTGAAATGGAGTCTCACTCTGTCACCTGGGCTGGAATGCAGTGACAGGATCTCAGCTCACTGCAACCTCTGACTCCCGGGCTAAACCTATTCTGCCTCAGCCTCCCAAGTAGCTGGGATTACAGGCGCCTGCCACCATGTCTGGCTGATCTTTGTATTTTTAGTAGAGACAAGGTTTCACCATGTTGGCCAGGCTGCTCTTGAACTCCTTACCTCAAGTGATCTGCCGAACTCAGCCTCCCAAAGTGCTAAGATTACAGGCCACCACACCCAGACCAGCCCTCTAACGATTTAAAAGAAGGTTATGATTTTGTAGATTATCCGGTTTTTATTGTTATTAATGTGAGAATGAATCTTTTTTCCAGCTTCCTCCATCCTAGGCAGAAATAAAGTCCCAAATCTTTGTTTTTTAACTGGTCATAGAGGACCAATCGCCATCCTTTATTCATTCCTTGATCATCTCAGGCTAGAGAAGTCTAGGGATAGAGCTATCTATAACATGACCAGAAAAATTACGTGGGCTGTAGCATAATCACATATTTGAAACAGGTAAGTGAGTCATCTGTGGCTAGAGGCAAGTCCTGGTCACTTCCCTATTCTACCCCAATACTCAACTTACTGCATTCAGATGTTGCTTAATGGCTAGATACGGCTTTGAGGGTTATGCTTTTATTAAATATGTCATTAAATTTTACAATGGAAAATTCTGAAGATGGATGGTGGTGATGGTTGCACAATATGAATGTACTTAATGCCACTTAATCATCCACTTAAAATTGTTAAGATGATAAAAATTATGTATATTTTACCCCTATAAAAAGATTTTTAAAGGCCGGGCATAGTGGCTCATGCCTGTAATCTCAGCACTTTGGGAGGCTGAGGTAGGCGGATCACCTGAGGTCAGAAGTTCGAGACCAGCCTGGCCAACATGGTGAAACCCCATCTCTACTAAAAATACAAAATTAGCTGGATGTGGTGATGCGTGCCTGTAATCCCAGCTACTTGGGAGGCTGAGGTAGGAGAATTGCTTGAACCCAGAGGCGGAGGTTGCAGTGAGCCAAGATCATACCACTGCACTCCAGGCAGGGCTACAAGAGTAAAAGTGTTTCAAAAAAAAAAGATTTTTTAAATTAAGTTTTACAATCCAGTACAAAATAAAAGCATTGTCCATCCTTGTTTCTCAAAAATTCGGAAAGATCTTGGTGATCTCGTCAGCCTTCCACATTCTTATGATTCAGTGACTTCTCATACCAGGCACTGTATGTTGTATATATCTATTTATTTATTTAAGACGGAGTCTTGCTCTGTCACCAGGCTGGAGTGCAGTGGCATGATCTCAGCTCACTGCAATCTCCACCTCTGGGGTTCAAGCAATTCCCCTTGCCTCAGCCTCCCGAGTAGCTGGGACTACAAGAGTGCACCATCATGCCCGGCTAATTTTTTGTATTTTAGTAGAGACAGCGTTTCACCATGTTGGTGAGGATGGTCTCCATCTCCTGACCTCGTGATCCATCCGCCTCGGCCTCCCAAGTGCTGGGATTGCAGGTGTGAGCCACCACCGCGCCCAGCCACAGTGAATTTTCTTTAATACTCACTGGCTCATGGTTAGGGGAGGCAGAAGAGCTGAAAGAACTCCAGCTAGGGATCAGAAGACTTGGTCTGTAATTATGACTTGCCTAAAACTCTAAGTGACTTTTGGAAAGCCACTAAACCTTTACTGTCTTTTTTCTCACAGGAGAATCATGAGAGATTGATCTCTAACTCTGAAATTGGCACTCCAGTGTTCTGTGAATGAAAACACAGTAAATTCTTTGATTCAGGAGTAAAAACTACTCCAAAAACTCCACAAGAGGGCAGCTCCTCCACACCTGAATAGCTTCAGAGACCTTCCAGGCACCTTTGAGGTTATTATAAAACCACTTTTTATACACTGTTTTATTTTTATTTATTTTAATTATACAAGAAGCACACAAATATATCCCACATAAAAAGTCCAACATTAGAGATCAATTTCAAGTCTCTTGATTAATACCCCTAATCCTAGTTTCCTCCCGTTATCAGGTTGTTTTCTGAGACTTTTTGAAAAACACAACTTCTGCAACTAATTATTTCAATCTGCATATAATTTGAACATCATTAACATCTATGTCTGTAGAAGAAATACATAGATATTAATATACTTCTCTTTACTCTCTTTAAAATGCATGTGTCGTAATTTACTTGTTTCTTAATGACATTTAGATTATCTTTTTTCAGAATTCAAACAATGCTGCATTGAATATTTCACTACTGTACTTTGAAAAAAGTGAAGAGCCTCACAAGACTTCATGGTAATTAATATTTTATTTAATTAATTAATTAGTTTTTAGTTTTATTAATTTTTGAGACTCCACCCAGGCTGGAGAGCAGTGGCGTGATTTCAGCTCACTGAAACCTCCGCCTCCCAGGTTCAAGCAATTCTCTTGCCTTAGCCTCCTGAGTAGCTAGGAGTACAAATGCATGCCACCACGCCTGGCTAATTTTTTGTATTTTTAGTAGAGAAGGAGTTTTGCTATGTTGACCAGGCTGGTCTGGAACTCCTGACCTCAATCATCCACCCACCTCGGCCTCCCAAAGTGCTAGGATTACAAGCATGACCCACTGTGCCCAGCGGTAATTAAGATTTTAAAGCTAATTTATTAAGCCAAAGGAGGAATGTTTTAATAATTTTACTAGCCAGAAAAAAATATATAAAGGCAATTCATAGAAAGAGGGCAAGATGCTTGGCAGTTTTCTTTGGTAGCATTAGGTTACTCCATTCCATGATGTAAATCATTCTGGGATACTGTTTCCTGTTAGGGCATTTTACCAGGTATGCTTTTGACTTAGATCAAGTTAGACACAAGTAGCAAATGGCTCAGCTAATGCAGATAACAGAAACAAGAAAAGAATGATCCAGTGTTGCCACCCAGGAAGGGTAGGTGCTGTGTTCTGGTTACCTTTTTTTTTTTTTTTTTTTTTTTTTGAGACAGAGTCTCACTGCTGTTGCCCAGGCTGCTGGAATGCAATGGTGCCATCTCAGCTCACTGCAACCTCCACCTTCTGGGTTCAAGCGATTCTCCTGCCTCAGCTTCCCAAATAGCTGGGATTACAGGCACCTGCCACTGCGCCTGGCTAATTTTGTATTTTTAGTAGAGACGGGGTTTCTCCATGTTGATCAGGCTGGTCTCAAACTCCCAACGTCAGGTGACCTGCCTGCCTCAACCTCCCAAAGTACTGGGATTACAGGCATGAGCCACCGTGCCCGGCTTCCTGGTTACTTCTGTGTGCCCCACAGTGGAAAGGATATGTTGGCAGGTAATGAGCCAGAGCAATTCAGATTTTATGTGTAGAAGAAAAGTTCAACATAAAAATGTCTGACAGTGTTAATGTAAAATATGGTCAGCCTTCCACATTCTTATTATGCAAAATAAAACTTTCATCTATTGTGGACGGCAAGCCACCCAGGTGCCGAGGCAAGAGACTGAGGGCACGAGCTGTTTCAGTGTAATAAAATATATAAAATAACAAGAGTTATACTAGATATAGATCATAGATATGATTATATATGGACATCATTAATAATTAGTTTGTAGCAGTTACTCTTTATTCCAATATTATAATAATCCTCGCTCTACAATCATAACCTAGGAAAAGCCAGGCCATACAGAGATATAGGAACTGAGGGGACATAGTGAGAAGGGACCAGAAGACAAGAGTGTGAGCCTTCTGTTATGCCTGGACAGGGCCACCAGAGGGCTCCTTGGTCTAGCGGTAACGCCAGCATCTGGGAAGACGCCCGTTGCCAAGTGGACCGTGGTCTAGCGGTAGCGTCAGTGCCAAGGAAAAACACCCACTACTTAGCAGACCTGGAAAGGGAGTCCCCCTTTCCCCGGGGGAGTTTTAGAGAAAACTCTACTCCACCACTTGTGTAAGGCCTGACATCAGTCAAGCCCGCCCGCAGTTATCCGGAGACCTAACTGTCTCCCTGTGATGCTGTGCTTCCCTGGTCACACTCCTAGTCCGCCTTCATGTTCCATCCAGTACACCTGGCTCTGCCTTTTAGATAACAGTGGCAAAGGTAGCCAGAGTACTGAAAGTCTCTGATGTGCAGAAATAATGGTGTAAGCCGTCTCTCTCTCTTCCCCCGCCCGCCAAACAGGGAAGGGAACCCTGTCCAGTGGACACGTGACTCAGGAGACATTACCTATCATTGGGGATGACTCACACTCCTTACCCTGCCCCCTTGTCTTGTATCCAATAAATAGCAGCACAGCCAGGCATTCAGGGCCACTACCGGTCTCGGCGTCTTGGTGGTCATGGTCCCGTGGGCCCAGCTGTCTTTTCTTCTATCTCTTTGTCTTGCGTCTTTATTTCTACGATCTCTTGTCTCTGCACACAGGGAGAAAAACCCACCGACCCTGTGGGGCTGGTCCCTACAATCTTTAACAAATGTTCCTGAAGAACATTTGGATTTTTTCAGAATCCAAATGTTGAATGTCCCATTCAAGCTGTCAGGTTCCAAATCCTGTGTTTCCTGAAGAGACATGTCTGGGATCCAGCTGCAAAAATTCCCAAGGTGCCAACCTTCAGGTCATGGTGCCTGACTGGTGCTGCATTCTCCTTCCAGCCTTGAAGATTCTGAAAGTGGAGGTTTCTTAAGCAGATACAGAGCTAATGGCCAGGTTTCTTGGGGGTACATTACAATAAATGCAAGAGGTGCAGAAAGCAAGAAATTGCTCAGGATCGTAGAAAAATGGGCTTGGAACTCCATTTGTGTCTGCTACCTTCTGCAACCCAGATTCCAGATTGTTTTCCAGACTTGTGCTAGAGTTATTGGTGACAGAACATCTTTTTTCATCCCCATGGATAAGACACAAACACCTGCAAAGCTGACTCATGAAAGGAGACAAGGCACTACTATGATAGTGGATTGCGGGAGCTGTGAGGTAGGACCTTAAATTTTCTTGGTTTTTTTGAGTCTCTCTCTGCTGCCTAGGCTGAAGTGTAGTGGAGTGATCTCGCTTCGCTGCAACCTCTGCCTACGGGGTTCAAGTGAGTCTCCTACTTCAACCTTTCCAGTAGCTGGGATTATAGGCACATGCCACCACACCTTGGTAATGTTCGTATTTTTAGTGGAGACAAGGTTTCACCATGGTGGCCAGGCTGGTCTCGAACTCCTGACCACAAGTGATCCGCCTGCCTCGACCTCCCAAAGTGCTGGGATTACAGGTGTGAGCCACTGTGCCCAGCTAGTAGGACCTTAAATTATCTCCCCTGATACCCCAGAGGAGCCGGAGGCAGCCTGTTTGCCTTCACTCCAGGATTCCATGGCGTGACTTCTAAAAGGACCATCTGTGGTGGCATTTGGTGAATAGGAAAGAAGTAGTCTCGCGTTTGGAAGGATAGAGTGTGCATTCTCCATTCTGATCGGTGACAATCCATACAGTGGAGGCAACGGGGGTTCTGGGCATGTAAGAGCTTCCGGGAGGAGGAGACTGCTTAGAAGGATGTCTCAGAAAATAATTTCCCTAAGACTGCAAGATTTTCCACCAGCAAGTTTTTCATTTAAAATTCAAGAATGGAGCACATGACTTTGTAATGAAATGAACATGGTTAAATCCAGCAGCTATGCATGTTATTTTGCTTCTCTGAGTTTCAGTTCTCTTTTTTAGAAGGAATAATTGAGAAAGTATATGTGACTAGCACAGGGTCAAACATACTTAATAGGTACACTTCCTCCCCATTCCTATGAAAGTTTATCATGCTAAAGAAGCTGCTGATGAGACAAGTCTGTCATCTCACCCAGCCTTGTCTTGTTCATAGATTCATGGAGCTGCTCTGATTCTTCAGCACTTCATCAACAAAATGGTGAAAACAGTAACTCCCACTTGTTGAGTGGTAGGTGCCAGGCACTGTTCTAAGTCTTTTTTACATATATCAACTAACCCATTTGATGCTCATAGCCCCACTTTTTTACATAGCTCAACTAACCCATTTGATGCTCATACCCCCACTTCATAGCCCCATCTACATAGGTAGATATTATTATTTTACACACAAGATAACTGAGACAGAGAAAGGGATACCTCAGTTGGCCCAAGGTCACACAGCTAGTAGGGGTAGTAGGTGATAGAACCGGAGTTCACATCCAACTAATCTAATTCCAGAGTCCACATTCTCTCTCTCACTCTCTCTCTTTTTTTTTTTTTTTTCTTTTTTTGGTGGAATGTTAAAATGTAAAACCAATAAAGAACATAGTAATTGCTTGACATAGCAAACAAACATTGTGGAGAAAAGGTGCTTATTCATTATATGTAGGGTCATGTGATTCATGCTTATCTATGGAAGGCCACTGGATACCCAGTAGTCACTTAAGCACTTTTAGTTTGGGGCAGTTAAGAGCAAATGTGTTGTTTCCATCTATTTTCTCATGTAAACTAGAAACAGAGGACTCAGATGACAAAGTTGCAAGTCTGAAACAACTTCTGTACCTGAATTTTTCCTGGAGAGGAGCCAAACAGGAGAGACTCCCAACATGCGTTGAACTGTGATGGCGTTTTTATGTTTAGTTATTAATTTGGGGGGTTATTTCTTCTTATGTCTTTTTTTTTTTTTTTAAGAGACAGGGTCTCGCTCTGCCACCCAGGCTGGAGTGCAATGGCACAGTAATAGCTCATTACAACTGCAAATCCTGGACTCAAATGATCCTCCTGCCTCAGCCTCCCAAGTAGCTGGGACTATAGGCACAAGCCACCACATGTCTGACTAAATTTTTTGTAGAGACAGGGTCTTACTATGTTACCTAGGCTGGTCTCAAACTCCTGGCCTCAAGCAATCCTCCTGCTTCAGCCCCTCAAAGTGCTGGGATTACTGGTGTAAGCCACTGCTCTCGGCAGGGGGTGTGTTTCTTATTGCAGCATAGCCTTGCCTATCTAACAGGGTCATTAAATGTTAATAATTATTTTTTTCTCAAATAAAATATAGATAACCATAGATGGAAAATCCCATGAAGCTAGTATTTAAAAACAGAGATTTCTTTCTTCTTGAGCAACAATCACAACAAAACATTATGAGAACCCCAACGCTCAAGCAATTGGTTAAATGTTACTCGGTGAATAAAGGACCCAAGCGGCTGAGAAAGGGGCGATCATGTCTTTGCGCAAGATTTGCCAGGACACGTTTTGGACTTCAGCATTTAGCCACGCTGGCCAAGCCTGGTGCAGAGCTTTATGAAACAACTTAAGTCACTGCCCTGGCTCACTCCACTGTGCCTAGGCAGAGTCAGGGAAGACACTCTTCATGGTGGAGTGGTCTAGGATATAGAAGCCTACTAACAAATGCTTCTGACTGCAGAGGCCAAGTTCTCTCCATTCCCTGGAGCTCAAGGACTCGGAGTTGGCTCAGAAACCATTGCCCCAGCTTCCTAGGCAGGAGGAAATGCAAAATTAAACAAAAAAATGAGTTTTTTTTTTAATAGGTAAAAATCAGGAAACTACTATTTTTCCTTCTGTCCCTCAGCAGACCTGGAAATGTTTGGCCATTTTCCTCTCCATCATCCTCATTTGATTGAAGACTCTTCACATGTCAAATAACTCAGGATGGAATGGTCCCAGAGCAGTCCCCACAGCAGTGAGACCCATAAAGATCATGGGCCATCTAGTAACAATAGAACAGATGCTAATGGTCCTGTGTATTTTGTTTGTTTCTTCATTTGCTTGGAGACAGGGCCTTGCTCTATTGCCCGGGCTGGAGTGCAGTGGCAAGATCATGGCTCGCTACAACCTCAACCTCCTGGACTCAAGCGACCCTCCTGCCTCAGCCTCCTGAGTAACTGGGACTACAGTGCATGCCACCACGCCAGCTAATTAAAATTTTTTTTTTTTTGTATTGATGGAATCTCACTATACAAGCTAGTCTCAGTCTCCTGGCCTCAAGCAATCCTGCTTCAGCCTCTGAAAGTGCTGGGATTACAGGTGCGAGCCAATGTGCCTAGCCTGATCCTGTTTATTCTCAGGAAAAGGATGGGTGTGAATCATGGAAGGACCACTGTGCTCCTGGATTTGGGGCAAGGAAGTGGTCAGCGTCAAGAGCAGCATCTTTTTCTAGACAGGGAAGCTAAGTCCTAAAACCATCCTGCGTAAAAGAAGTGCACTAGGATAGAATATCCTGGTCTGGGAACAAAGAACTGGGTCAGTCTAAGTGTCTGTTTGGTCCTAGGCAAGTAAGTTCATTTCTATGGACCTCAGTTTCATCATCTATTAAACACAAAATCTTAGTTATGATAATGGTCCTACCCACATTCCTGAAACTGCAGAAGTATGACAGAACATGTTGGAAAACTGCAGAGTGCAATGATACTTTGATAACACACCAGGATTTTAACGCTAGTTTCACCTCTTTTTATCTGGGCAAATTACTCAACCTTTCTATTTCTCACTATGAAAAATGGCAACACATTTCAAGGTAAGGCGACCCAATCTTCTATCTGCTTTATAACTGTGGTATTAAAATGTCCTCACTTGAGAATCACTTGAACCCGTGAGGCGAAGGTTGCAGTGAGCCGAGATCGCACCACTGCACTGCAGCCTGGGTGACAGAGCGAGACTCCATCTCAAAGAAAAGTCCTCACTTGAGACTAATTCTATCAGAGCTCCTGAGCTATGAGACCATGTTATAGTACAGACTAGTGTTACAGTGCTCCATTGTAAACCTTAATTTCTTTGGCAAAGATAAATTCTTAATAGTGAGCAAAGTGACTTACTCTGACCAATATGCAGATGGTGATTTCATTTCCAACCTCAGAACTGACCTCCTGCTGCCCAGGGAGGGGCAGTGGGAAGAGGGGAGGGAGAGAAGGGGCCTGATGTCACTCAGCCCTACAGAGGGGCCTCTTCAGGCTCCTACAGGCAGTTTGGAAGCAGCTGGAAGAATGAGTTAGGTCCTGGTTGCAGGACTTTTTTTTTTTTTTTTTCTTTTTTAAGTCAGACACAGACACAGCTGTTAAGTAAAATGCTGCCTCCACTGAAAATCCCAAGCCTCAGATCTTTCAAGCAGAGGAAGAATTTAGTAAACTTCTAGAGGTACCTTTCTGGCTGATTAGGGAAAAAAAGAGGAGAAACTATGGCTTGCTTTGCGGTTTGCTTATTCTTTTATACTTGAAATAGTCACAGCAACCAGACAAGAGGAAATTGCTGGAATCTGGGCGAAGTTCCCAAACAGGGTCCCAGTGAGACACCATTGTACTTCTGTTAGAGGGACCTCTGATCGTATTCTTTGAAAAAACAAAAAGCAACCAATGGCCTTCTCTCTGTTCCAAGTTCCTAAGACACATAGAACTCTGAGTCACATTCTTAGGCACTTGTTTCGGAAGAAATTTATGCCGAAATTCTTGACAGGTGATAGTGGAGCACTACCCCTCCGAGAGACGTTCCTGCCCCTGCTGGACAAAACTAAGTTCCTGGTCCCACAGGAGGTGACCGTGGTTTAGTCCCTCAGCACCATTCGATAGGTGACACAGTGTACGTGTGCATGTGCCATGAGCACCTGGGCCTTTTGGAAGGATGGGATCTGGCAGAGAAGGAATGAGAAGAATTTACGTTTTACTTTTCCCTTCACTTGTGCCTTTAAAGAGGATGATCTCATAAATCACCTATTTTAAACAAGCAGGAAGTATCTCACTAGCAAGCCTAAAGCAAATGAACTCATACCTCTAATCCCAGCACTTTGGGAGGCCAAGGCGGGCAGGTCTATTAGCGCAGGAGTTCAAGACCAGCCTGGGGAATGTGGTGAAACCCTGTCTGTACAAAAAATTACAAAAATTAGCCAAGTGTGGTGACGTGCGCCTGCAGTACAGCTACTTGGGAGGCTGAGGTGGGAGGGTCAGTTGAGCCCAAAATATGGAGGCTGCAGTGAGTTTCGATCATGCCACTGCATTCCAGCCTGGGCAGCAGGGCGAGACTCTATCTCAAAAAAAAAAAAAAGAGAAAGTGAGAGCTCCCAATGTTGCTGTAACAGCAGGTTCTCTGTGTTATTCTAACGTTTTACTGGCACTGTATTTCAGTTATTAAATTTCTCTAATAAGTGTCCAAAATCACCTTTGGAAACTAGTCCAGATAACCTTGTTTCCAGGTATTTGTGAAGCCCACTGACAGCATTTTGCTCGTAAGTGGTTCTTTCCCCCTGATGTCAAGGAGGGAATTTTCAAGAGGAAACGCTCAGTCCACCTGCGAGAATCATCGAGCAGAGAAACCAGGCCTTTCCCTCACCCAGCTTCCACCTACACAGGACAACACAAGGCAAGCCAAATGCTGATAATTGACAGATAAAGCTAAAGGGATTGACGTTGTCACCTGCCAGCTGAACTCGATAAAAATGATATGCAACTCAAAACAGCTGATAGGGGCTCAGTACATAAACTTGGCTCATCTGGGTGCAGTGGCTCACACCTGTAATCCCAGCACTTTGGGAGGCTGAGGCAGGCGGATCACTTGAGGTCAGGAGTTAAAGACCAGCCTGGCCAACGTGGTGAAACCCTATCTTTACTAAAAATACAAAAATTAGCTGGGCATGGTGGCAAGTGCCTGTAATGTCAGCTACTCAGGAGGCTGATGCAGGAGAATCACTTGAACCCAGGAGGCAGAGGTTGCAGTGAGCTGAGATCACACCACTGCACTCCAGCCTGTGTGATAGCATGACTCAGTCTCGGGGAAAAAAAAAAAAAAAAAGAAATTTCCAGAATATGATAGCATAGGAACAGACAATTGACAGAAAAAGAAATCCAAATGGCCAATAAAGATCTGAAAAGTTGTTAAGACAGTGTGATATGAAAAAGAGAAGAAAACCAAAATTTTTTTTTTTTTTTGAGACGGAGTCTCGCTCTGTCGCCCGGGCTGGAGTGCAGTGGCCGGATCCCAGCTCACCACAAGCTTCGCCTCCCAGGTTTACTCCCAGGTTTTGTATTTTTAGTAGAGACGGGGTTTCACCGTGTTAGCCGGAATGGTCTCGATCTCCTGACCTCGTGATCTGCCCGTCTCGGCCTCCCAAAGTGCTGGGATTACAGGCTTGAGCCACTGCGCCCGGCCCAAAAAGTTTTTTTTAAATGTCAAAAGATGTTTCACATTTTATATAACTAAAGGAATTAAAAATTAAAATGAATTAAAATGGCTGTGAGATCATTATTTTTCACTTGGGAAAAAATTTAAAGGATAATTAATATTCAGTGTTAGCTGGGGTGTGGAAGGCAGGTACTCTCAAGCATCATTGAAGAAGAGTACAAATTTATTCGTCATTTTAGAAGAATAATATGGCAATGCTTATCTAAATTTTAAGCCAATAATCTCAATCCAAAGAGAACAGACATACTTACAGTGGTTGTAAAAATATATTAATTCACTCATTCACTCATTCATCAAATGTGTATTGGGCAGTGTAACAAACAACCATTAATAAAGGAATGAGGCAGGGGGTGGTGGCTCATGCTGTAATCCCAGGACTTTGGGAGGTGGAGGCAGGAGGATCACCTGAGGTCAGGAGTTCGAGACCAGACTGGACAAGGTGGTGAATCCCCGTCTCTACTAAAAATACAAAAATTAGCCTGATGTGGTGGTGGGCACCTGTAATCCTAGCTACTCAGAAGGCTGAGGCATAAGAATTGCTTGGACCTGGGAGGCAGAGGTTGCAGTGAGCTGAGACCGTGCCACTGCACTCCAGCCTGGGAGACAGAGAGACTCCATCTCCAGAAAAAAAAAAAAAAGAAGAAGAAAGAAAGAAAAAGAAAGAGAGAGAGAGAGAGAAAGGAAGGAAGGAAGGAAGGAAGGAAGGAAGGAAGGAAGGAAGGAAGGAAGGAAGGAAGGAATAAGGCTGGGCACTGTGGCTCACACCAGGAATCCCAGCACTTTGGGAGGTCAAGGTGGGAGGATCACTCAAGCCCAGGAGCTCAAGACCAGCTTGGGCTACATAGCGAGGCCCCATCTCTAAGCATATAAATAATTAAATTAAGGAATGAAATGTTTTTTCTTGTTATCATCTGTGTACCAGAGTATTCCAGATCTGCAAAGAAGTGAGACGGTCTACATGGATCTTCTATGAAACCTGATATACCTGGTGTTTTAAGTGGAAATAAAATGGCGTAAGTGTGTATATTAATGTTCTCATTTTTATAACAAACAAAGGCTAAAATGTATGCATGTATTTTTGCATGAACATTTGGAAAAATCTGGAGATACACAACCAAGCGTTATGCATGGTTGTGGCAAGGGGATTGGAAAGCCAAACAATGGTTTAAATGGGAAAAGAGAATGTAATAGGTCAGTGGATTTCCAGTGTTTTTCCCAAGGTTCCAGAGAGCAGAAGAAGTATTCTGGTTCTCTTCATAGGATAATTCTAAGGTACTAATCGTGGAATCTGCAAGCAATCTTCTGGTTATAAAGTTGTTTCCCACATAAATAGGTCTGTAGGGAGAGAATGTTCTATCACAATGATGATTTGATTGTTTTTATTCATGTAGTGTTTTGTGTTGTGGTTTTGACATTGGCTTGTTGTGAGCTCTGAAGGCAAAGGCATGAGTCCATCAATGAATAATGGAATATGAAATAAAATACCACATGTGGCCGGGCGCAGTGGCTCACACCTGTAATCCCAGCACTTTGGGAGGCCGAGGCAGGCGGATCACGTGGTCAGGAGATTGAGACCATCCTGGCTAACACGGTGAAACCCCATCTCTACCAAAAATACAAAAAACTAGCCGGGCGAGGTGGCGGGCGCCTATAGTCCCAGCTAATCGGGAGGTTGAGGCAGGAGAATGGTGTGAACCCAGGAGGCGGAGCTTGCAGTGAGCCAAGATCATGCCACTGCACTCCAGCCTGGGCAACAGAGTGAGACTCCATCTCAAAAAAAAAAAAAAAAAAGAAGCCTTTAAATAATTGCAAGCAATGAGGTGAAATAATCCGAATGACACATTGACACATTAAGGACATTGTTGTCACTGTGCAAGAAAGGATAGAAGGCAGGAGTGGATGGAGGAGTCCAGGCTGCACTGGGCTTGGGTAAGCCAGCAGCAGGGGAGGAGTGGGCCAATTCCACATCCGATTTGGAGTTAAATTTTCAGGGCTTGCTGAGGGAGGGACTGCGGGTTTGGGGAAAAGCAAGAAATCCAGGGTGAAGTGCTGTGAAAGATCAGACCCACTGCTTTAATGGACTCCGCTGTCTTGCCTAAGGCAGAAAGACCTGCAGGACAGGGGGTGGGAAGTCTAAATTCCAGAGGGAAAGCCAACAGTTTCTTTTTGGACCTCCTAGGTTTAAATATCTGTTCAACATCCAAGTGAGGCTGCCATGTAAGCCACTGGATTTAAGAGTACTGAGCTGCCGGGCGCGGTGACTCACGCCTGTCATCCCAGCATTTTGGGAGGCTAAGGTGGGCAGATCACTTGAGGTCGGGAGTTCGAGACCAGTCTGACCAAAATAGTGAAACCTCGTCTGTGCAAAACTACAAAAATTAGCTGAGCATCATGGTGGACGCCTGTAATCTCAGCTACTCAGGAGGCTGAGGCAGGAGAATCACTTGAACCCAGGAGCAGAGGTTGCAGTGAGCCAAGATTGTGCCATTACACTCCAGCCTAAGCAACAGAGCAAAACTCTTTCTCCAAAAAACAAAAAACAAAAAACAAAACAAAACAAAACAAAAACAGAATCCAAGAACTAGGAAGGAGGTAGGAGTTAGGGAAAGTAGAAATAGGAGGAAGAACAATGACAGGAATACACTGAGACACACAGATCTCCAAGCAATTATTTGAATTCAAATATATCACAGTTGGAGACTGACTCCTGCTCTCTGCCAAGGCCTGTCCTCAAATAGATGTAGGCTAAAGCAACATCACCTTTAGACCTGGGCAAGATGAGCCCCTGCCCTGGGCCCTTGATTTAGAGGCCACTGCTCTGGGCACCCCCAGAATATGCCTCTGTCCCCATCAAGCTGAGTGATAGGCCCACCCAGAAGCTGTGCCCCTTCTGAACAATGCCAGGGTACTGCAACCCCAGAATGACCTACCAAAATAGGCACAGCCCACTTCCAGGGCCTACGTGGGCCCCTTCCCTGCCTGAGCAAGGCACGTGATTCTGTGCTACAGCTGAAAGCCGGAATGACAGGGCAGGTAGGGGGACCACATCTGTGAACCCGGAAGAGCTCCTCCCACCACCCACTACCACATCCCGACGCAGAAAACCCAAGATTCCAAGAATTCTCAATTCAAACCTGGCCTTCCAGGTTTTTATGAAGGTATATTATTCAAAGCAGAAGCATAGAACATTCTATTTAAATGTCTCTTTTGATTTAAAGTATTAACTATAGTTATTAAATGCAGGCTGTTATTTAATTCCTAGTTTCAAGCATTCCATCCCACCTCAGCCTCCTGAGTAGCTGGAATTATAGGCATGAGCTACCAGGTGCTCACTCCTACTTTTTTTTTTTTTTTTTTTGAGACAGAGTCTCGCTCTGTTGCCCTGGCTGGAGTGCAGTGGTGTGATCTCGGCTCACTACAACCTCCGCCTCCCGGGTTCAAGCAATTCTCATGCCTCAGCCTCCCAAGTAGGGGGGACTACAGGTACCTGCCACCATGCCCGGCTAATTTTTGTACTTCTTTAGTAGAGTCGAGGTTCTACCAGTTGGCCAGGCTGGTCTCGAGCTCCCAACCTCAAATGATCCCCCAACCTTGGCCTCCCAAAGTGCTGGGATTAAAGGCATGAGCCACCACTCCCAGCCTCATTCTTACTGTTAACCTGGGAATTATCATGCTGGGATCGGGACTAACACTCTTGAAATCCTTATCTCGGTCAAACAGTAGGAGAACATAGAGGAACGTCAGGACAGGTCTGAGAAAGAGCAGGCAGCCAGTCTTGGAAATTAGGAAGGACTAGGCTCCAAAGTTCCCTGAGTTTCCAGCCTCACTCTCCTAGAGTCAGCGCAGCCATCTAGAAAGTTCCAACCAGTAACAGGAATCCAGCGTTTTCTCCATGAGTAAACTATAGTGAAGCAGGTGGTGCCCACCCAGCGTTTGAGGGTCTAGACGTGGGCCAGCCATGGATTGTCCGTCAATAAACCTGTAAAAGCCCCAACAACTTTAAAACTCTGAATGAGTGTATCTGAATCGTCTGAAAAGTCAGCACGGAGGGCAGGGGGTTAGGTAGAGACGTGGAGAGAAACGTGGCTGGGAAAATGCAAGTCTCTTTGATGTGAATGCTAACCAAAAAGATCCCGAATCAATCACCCCGGAGGAAAGAACTGCCCAGACCTTGGAAGCAACAAAACCACCGAAAGGAAAGCACATTCCTCCAAACTCCAGGTGCTGCCATGGCAACCGGAGGGCTGAATGAGGTCATCGCAAAGCGGGGCAAGTGGTCCAGGTGGACCACGGGAGCGGAGACTGGGCGTGAGGACTGGAACCACCAGGAGGGAGATGAAAACCATGGCAACGAAAAGGATGGAATTGCCGGTAACAGAATAAAATTATTCACAGCTGTGAAGCTACAGCCACAACATTTTAGCAGAGTTTTTGGCCAGAAAAGTAGGAAAAAGGCACTGAATTGATTTTACTGCTCCATGTGTCTTTTCATCGGTGGATAGGAAAACACTTTACTCACGTCAAGCACCTTGTTCAGGAAGCAGTTGCCTTCATTTTCAGGAGTGTCACAGCGGAGTCAGTGACTCATGCTAATGGGGAACATGGAATATATGAATAAAGACATTTCATGGGAAATGGCCCTGGTGCTAAACATTTGCAAACTAATTTGAGTCCCCAAAATCAAACCCTCTGTTTTACCAAACATGTTTCTGATCTCATAAATAAAAATAGAAGGTCAAAGAAAAATTACCTCTCAAAAGCCACACTGATTGTGCAAAACCAAAACATTTAAATTAAAACTGAAGAATCTTAGCAAGGGAACGGTTGGAAACCTGGCTTAGCTAAGGTAGAAGGGCGAAGGCAGGAACAACTACAGACAAGCACGTCATGTCCACTCTGCAGCTGAAATCACTTGGTTTCTTGGAAGGCTCACAAGATTGAAGTTGCCTTCCCTGACAACTCGGTCAGTCTGCTCAAGGGCAAACGACTCTCCCGGACAGTGTTAAGCCTGAAAATGAGGAAAGCAGCCCCTGATACCAAGAGCTGGCCTGGCACACACAGCCAGGCTGTGGCGTTCTCCCAACAAACACTATAACTTCATAGAACACTGACATCAGGCAAGATCACTCTGTCACAGAGGTGGATCAAGACGAAACCAAGACTACTCTGTCACCAAGTTGGAACGCAGACAGAAATGCAAGAATGTCATCCATACCACAAAAGACCAAGTAGCTTCTTATCCTGGCTAATGAGTGACTGCTCTGACTGGCTACAGCTTCAGCCACAATATGTTATTCCCATCTTCTAGATAAGAATTATTATTATTATTATTATTGTTGTTTAAGATGGAGTTTCACTTTTGTTGCCCAGGCTGGAGTGCAATGGCATGATCTTGGCTCACCTCAACCTCCGTCTCCCGGATTCGAGCTATTCTCCTGCCTCGGCCTCTCAAGTAGCTGGGATTACAGGCATGTGCCACCACGCCCGGCTAATTTTGTATTTTTAGTAGAGATGAGGTTTCTCCATGTTGGTCAGGCTAGTCTTGAACTCCTGACCTCAGGTGATCTGCCCGCCTTGGTCTCCCAAAGGGCTAGGATCATAGGCATGAGCCACAGTGCCCGGCAGATAAGAATTATTAAGATACCCACTTACAGCCCGGGCTCCTTGGCTCACTCCTATAATATCAGCACTTTGGGAGGCCGAGGTGGGCAGATCACCTAAGGTCAGCAGTTCGAGACCAGCCTGGCCAACATGGTGAAACCCCACCTCTATTAAAAATACAAAAATTAGCTGGGCGTGGTGGTGGGCACCTGTAATCCCAGCTACTTGGGAGGCTGAGGCAGGAGAATCACTTGAACCTGGTAGATGGAGGTTGCAGTGAGCCGAGATTATACCATTGCACCCCCAGCCTTGGTGACAGAGTGAAGCCCTGTCTCAATTAAAAAATTAATTAATTAATTAAAATAAGATAAAAATGTATTACTGTCATTATTTCTTCATATATTGACTGTCAATTCTCTCTTTGCTTTAATTGGAACTTTGATTAAATGTATGTTAGACCATCTTATTCTATTATTGACATCTTTTAATCTAGCTACCATATTTTTCATGTTTTTATCTGTGTGGTATTATAGACAACTCCTTCTGCCCTATCTTCTAAATCTGTAACTTTCTCTTCAATTATGTTCAATTGGTTTCCAAACTCATCCCTTACTTTGAAGTTTTAATTTCAGTTATTAAACTTTTCCTTCATAGAAACTCCTTTCTAGCCAGGTGTGGCGGCTCATGCCTGTAATCCCAGCATTTTGGGAGGTCAAGGTTGGAGGACTGCTTGAGACCAGGCGTTCAAAACCAGCCCGGCCAACAGAAAGAGACTCTGTCTCTACAAAAATAAAATAAGTTATTTTTTGTTTCCTTTTCAAATCGGCTATGATCCAATTTATAATATCTTTACTCATATTTTTTATTCTTATGCTTTAAAGTACAATTATCATTCTTTATAATAATCTATGTGTGATAATTCCAATTTTCAAAGTCATTGGAGGTCAGTTTATGTCATCTTTTATTTTGCCGGTTCTCATTCAAAATGTGATTAGCATCTTTGACTGTATGCTTTTCATTGCCCTTGGACAATTTTTAGGGTTCCCAGAAGCACAGGTTCTTTCCTCTACTGAGATTTTGCATTTGCATTTACTAAATTCCTGGGACATTGCTGATATCAAACCACTTTAAATTCAATTCCTAGCAAGGGTGGGCACTAGGTTTACAAAATCAAAGATGCCCTTTTTTTCTTCATGCCTTCTCTATCTCTTAGCAACAAGACAACTCTCCCTACAACTGTAGAAAGATGGGAAATGGGGAATGGTTGACTTCTGGTTCCCCCTCATTGTGAGGGAAACATTTGCTGTCTTTTCTCTATGTAGAGTGCCTTGGGCCTTCACCTCTGCTGGCCTCTCCCCACGTCTCAGTTAAGCAGCTGATTCATCCAGGTCAGCAAATGCTCACAGGGCAAAAGTAAGCTGTGAAGTTTCTACTCACCTTTCTGTGTTCTTGCCTTCTCCTAGACACTGGCCTTGTCATTCCTCACGATATTTTAGTCCCTCTATACTTTAAGAAGTTTTTCATATTTCTTCCAGCATTTTTACCCATTTCCAGGGTGGTTACTAATATGAATAGAAATCGCCCTACTCCCACCTGAAATGAAAGTCCCTCAAATGATCTTTCTTCCTCTCTCCCACTTCTTTTGTGTCCTGGCACATCTCAATACCAGCAGCTGCCAAAGTCACTGAGCTTCAATGGCTTCGGTTTCCTCAACTATAAAATAGGATTAATGATTTTTATGACCTCACAGAATAATTTTGGAACTCAAAATAACTCAGATAAAAGCTCTCAACAAACTATAAAGTACCAACTTTATATACATATATGTCACACATCTATAATAAATTATATAAATAAATACTATATTTATATATGTGTATATGAACAACTATTTTCACAGCAGTAATGATAAACATAGTAGGAGACATGTAAACAGAGAGTTTTGTTTTGTTTTTGAGACAAGATCTTGCTCTACTGCCCAGGGTGGAAGGCAGTGGTGTGATCTTGGCTCATTACAACCTTGAACTCTTGGACTCAAGCAATCCTCCCATCTCAGCCTCCTGAGTAGCTGGAACTACAGGGATGTACCAGCTACCAACCGGGGATGCCTGGCTATTTTTACTTTTGTAGAAATAGGGTCTTGCGGCCGGGAGCAGTGGCTCGTGTCTGTAATCCCAGCACTTTGGGAGGCCGAGGTGGGAAGATCACAAGGTCAGGAGATGGAGACCATCTTGGCTAACATGGTGTGAATCTGGGAGGTAGAGGCTGCAGTGAGCCGAGATCGCGCCACTGCACTCCAGCCTGGTCGACAGAGGGAGACTCCGTCTCAGAAAAAAAAAAAAAAAAAAAAAAAAGAAACAAAGAAATAAGGTCTTGCTAGGTTTCGGTTTCCCAGGCTAGCCTCAAACTCCTGGCTTCAAGCAGTCCTTCCACCTCAGCTTTGCAAAGCGCTGGGATCACAGGCGTGAACCATCACACCTGGCCTAATAATTTTTATGGTTACTTCCAGTTATAAAATTACAAGATTCCATGCCCGTGCATGAGTAGCTCCCATCTCTATCTGCTTAACTATCTGACTGCTGTTCTTATGTTCTCATGTACATTCAGAATATTTTATCCTTTTGTTTCTGTGTGAATCTACAGATATTTCAAGACCCAGTGCAAGTACATCTTCTATCTTCTGGTTCTCAACTTTGAATGTGCTCTGGGCCAGCCAGGGAGCTTCAGAAAATGCTCATTCACTGTCTCAAGCTAAGGTAATTAAATTAGAATCTAGCAAAGTCAGGGCAGATTTTTGTTTTGTTTTGTTTTGTTTTTTGATGGAGTCTCTCTCTATCACCCAGGCTGGAGTGCAGTGGCATGATCTTGGCTCACTGCAACCTCTACCTCCCGGGTTCAAGCAATTCTCCTGCCTCAGCCTACTGAGTAGCTGGGATACAGGCGCCCGCCACCACGCCTGGCTAATTTTTGTATTTTTAGTAGAGATAGAGTTTTGCCATGTTGGTCAGGCTGGTCTTGAACTCCTGACCTCAAATGACCTGCCTGCCTCAGCCTCCCAAAGTGGTGGGATTACAGGTGTGAATCTCTGTACCCAGCCAACACAGAAACCTATTATATGTTAGGTACTATGATTAAGCATCCACAGAGGACAGGTGATTGAAAATTTTAATCCTGTACTTGAATAGGCCTCTCAAGGAAAAATCATATGTTTTTGATAACATTCCTCACCGAAATCCTGCCAGCAAATTTATATAGGATGGGATCTAAGATTGGTGCTAGTCAGGACATCAGAGTAGAAAAAGAACCACTTGATGAATGAGCTTTTCAAAATATCCTTTTTTTTTTTTTTGAGATGGAGTCTCCCTCTGTCGCCCGGGCTGGAGTGCAGGGGCCGGATCTCAGCTCACTGCAAGCTCCACCTCCCGGGTTTACGCCATTCTCCTGCCTCAGCCTCCTGAGTAGCTGCGACTACAGGTGCCCGCCACCTCGCCCGGCTAGTTTTCTGTATTTTTTTTAAGTAGAGACGGGGTTTCACCATGTTAGCCAGGATGGTCTCGATCTCCTGACCTCGTGATCCGCCCGCCTCGGCCTCCCAAAGTGCTGGGATTACAGGCTTGAGCCACCGCGCCCGGCTAAAATATCCTTAAGTCAAAAGACACCCCAAGAAATGACAGCGGAAGAAAAAGACTGAAAGTACTTTTGGGGGCATTTTGTCTAAAGACTTGTGTTAGATTTGGCAAGTCCGAGTATTTACCTTGCAACAGAGGCAGTGAGTCTGCACACTGCTCAGTGATCTCTCAGAAATAAACCAGAGAGGTCACAAAGAGTCAGGATTAGGAAGACGTCAAAATTTTTTCTTGACTGGGTGTGGTGGCTCAGGCCTGTAATCCCAACATCTTTGGGAGGCCGAGGTGGGAGGATGGTTTGAGCGCAGCAGTTCCAGGTTACAGGGAGCCATGATCACACTATTGCCCTCCAGCCTGGGCAACAGAGCAAGACCCTGTCTCTAAAACAAACAAACAAAAATGGTTTCTTACTATTTCAAATTCAGCTCGGCCTGAGTCAGCACTGGGTGGGGAGACAGGACCCCCAGCCTGAAACTGCTGGTTAGTGCATTTATGAGCCCCAGGAGGTAAAGAAGCACTGAAGTAGGCTTTTATTTAATATGAATTTCCTCTCTATCTATCTATCTATCTATTTTTTTTTGAGACAGAGTTTCGCTCTTGTTGCCCAGGCTGGAGTGCAATGGCGCCATCTTGGCTCACCGCAACCTCTGCCTCCTGGGTTCAAGCGATTCTCTTGCCTCAGCCTCCCCAGTAGCTGGGATTATAGGCATGTGCCACCATGCCTGGCTAATATTGTATTTTTAGTACAGACAGGGTTTCTCCATGTTGGTCAGGCTGGTCTTGAATTCTCGACCTCAGGTGATCTACCCGCCTCAGCCTCCCTAAGTGCTGGGATTACAGGCATGAGCCACCGCGCCCGGCTTCCTCTATATTAAGGATTAAACACTTTGCTAAATTGTGAATTATCAATCCTTAGAGTGAGTTTCTGATGAAAGAAAATTACAAAATAATAATACAGTAAAATGAACTTGTGTCTCAACAGTCCAAATCAGCTGTGGAAGCTAAAGCAACTCCATCTTGGATGCTAATCCGCCACAACGACTTCTGATTAACTCTCGTTCAGGGAACATCTCTACGATTTCTACTTTCACTTTCACATGCTTTCAGTAAATCTCACCCTTAGGCAAACTCCCTATGTATATGAGCCCTGGGCCTGGAGGTAAGCGTGGAGTTCCACTATCTTATCTTGCAACCACCTGAGTCATCATTTCTGTTTGTAAGTGCCTATTAAATGTTTCTTTCCCAGAAACTAGATTTGTCAGCCTCTTTCTTTGGCTTCTCAGCTTCCTTGACCTTTGGGGGTAGATTTGCATAGACCTGCTCACTATGGAACACCAGCTTCCATTACCCTTTATTCAGGGAACCAGCCAGTCTTGGTAAATTCTGCTTTAGGATGACAGAGCTAATTGCAAAATATCAGAAAGAGATAAACCATAAATGCTTGCCTACCTTATGTTAGTTTTCCACCCAGAGAACACTGGTGGAAAAAATCGTGGTTCATCTGTAATAAGCACTATGAGAAGTGCTTTCTACAGCAATGACTGGGAAGATTCCAGTCATTGTTAAAGAAAAATAAAACTTATTTATATTAAAGGATATCTCTGTATGTACACAGATGTGTAATAGCAGAGAAAGGAAAAGGCTACAGAAAAGAGAACAAGAATATTTGCAAGTGGTTGCCTCTTGGGGGCTGTTACTGTCTTCCATTTCTTTTTTTTTTTTTTTTTTGAGACAGAGTCTTGCTCTGTGGCCCAGGCTGGAGTGCAATGGCGCAATCTCGGCTCACTGCAAGTTCCGCCTCCTGGGTTCACGCCGTTCTTCTGCCTCAGTCTCCCGAGTAGCTGAGACTACAGGTGCCTGCCACCACGCCTGGCTAATTTTTTTTTTTTTTTGTATTTTTTTTCAGTAGAGATGGGGTTTCCCCGTGTTAGCCAGAATGGTCTTGATCTCTTGACCTCGTGATCCACCCACCTCGGCTTCCCAAAGTGCTGAGATTACAAGCGTGAGCCACCGCGCCCAGCCCTGTTTTCCATTTCTTTAGAAGTGTTTCAATCTCAGCTGGGTGCAGCGGCTCACGCCTGTAATCCTAGCACTTTGGGAGGCCAAGGCAGAAGGATCACAAAGTCAGAAGTTTAAGACCAGCCTGACCAACATGGTGAAACCCCATCTCTACTAAAAATACAAAAATTAGCTGGGTGTGGTGGTGCATGCATCTGTAGTCTCAGCTACTCGGGAGGCTGAGGCAGGAGAATCGCCTGAACCCAGGAAGCAGAGGTCGCAGTGAGCCAAGATGTCTCCACACTGCACTCTAGCCTGGGAGTGACAGGAGACTCCATCTCAAAAAAAAAAAAAAAAAGAAACAAAAAGTGCTTGAATCTTCTGCAAATCTTCATATATGGCTTACGTGATACAATTAAAGCAACATTTTAAAAGAAAAGTCTAGATGGATTTCAGCAGTTAAGAGCAAAATTATACTTGCCTTTCAGAGTTGATACGAGGAGGCACTCATTCGTTCATTCACATGTATTCATTCAAGTCACTCATTGTCAAGCTCATAAGGGGCCAGGCATAAAGGCCTGAGCAATGAATAAGACAAATGCAGTCCCTGGCTTGATGGAGCTCACATCCTAATGGAAAGACGGATGATAAACAGCTGAACAACAGCTAACGGCAGACGGTGACCAGTTTGGTAAAGGCGCTCTAACAGAGAGTACCTCCGAAGACCCACTTACACAGAATGGTTGGTTAAAGCCCCCTCAAGCAAGTGAAGTTTCAGCTGGGGCCTGAAGGGTGAGACAGAGCCAATGGGAAGCTGAATGAGCTTGAAGAGCTTTGCAGGAAAAGGAAGAAACAGACTCAGTGAGAGAGCTCCACATGTTCTAGAGAGGAGAAGAAACTCCCGAATTTTGCATAGCTAAGAACAAACATTCTGAGCCTACCAACCTGTGTGGCTGGGCCAGGCTGGGCGAATTCCCAAGGCACCAGAGCAGCAGGGCGCTGGGAGAGGCTGGCCCTTCCTCCACTCCCTGACCTACCAGAGAAGTTTCTCAGGAGGCTCCAGGGCCACATTCCACGGCCCAAGGGGCCAGGCGGACCCTGATGTGGTAAATATGAAAAAGTGAAAAATTACTCGGGATCTTTGAAAAAATATATTTGAACTACCTTTTCTGGCTGACTCCATGAAGGTCTGCTGTCCTTCCCAAATCAATTCCCAAACTGTCTTTCCATCCCGTTAGCTGTTTTTCCCTTTCCTACTTGCCGGTGTGAAGGGATTCGTAAGTCCTGCAGTGCTTCTCCATACCAGAGCATCATTTTTCATCCCCGAGGGCCCTACACACACCTGCAAGGTTGACTCATGAAAGGACAGGAGCCAGGGCTTTCTGGCAGAGGAGTGCAGGAGTGTGAGACAAGGTCATAGCTGTTTTTACTTTCACCACAGCTATTGCAAGCAGCCTGATCGTCTTCACTCTGGGAAGCTGGTCTGTCACTAACTACGCTATGTATGTGAAAGTACATAGGGAAAGAAGGAGCTCTCAGCAGCTGACCATTTGCATCCTGGGGGCATCTGTGGCTGATTTGTTGATGTAGAAATCCTATTATGAGATCTGATCAGCAGGAGGGTCTGATCATTTTTTTTTTTTTTTTTTTTGGAGACAGTTT
This sequence comes from Piliocolobus tephrosceles, assembly GCF_002776525.5. Lineage (NCBI taxonomy): Eukaryota > Metazoa > Chordata > Mammalia > Primates > Cercopithecidae > Piliocolobus > Piliocolobus tephrosceles. The sequence continues at coordinate 6,639,582 of NC_045434.1, read as the reverse complement.
TGCTCTGTCACCCAGGCTGGAATGCAGTGTCTTGATCTCGGCTCACGGCCACCTCTGCCTCCCGGGTTCAAGCAATTCTCCGGCCTCAGCCTCCCAAGTAGCTGGGACTACAGGCGTGCACCAGAACGCCTGGCTAATTTTTCATATTTTTAGTAGAGATGGGGTTTCACTATGTTGGCCAGGCTGGTCTTGAACTCCTGACATCAGGTGCTCCACCTGCCTCAGTCTCCCAAAGTGCTGGGATTACAGGCATAAGCCCCGCACCCGGCCAAGAATCATGTAACTAGGGCTACCGCAGTAATATTCAGTTAGCATTTCTCTAAAGTCACTGTTTTATTCTATCAACTTTTGCTTTACTCATCAAATCCCAGAGTTGTCATGTTCTCATAGAAAGCACAAAACCTTCAATGTCAAATATACGTGGGTTCAAATCCCAGAACCTGAGAGTTCCTGATGTTCAGCATTCTGATATCCTTTTGCCTGTTTCAAAATTAAAATGAGAAAATATGTGTAAGGTAATTGTATCTATTTGTCAGCCTTTGCTGTGATAATAACCCTCAGTTTTAGTGGTTTATGATCCAAGCATTTATTTCTCAGAGTTTTGCAGGCTGGCATTGGCTGCGCTGGGCTGGGCTCTAGGTGTCTTCTCATTTGGAGAACGAGGCTGAAGGAGCAGCTGCTACATGGGGTATGATGCTCTCGTGGAATACAGTAGGACAAGAAGACTAGATGAAAGGTGGCCTTGGAACTAGCCTGCTGTCACCTCAGCCTAGTCCATTGTCCAAAATAAGTTCCCATGTAGAGGGAAGGAAGGGTGAATGTGTGCTTAATGATAATGCAATTGTCACATTAACGCCGGGAGCATGTTAGGTGCTTAACAGATGTTAGCCTCCACCCCTTCCCCAATGCCTACAATAGAATTTAATAAATGAATAGTAATGACCATAAGCCAACTCTGTTGCCAGCCCATATCTTTGCTTTAATGACAGTCTAAGTGCCTGGATTTACCTCCCTCAGCTTCCTCCATTCCCAGATCCACTCCTGAATTCCTTATTCCACACCCTTGCCTCACTTGCTTTTGCAGCACCTCACTTGGCCTTGTGCCCTGACACCTGGTGACGTCCACATATCTTCCACCTTCATGGTAACCCTAATAAGCCCCAGGACCACATGGCTTCCTGCTGTTCTGGTCCTCCCTTGTCTCTGTTGGCTAGGCTCACTGTGACTTTGTCGATCGAGTATGGCATCAATCACCACCTTTTTTTTAATTTTTATTTTTTATTTTACTAAGTTCCGGGATACACGTGCAGAATGTACGGGGGTATTACATAGGTATACGTGTTCCATGGTGGTTTGCTGCACCTATTGACCTGTCCTGTAAGTTCCCTCTCCTTGCCCCCGACCCCCCAACAGGCGTGGTGTGTGTTCTTCCCCTCCCTGTGTCCATATGTTCTTATTGTTCACCTCCCACTTATGAGTGAGAACATGCAGTGTTTTGGTTTTCTGTTCCCATGTTAGTTATTTTATTTTTTGAGACAGAGTTTTGCTCTTGTTGCTCATGCTGGAGTGCAATGGCGCGATCTCGGCTCACCACAACCTCCGCCTCCTGGGTTCAAGCAATTCTCCTGCCTCAGCCTCCTGAGTAGCTGGGACTACAGGCGCCTGCCACCACGCCCGGCTACTTTTTTGAGTGCAGTCATGGTGCCTAGAAGTCCTTCCACAGGAAGGAAGGGAAAAAAAAGAAAGAATGAAATAGATATGGAGCATACAAGATGGTTTTCAACAATGTCCTCAAGAGGTGCACAGGCCAGATTGAGTGGCTCACACCTGTAATCCCAGTGCTTTGGGAGGCAGAGGTGGGAGGATAGCTTGAGCCCAGGAGTTCAAGTCCTCAGTAAACTCTGATCATGACACTGCACTCCAGCCTGGGTGACAGAGCAAGATCCTATCTCTAAAAAATTTTTTTTAATTAAAAAAAACGGCACACAGTCCAGTAGATGGGTGGACATACAACAGATACCATCTGCTGATATTAAGAGACACACATGCAAGTGCATTGGTGAAAGTGTTGTCAACCCAGGGCTGGGCACGGTGGCTCACGCCTGTAATCCCAGGCAGGCGGATCACGAGGTCAGGAGATTGAGACCATCCTGGCTAACATGGTGAAACCCCGTCTCTACTAAAAATACAGAAAATTAGCTGGGCGTGGTTGTGGGCACCTGTAGTCCTAGCTACTCGGGAGGCTGAGGCAGGAGAATGGTGTGAACCCGGGAGGCGGAGCTTGCAGTGAGCCAAGATCGTGCCACTGCACTCCAGCCTGGGCGACAGAGCAAGACTCCGTCTCAAAAAAACAAAAGAAAGAAAAGAAAGTCGTGTCAACCTTCACAGGTTTGATTGACTTGCAAGAAGTTTCCGACCTTCAGTTGGCATTAACTCCCAACATTTCAATATTGATCATAAATAGTTAATGATCTAGAATACACACTAATCAAAGATCCATTTGTAGAAATTCTGTGAATCCTTTTGCAAATAGATCGTATTCGTTTTATGTGTATAATTTCCCTAAGTTAGTGCTGTTGTACATTTATATTTTATTTTTATGGCATAGTATTAGCTAGAAATGAGTGCTCTGGGAAGAGGCGGGAGCTCCATGCCTTTAGGCTGAGTGCTCCTAAGCATTAGTCACAGCATGTGGAATCAATCAATCATTTACTGAACACTTACTTTATACCACCCACTGTGCCAAATACTGAGGAGCAACATGTATGTGGCTTTGCCCATGTTTCTTATTGTGAGCAACACTTAATTGCTAGCATTAAATCCATTTCACAGAGATTAACTAAGCAGACTGTGAGCTTAAATGACTTCCTACATCAGCAGCTGAGTTGGGACAAAAAGTCAGAATCTTGGCTCTTTTGATAGTTTGAGCCTTGAAAAAATACTCTCCTTCCAGCTTGATCCAATTAACTCATCTACAGTCTTTTGGCAAAGAAAATCTGAAAGGATACCTGGTTAGTCTGAAACAAAACAAAATAAAACAATGCTTGACATTCCTTTTAACTTTTTTTTTTTTTTTTTTTTTTTTTCCCGAGATGGAGTCTCGCTCTGTCTCCCAGGCTGGAATGCAATGGCATGATCTTGGCTCACTGTACCTTCTACCTCCCGGGTTCAAGTGATTCTTATGCCTCAACTTCCTGAGTAGCTGCGATTACAGGCTCCCGCCACCATGCCTGGCTAATTTTTGTATTTTTATTAGAGATGCGGTTTTACCATGTTGGCCAGGCTGGTCTCAAACTCCTGACCTCAGGTGATCTGCCCACCTTGGCCTCCCAAAGTTCTAGGATTACAGGCATGAGCCATCGCGCCCGGCCTCCTTTTTGACTTTTTTTTACATAAACCACAAAGCTGAGCATCCCCATTTTTAGGAGCAGAGTCTTCCCAAGCTGTGTGAGGCGTATCTGCGTATCTGCCCTAGGCTTCTGGCCTCTGCAGCAGCAGAAGTCCTTCCTCAGATACCTGACATCTCTCACACTGAACTAAAGTCTGCAAAGGTTTATAAAAGAAGCAGGGGATACTCTCAGGCCCAAAAGCCAGGGGAGCCTGCAGGTTTTTTAAAATTGTTGTATGAGGCCAGGTGCGGTGTCTCACATCTGTAATCTCAGCACTTTCGGCGGCCGAGGTGGGTGGATCACCTGAGGTCAGCAGTTTGAGACCAGTCTCACCAACATGGTAAAACCCTGTCTTTACTTAAAATACAAAAATTAGCTGGGCGTGGTGGTGCACACCTGTGGTCCTAGCTACTTGGGAGGCCGACTGAGGAGAATTACTTGCACTCGGGAGGCAGAGTTTGCAGTAGGCTGAGACCACACCACTGCACTCCAGTCTGGGCGACAGAGCGAGACTCTGTCTTGAAAATTAAATAAATAAATAATAAAATAAAAATTGTCGTATGATATACATTGGCTCGGCACGGTGCCTCCCACCTATAATCCCAGGACTTTGGAAAGTTGACTTCGGCAATTGGAGGCAGGAAGTTCACGTAAGCCCAGGAGTTTGAGGCCAGCCTGGGCAACATAGTGAGACCCCATCTCTAAAAAAAAAAATTGTAGTATACATAAAATGTACCACTGTAACCACTTTTAAGTGTGCAGTTCAGTGGCATTAACTGCCTTCACACTGTTGTGCAGCCACGTCACTATCTGTCCCCAGGATTTTTCATCTTCCCAAACTTCAACTCTGCACCCATTAAACATTAACTCCCACCCTCCCTTCACCCCAGCTCCTGGAAACTCCTGTCCTGCTTTCTGTCTCTGTGAATTTGAGACAAGTGGAATGAAACAGTATTTGTCTTTCTGTGACTGGCGTACTTCAGTTAGCATAAGGTCCATCAGATTCATCCACCACCTATTGTTGATCCATTCATGCATTGATGGGTACAGGGTTGCTTCCATGTTTTAGCTACTGTGTGTTTTGTTTTGTTTTGTTTTGTTTTGTTTGAGGCAGAGTTTCACTCTTGTTGCCCAGGCTGGAGTGCAATGGCATTATCTTAGCTCACCACAACCTCCGCCTCCCGGGTTCAAGCGATTCTCCTGCCTCAGCCTCCCGAGTAGCTGGGATTACAGGCATGTGCCACCACACCCAGCTAATTTTGTATTTTTAGTAGAGACGGGATTTCTTCATGTTGATCAGGCTAGTCTCGAACTGACCTCAGGTGATCCTCCCGCCTCGGCCTCCCAAAGTGTTAGGATTACAGGTGTGAGCCACTGCACCCGGCCTAGATATTGTGTTTTTGTTAGTTTGTTTCTTTTTAGAAACAGAGTTTCACTCTTGTTGCCCAGGCTGGAGTGCAATGGCACGATCTCGGCTTGCTGCAACCTCCACCTCCCAGGTTCAAGCAATTCTCCTGCCTCAGTCTCCTGAGTAGCTGGGATTACAGGTGCGTGCCACCACACCCAGCTAATTTTTGTATTTTTAGTAGAGATGGGGTTTCGTCATACTGGTCAGGCTGGTCTCGAACTCCTGACCTCAGGTGATCCACCCACCTCAGCTTCCCAAAGTGCTGGGATTACAGGCTTGAGCCATAGCGCCCAGCCAGATATTGTTGAATAATACTATGAGCATGGGCGTACACAATCTTGAATTATCTTATTTATTTATTATTTTTAAATTTCAATTAATTTTTTATGCCTAAACTACGAACAACGTAGCCTTGACTTTTTAATGGAAGCTTTTATTCACATTTTGCAAGCTTCAGAAAAAGAGGAGCTTGAGAGCAGCCTGACCAATATGGTGAAACCATGTCTCTACTAAAAATACAAAAATTAGCTGGGTGTGGTAGCCCACCTGTAATCCCAGTTACTAGGAAACTGAGAGGGGAGAATCACCTGAGCCCTGAAGGTTAAGGCTGCAGTGAGCCAAGATCGTACCACTGCACTCCAGCCTGGGCAACAGAGTGACACTCTGTCAAAAAAACAAACAGAAAACAAACAAACAAAAAAAACAATTGTCTATATCAAAGCTAGCTTTTTGGGGGACTGGGTGTGACGGCTTGTATCTGTAACCCCAGTGTTGGGGAGGCCAAGGTGGGAGGGTTACTTGAGCCTAGGAGTTTGAGATCACCCTGGGCAACAAAGTGAGACCCCTATCTCTACCAAAAAAAATTAGCTGGTGTGGTGGCACGCACCTATAGTCTTAGCTACTCAGGAGGCTGAGTCAGGAGGATTACTTGAGCCCAGGAGTTTTAGGTTGCAGTGATCTATGAGTGTACCACTGCACTCCAGCCTGGGTGACACTGGGTAACAGAGACAAGACCCTGTTTAAATCAATAAATTTAAAAAATATACAGATTTGAGAGTTTTTTTTAAATGCATAATCTCTTGATCAGATAAGGAGGGAGAGCCAGTGGGTCAAAATGGAAGCTCAGAGATCTAGAAGAATCTGAAGCAGCTATTCTCTGGAATCCAAATAAGAATATCTCCCCTCCCCTCCCTTCCCCTCTCCTTTCGTCCCCTCCCTTCTCTTTTCTGAGACTTTATTTTGAGACAGGGTCTCCCTCTATGACCCAGGCCAGAGTGCAGTGGCACAATTCCACCTCACTGCAGTCTTGACCACCAGGCTCAAGCAATCCTCCCACCTCAGCCTCACAAGTAGCTGGGACTACAGGTCTCTGCCACCACACCCAGCTAATATGTTTGTTGTTGTATTTTTTGTAGAGACAGGGTTTCACCATGTTGCCTAAGCTCAGTCCTCTTCTTAATTGACTTTTCATTCTTTTTGTTTGTTTGTTTGAGACAGAGTCTCGCTTTGTCACCCAGGCTGGAGTGCAGTGGCACGATCTTGGCTCACTGCCAGCTCTGCCTACCGGGTTCACGCCATTCTCCTGCCTCAGCCTCCCTAGTATCTGGGACTACAGGCGCCCGCCACCTCGCCCGGCTAATTTTTTGTATTTTTTTAGTAGAGACGGGGTTTCACCATGTTAGCCAGGATGGTCTCAATCTCCTGACCTCGTGATCCGCCCCCCTCAGCCTCCCAAAGTGCTGGGGTTACATGCGTGAGCCACTGTGCCCGGCTGGCTTTTCATTCTTAAACATTGTAAATGATTGCCATTCTCTCCTCATTTAAAAAAAAAAAAAAAAAGAAAAGAAAAGAAGGCAGTCACCTTCCTACTCATCCCCTGCTTCCACCTCCTCCTCCTGAGTCTCCCTGGTTTAGTCTGGCTTGCTGGGCAACATTCACGCAGTTGATTGTGGCTGCACACCCACTCCTGACAGCAAGTCGCATATGGACGTTTCCACCTGACCAGCAACCATCCTGCCTCTCTAATCCCTTCACTTTCTTAGGTAACTGTCACACGTGCTCTCTCTTTTCTACCCTTACTTCTAGCTGAAGACCTTGCTTCCTAGTCCACCGAGAAAGTTGACAACATGGATAGCATATGTGACCTTAGTAAGAGGGGTTTCCATGGAGTGGTGAGGATAAAGACAGATTGGGTGGATTTAAGAGGGAATGTGCGGCCGGGTGCGGAGGCTTATGCCTGTAATCCCAGCACTTTGGGAGGCCTAGGCGGGTGGATCACCTGAGGTCAGGAGTTCGAGACCATCTGGCCAACATGGTGAAACCCTGTCTCTACAAAAAATACCAAAATTAGCTGGGCATGGTGGTGCATGCCTGTAATCCCAGCTACTCAGGAGGCTGAGGCAGGAGAATCGCTTGAACCCAGGAGGCAGAGGTTGCAGTGAGCTGAAATCACGCCACTGCTCTCCAGCCTGGACAACAAGAGGGAAACTTTGTCAAAAAAAAAAAATAATAATAAAATAATAATAAAAAAATAAATAAAACAATGAGATCTTGGAAACAGAAGGCAGGAATTGATGCCTATGGCCATACCACCCTGAATGCACCCGATCTTGTGAGAAGGAAGGAATTGAAGGGGGAAATCTCCAGAAATAAGAAGGGATTTCCTTTCCAACTGAGAGCAACGCTTCATTCAGCTCCGCTGATTCCCTTCTCCACTGAAGAAGGACTCTACGGATAGATTTGGGAGTATCCTGGAGGCATTATTCAGTTGGACAACCTAGAGTCGGAAAGAATTCCCACTCCCCTTCCCCACCATATTCCCTTAGCCTGTGGCATTGTCCCTCTGGGCTGACTCCAGCTCAAAAGCCCTGTGGCTCCATTTTTGTTTGGTTTTCATGAAAGCATAATTAAAATAAGACATAGCCATTACCAGTGAATTTACTTTGCCATTCTACTTCCGGGGAATGAATCAGGACTCAGAACTGACCACAGCATTGAAAGCAATTTAAACCTCATTCTGCAGCTCCTCAACCCTGTAGGGAGAAGTGTCAGGGTGAGGAAAGACAAATTCTGTGAGGATCCTTTCCAACTTTGACCCCAGGGGCCGGGCGCGGTGGCTCATGCCTGTAATCCCAGCACTCTGGGAGGCTGAGGTGGGAGAATCACTTGAGGCCAAGAGTTCGAGACCAGCTTGGCCAACATAGTTGAAACCCCCTCTCTACTAAAAATACAAAAATTAGCTGGGCATGGTGGCAGGTGCCTGTAATCCCAGCTACTTGGGAAGCTGAGGCAGGAGAATCACTTGAACCCAAGAGGCAGAGGTTGCAGTGAGCTGAGATCATGCCACTGCACTCTAGCCTGGGTGACAGAGCAAGACTCAGTCTCAAAAAATGAAATAAAAATGTGATCCCAGGGCTAACACCCAGAGGGTACCATGCACCCCTTTGCAGCACTGTGCAACCCTTATTGCTAAATTCATAGCAAACGGAGGATTATTGCTTTAAGCTTTTTCAGCAATTGAGCTGTCTCCTGATTTATTATGGAGTAGCCTCATTTGATCCACTTGACAGTTTCTGTGGAATAGTGAATGACCTGGACAGAGGTAGGGGACTCTGTAGTCAACTTCTAGAGGATGCTCATGTTACCTACTGACTCTGGGGTATTTCTGAGAGGTCAGGAGGGCCAGAGAGACATTTTGACTAATTGTTTAATTTCTCTACACCTTTGTTTCCTTACTAAAAAGTAGGGATGTACTGCCTACCTTCCCACCTCCCAGTGGTTTTGAGGTTCAGGTATAATACTGGGTGAGAAAACAATTTCAAAAAAGAGAAACACACAGAAGAGAATACTTGGTGAGAGATCACAGGAAGGATCAAGTCGTAACAGATGTAAATTGATAGGTCAGGGGCGGTGGCTCACGCCTGTAAACACAGCATTTTGGGAGGCCAAGGTGAGCGGATTACCTGAAGTCAGGAGCCCGAGACCAGTCCTGGTCAACATGTCTAAACTTCATCTCTACTAAAAAAAAAAAAAAAAAAAATAATAAATAAAAAAATATATATATATATATATAACTTAGCTGGGTGTAGTGGTGGGCGCCTGTAATCCCAGCTACTTGGGAGGCTGAGACAGAAGAATCGCTTGAACCCGGGAGGCGGAGGTTGCAGTGAGCCAAGATCACACCACTGCACTCCAGCCTGGGCAACAGAGTGAGACGCTGTCTCAAAAAAAACAAAAAACAAAAAAGATGTAAACTGATGCTGCTGCCATGATGGGAGCATGGATTAAATGGGGTTTGAAGACTACAGTAAAGGGTGGCCAGTGGAGACTGTTTTCTTGATATGTTTTCCTTCCACATTTTCCTCCACGTGTGGCTCAATGTAGCACAACCGCCTGATGTGCTGAAACGTGCGGAGTCCAGGGCCACTCCCCAGTGAATGTGAAGGATGGCTTCACTGCCTTCCCTCAGCCCGCAGAGCCTCCTCCTGCCAGAATAATAGATGTTACTGGCAGGCTGCCTCCTGCTGGACTCTAGGAGGAGTAACTAACTTTTCACCCCTTACTGTGGTTTCCTGCAGATGAGGAATGTGGATCCTTCTGTGTGTGTTTATTTTATGCACTACCCCACCACGTCAATAACTACAGGTTAGAGGCTCATAGGTTTTTGCTTAAAGCCAGTACTTGGCCAAGTGCTCATGCCTATAATCCCAGTGCTTTGGGAGGTTGAGGTGAGGGAAGATTGCTTGAGGCCAGTTTGAGACTAGCCCTGGCAACATAGCAAGGGCCCGTCTTAACAACAACAACAACAAAAATTTAAAAAACAAAATGAGCCCAGTGTGGTGACATTGCCTGTAGTCTCAAGTACTGCGGATACTGAGGTGGGACGATTGCTGGAGTCCGGGAGGTGGAGACTGCAGTGAGCAGTGATTGTGCCACTATACCCCATCCTGGGTAACACAGTGAGACTGCATCTAAACAAAGCAATTGAAAAAATAGGCTGGGTGAGGTGGCTTACACCTATAATCCCAGCACTCTGGGATGTCAAGGTGGGCAGAACATTTGAGGCCAGGAGTTCGAGACTAGCCTGGCCAACTTGGTGAAACCCCGTCTCTAGTGAAAATACAAAAATTAGCCAGGCTTGGTGGTGTGTACCTGTAGTCCCAGATACTCGGGAGGCTGAGGCAGGAGAATCACTTGAACCCCAAGGTGGAGTTTGCAGTGAGCCAATAATTGCACCACTGCACTCCAGCCTGGGTGACAGAGGGAGACTATCTAAAAAAAAAAAAAAAAAAAAAACCAAAAAAACAAAAGAGAAGTTAAGTGTGGCCAGGTGTGCAGTGGCTCATGCCTATAATCCCAGCACTTTGGGAGGCCAAGGCAGGAGGATCCTTGAGGTCAACAGTTCGCCAAGCCTGGGCAACATGGCAAAAACCCAGCTCTACTAAAAATACAAAAATTAGCTGGGCGGGGTGGTACACGCCCATAGTCCCAGCTACTCAGAAGGCTGAGATACAAGAATCATTTGAACCCTGGACACGAAGATTACAGTGAGTGGAGATTGTGCCACTGCACCCCAGCCTGGGTGACAGAGAGATACTCCATCTGGAAAAAAAAAAAATTTGTCACAGAGCAGACAGCCTTAAATTGGGGGCCAGAAAAGGTTCTTGGAGAAAATGTCCTCTCTGAAATATTCCTGAATCAATAACATAAGCATCCTCTAGCAGTTGACTGCAGAGCCCCTGCCCCTTTTCAGATCCTTCATTATTCCCTAGAACCTCCTCATGGGCCAAACATGAGAGGCAACCACAATTGGTTAGGAGACAGATCAATTGTTCAAAAAACATAAAACAATAATCTACTGTTCACTGTGGATTTAGCAATTAATCAGCCCTAGAGGATGAGTGACTTGGCCAGGTGGAGAGGGGAAGGAACAGTGTTCCAGTCAGAGGGAACAAAGTTACATGCTGGATAAAACCGAAATGCAACTAGCATGCAGGAACACAGAGGAGCCCATGGCTCAGGAGGGCAGGAAATGGGGAGAGAAGAAGCCAGAAAGATGGGCCCCCGCGTTGGTGTTAGGTTAAAATGATTGAGCTTTCCCCCTTTTTTTTTTTTTTTTTTTTTTTGAGACAGAGTTTCTCTCTGTCACCCAGGCTAGAGTAAAGTGGTGTGATCTCGGCTCACTGCAACCTCCACCTCCTGGGTTCCAGCGATTCTCCTGCCTCAGCCTCCTGAGTAGCTGGGATTACAGGCACCTGTCACTATGTCCGACTAATTTTTGTATTTTTAGTAGAGGCGGGATTTCACAATATATTGGCCAGGATCGTCTCCAACTCCTGACTTCAGGTGATCCACCCACTTCGGCCTCCCAAAGTGCTGGGATTACAGGTGTGAGCCACCGCACCCAGCCCGAACTTTTATTTTCTTTCAAATATGTGTGTGTGTGTGTGTGTGTGTGTGTGTGTGTGTGTAAAAGGGGCATGGGGATGAGGGGGTCGGGGTTGGGAACAGGGTCTCACTCTGTTGCCCAGGCAGGAGTGGAGTGGACCGTAGCTCACTGCAACCTCAAGCTCTGAAGCAATCCTCCCACCTCACCCTTTGAAGTAGCTGGGACTGTAAGCGGCCACCCCACCTGGCTAATTTTTTCACTTTTTGTAGAGAAGGGGTCTGCCTGTGTAGCCCAGGGTATTCTGGGACTACTGGCCTCCAGCGATCCTTCCACCTCGGCCTCCCAGTGTACCGGGATTACAGGCGTGACCAACGCCCTCGGCCAAAGTTGACTGGACTTGATCTTAAGGTTAGATAAGAGTGTTAAACACTTTAAGGAGGGCAGTGCCATGATGAGATTTTAGTTTTAGCAAGATTACTCTTAAGGCGTGCCTTGGACGTGGTACAGGAGGAAAAGGAGATGATCAGATTTTCCTTTTGGAAATAATCCCGGGCCTGTAAGGAGCTGAAGGGGGTCTACAGGTACCGAGGGAGGGTACCATTGTAGGATTTTCAGTAGGAGAGTGACAAGATGACATGTGCATTTTAAAAGGATCACTCTTCTAGAAAGACCTGAAAAGCTATAAAATGATAAGCAACTGGGAGCCAGAGGAAAATTAGACTCAGGGCGGGACTCAGGCCCTCCGCCATGTCTTCTATCCGCTTCCTGTGCCAGCGCTGCCACCAGGCTCTAAGGCTGAGCTGCTCCTCGGAGTCCGGGAGCCTCCCTGCAGCCCCGGCGCCCACCTCCGGGCAGGCTGAGCCCGGAGACACCCGGGAGCCCGGCGCCACCACCAGGGAGGTGACAGATGCCGAGGAACAACAGGACGGCGCCTCTAGCAGACCCCTTCCAGGTGATGGCAGTGTGTCCAAGGACCACGCCAACATCTTCACCCTGCTGGGGGAGCTTGGCCCCATGCAAACGCTCAGTAGCATCCAGAAGGCAGCTGGGGACATTTTTGACATCGTCTCTGGCCAAGAAGATGTGGACCATCCCCTGTGTGAAGAGTGCACCGACAGTCTTCTAGAGCAGCTGGACATCCAGCTCGCTCTCACAGAAGCTGAGAGTCAGAACTACCAACGCTGCCTGGAGACCGGGATGCTGGCGACCAGCGAGGACGAGACGACGGCGGCGCTGCGGGCAGAGCTGCGGGACCTGGAGCTGCAGGAGGCCAGGCTGGTGCAGGAGCTGGAGGATGTGGACAGGAACAATGCAAGAGCAGCCACGGATCTGGAGGCAGCCCAGGCAGAGGCTGCGGAGTTGGATCAGCAGGAGAGGCAGTACTACAGGGACTACAGTGCCTTGAAGTGGCAGCAGCTAGAACTGCTTGACCAGCTGGGGAACGTGGAGAACCAGCTGCAATATGCCAGGGCCCAGATGGACCGGTTGAAGGAAATCAATTGTTTCACTGCCACGTTTGAGATCTGGGTGGAGGGCTCCTTGGGCGTCATCAATAAATTCAGGTTGGGCTGCCTCCCCACTGTCCCTGTGGGCTGGAATGAGATTAACGCTGCCTGGGGACAGGTGGCTTTGCTGCTCCTTGCCCTGGCCAATACAATTGGACTGCAGTTTCAGAGGTATCAACTCATCCCCTGCGGAGACCATTCCTATCTGAAGCCTTTAACAGATGACTGCACTGAGCTCCCCTTGTTCTGTTATGGGGGGCAGGATGTTTTCCTCAATAACAAGTTCGACCGGGGGATGGTGGCCTTCCTGGACTGCATGCAGCAGTTCAAGGAAGAGGCTGAGAAGGGTGAGCTGGGCCTCTGTCTGCCCTACAGGATCCAGGTGGAGACAGGCCTGATGGAGGACTCTGGCAGCCGAGGGGAGTGCTATTCCATCAGAACCCATCTGAACACGCAGGAGCTGTGGACAAAGGCACTCAAGTTCTTGCTTATAAATTTAAAGCAGAGTCTCATCTGGGTTGCCTCAAGGTATCAAAAGTAGCTTTCTTGAGTCTTGCTCTGTCACCCAGGCTGGAGTGCAGTGATGCCATCTTGGCTCACTGCAACCTCAGCTTCCTGGGTTCAAGCAATTCTCCTGCCTCAGCCTCCCGAGTAGCTGGGATTACAAGCGCCTGCCATCACACATGGCTAATTTTTGTATTTTTAGTAGAGACAGGGTTTCGCCATGTTGACCAGGTTGGCCTTGAACTCCTGGTCTCAGGTGATCCACCTGCCTCGACCTCTCAAAATGCTGGGATTACAGGAGTGAGCCACCACACCCAGCCTTCTTTTTTGAGACAGAGCCACACTCTGTGGCCCAGGCTGGAGTGCAGTGACACGATCTCGGCTCATTGCAGCCTCCACCTCCTGGGTTCAGGCAATTCTCCTGCCTCAGCCTCCCGAGTAGCTGGGATTACAAGTGCGCACCACCACACCCAGCTAATTTTTGTATTTTTAGTAGAGACAGGGTTTCGTCATGTTGGCCAGGCTGGTCTCAACCTCCTGATCTCAGGGTTATACCCCGCCTTGGACTCCCAAACTGCTGGGATTACAGGCATGAGCCACCCCGCCCAGCCCACTTTCTTTTTTTCTAAAGTACTGTAAATGTATTATCAGATAAGTCTTCCCCAACACACCTTTGTCCCTTCTTCCTTGTAACTTCCACTCCCCTTCTCCACCCGAACATTCAAAATGACAGGAAAAATTAAATCACAAGAGGCTAAGATTACTTCTGCATAAAGGGATAAAGGGACACAGAGGACAAGGACTAAGGGTGGGGAGGAAGAGGGCATGGTGAGGAGCAAGGTGGAGGTTTTCAATTTTTTAATTTAAAGACATTTTGGACCATGGATGTATGTAATGGAACATTGGAGTCAGGGGCAGGGGAAAGAATACTCAAAACTTTCGTTTTTGTTGTGATGCCCCTCCTCTTCATCCCTGTTGTGTAAGCCCCTCCTCTTCATCCCTGAGAAACTTTCAATAAATTTCGACTGTTCTTTAATGATTTAAAGTGAGAGGTGAGTCTTACTGGACTGTGTCGTGATGTTGAGATTAACTGTGAGGTGAGGGGCTGAGGTGGCCAGGAAGTGACTGGTAACATTGGCTGGTAGATAAATTAAGGGGTCTTGAGGTGAACCCTTCCAGAAAGCTGACGATTGAATCCTAGCACTTTGAGAGGTGGAGGAGGGAGAATTGCTTGAGCCCAGAAGTTCCGAGACCAGCCTGGGCAACCTAGAGCAACCCCATCTTAACAAAATTTTTAAATTAATTTTATTTTGTTATTATTACTTTTTTGAGACAGAGTTTCGCTCTTGTCTCCCAGGCTGGAGTGCAGTGGTGCGATCTCAGCCCATGGCAATCTCTGCCTCCCAGGTTCAAGCAATTCTCCTGCCTCAGCCTCCCTTAAGTAGCTGAGATTACAGACATCTATCACCACACCCGGCTAATTTTTTTTCTTTTTTTTTTTCTTTTTTGAGGCAGAATTTCACTCTGTCATCCAGGCTGGAGTGTAGTGGCACAATCTCAGCTCACTGAAACCTCTGCCTCCCAGGTTCATGATTCTCCTGCCTCAGCCTCCTGAGAAGCTGGGATTACAGGTTTGTGCCACCGCGCCCAGCTAAATTTTGTATTATTTTTGTAGAGACGGGCTTTCACCATGTTGGCCAGGCTGGTCTCGAACTCCTGACCCCAGGTGACAGGCCCAACTTGGCTTCCCAAAATGCTGGAATTACAGGTGTGAGCCACCTCACCTGGCCTACAAAATATTTTTTACAAATTAGCCTGGCGTGATGTGGTGTGCACCTGTAGTCCTAGCTATCCTGGAGGCTGAGGTGGGAGGATCACTTGAGCCTGGGAAGTCCAGGTTGCGGTGAGCTGTAACTGAGCCATTGCACTCGAGCCTGGGCAACAGAGTGAGACCTCATCTCTAAAAAATAAAAAGTAAAATAAGCCAACCAGAGAAGGTTTTTAAAACGCAAATTGTGTCATGCCATTCTCCAGCTTCTCCATTGCCCTCATAAAATCTCAAATCCTGACCACAACTTTCAGCCCCAGAAGATCTGTTCCTGCTGCCTCTCCAGGCCCAGATTATACTTCTCCCAGTTCCTTTCTGTGCCAAAATGTACCAAGCCTATCACTCTCCACCTTTGTGCTCTTCCCTGTGTCCATGTCTTCTTTTATATATATTTAGTTTTTTGAAACGTAGTCTCCCTCTGTCACCCAGGCTTGAGTGCAGTGGCTCAATCTAAACTCACTGCAACCTCCACCTCCCGAATTCATGTGATTCTCCTGCCTCAGCCTTCCGAGTAGCTGAGATTACAGGCACCTGCTGCCACGCCCAGCTAATACTTGTATTTTTAGTAGACATGGGGTTTCGCCGTTTTGGCCAGGTTGGTCTTGAACTCCTGACCTCAGGTGATCTGCCCACCTTGGCCTACCAAATTTCTGGACTTACAGGCATGAGCCACTGCTCATGCGTGTGTGTCAATGTCTTCTAACCAAACTATAAACTCCTTCTGAAGGGCTAGTTTAACTCTGTCATGCAGATGTACCTAGAATAACCCCTACATATTAAGCATTCTATAATATGTAAAGTACAAAGATTAGATTATAAAATACGCAGTTTTAAAACTCAGAAAAGTATTTAGAAGGAAAATGGGCTGGGCGCAGTGGCTCACGCCTGTAATCCCAGCACTTTGGGACGCCAAGGCGGGAGGATCACGAGGTCAGGAGATGGAGACCATCCTGGCTAACACAGTGAAACCCAATCTCTACTAAAAACACAAAACATTAGCCGGGCGTGGTGGTGGGCGCCTGCAGTCTCAGCTACTGGGGAGGCTGAAGCAGGAGAATAGCATGAACCCGGGAGGCGGAGCTTGCAGTGAGCTGAGATTGCACCACTGCACTCCAGCCTGGGCGACAAAGTGAGACTCCGTCTCAAAAAAAAAAAAAGGAAAATGTTCCCAATAATATGTATTCTTTCGATATACATGAAGGCATTTCCATGAAAATTTTGTACTTAAAAATAAGCCAGGGTTGGGCACAGTGGCTCACGCCTCTAATTTCAGCACATTAGGAGGCCGAGGTGGGAAGATTGCTTGAAACCAGGAGCTTGAGAACCCCCTGGGCAATATAGTGAGACCTAATCTCTACAAAAAAATTTAAAATGTTAAAAAATTAGCCAGGAGTGGTAGCATGTGCCTGTAGTCCCAGATATTCTGGAGGCTGAAGTGGGAGAATCGCTTAAGCCCAGGAAGTCAAGGTTACAGCGAGGTGTGAGGGTGCCAGTGCACTCCAGCTGAGAAGCCAAATAGAAACCCTGTCTCAAAAAAAAAAAAAAAAAAGTCGGGTAAGATGGCATGTGCCTGCAGTTCCAGCTACTTGGGAGGCTGAGGCAGGAAGATCACTTGAGACCGAGAATTCAAAGTCGTAGTGGGTAACGAATGTGCCTGTGAATAGCGTTATAAAAACTGTACTCCAGTCTGAGCAACACAGTGAGACCCTGTCTCCAAAAACCTAAAAAACAAATTAAAGCTTTCTGCCTGAGATTAGGAAAGAGACAGGATACTGGCTATCAGCATTTCTATTTAATAATGTGCTAGACCGGACACTGGCTATCAGCATTTCTATTTAATAATCCTAGCTAATGCTATAAATAAAAAATAAAAAGTATAATAATTAGAGGGGAATAAATAAAATTGTTATTTGCATATGACATGATCATATAACAATATCCAAAAAATTCAAATGAAATGATTAGAATTAATAGATTAATTAAGAAAGATATTGGCTACGACATTAATACAAGAATCAAATGTAATTTTTTTTTTTTTTTTGGCACAGAGTTTCGCTCTTATTGTCCAGGCTGGAATGCAATGGCGTGATCTCGGCTCACTGCAACCTCCATCTCCCGGGTTCAAGCGATTCTCCTGCCTTAGCCTCCCAAGTAGCTGGGATTACAGGCACCCGCCACCACGCCTAGCTAATTTTTGTATTTTTAGTAGTGATGGAGTTTTGCCATGTTGCCCAGGCTGGTCTCGAACTCCTGACCTCAGGTGATCCACCCGCCTCAGCCTCCCAAAGTGTTGAGCCACCATGCCCAGCCTCAAATGTATTTCTTTATATAAGCAACAACTAGAAAAAAAAGTTTTAATAGCTTAAATTATTTATTTATTTATTTATTTTTATTTATTTCTTTTTTTGAGAGAGTCTTGCTCTGCCACCAAGGCTGGACTGCAGTGGCGTTATCTCTCAGCTCATTGCAACCTCCGCCTCCCAGGCTCAGGAGATTCTCATACTTCAGCCTCCCAAGTAGCTGGGATCATAGGCGCATGCCACCATGCCATGTTAACTTTTGTGTTTTTAGTAGAGATGGGGTTTCACGATGTTGGCCAGGCTGGTCTCGAACTCCTGGCCTCAAATGATCCACCCTCCTTGGCCTCCCAAAGTGATGGGATTAAAGGCATGAGCCACTGGTGTGTAGCCTAAAATGGCTTAAATTACTAAATAACTAAGAATAATCTGACAAAATTAGTGACCAATTGCCTCTAAACAAGGGATTGGCAAACTTTTTCAATAAAAGGCCAAATGGTAAATATTTTAGGATTTTGGGTCCATGTGGTCTCTGTTGTAACTACTCAATTGTGCCATTATAGTGTAAAAAGCAGCCATTATATTTACCACCTCTTTTGGTGGGTAGGATTTGGCCAATGGGTCATCATTTGCTGACTCCTGCTTTAAATGATAGAGAGTATCAGGTCGTGGACTCTTGTTTGCAATCAGGTCCCTAACAGCCTGCACAGCACCTCCTGCAGAGTAGACATTCAAGTAATAGTTGAATGAATAAATCACTAAATTATACTGACTGGTGGGATTGGGAAATTTTATTGTCTTCCTTTTGGCTTATTAAATACTCTCCAGTACTTACTAGTAGATTAGGAGCACTTAATTAAGTGTATTTAATTTCTTAATTTCTTTTATCTGTTTTTTTTTTTTTTTTTGAGTTGCAGTCTTGCTCTTGTCACCCAGGCTGGAGTGCAATGGCATGATCTCGGCTCACTGCAACCTCCACCTCCCAGACGCAATTCCCCTGCCTCAGCCTCCCGAGTAGCTGGGATCACAGGCGTGTGCCACAGGTAATTTTTTTGTTTTAGTAGAGACGGGGCTTCACCATGTTGGCCAGGCTGGTCTTGAACTCCTGACCTCAGGTGATCCACCCACCGTGGCCTCCCAAAGTGCTGGGATTACAGGCGTGAGCCACTGTGCCTGGCCTCTTTTATCTTAATAAAATATATATATTTTTTAAAATAAAAGAGATTAAGGGGTGTGAATAGACGCCAGGTTAGGCAGCTGTTACATCATTCTGTTTCATTTTAAGACTACGTTCATCCCCTGCCCCATCCCCAGATTTCTCACATAGGCACACATTTTCCACTGAAATCACGTGAATGGCAGAAACTGCTGGGCCAAGAGATTTTAGGCGCATGAAATAAAAGAGAAGTCAGTAATCAGTTTTACAAAAGAGAAGTTCAGCTGAGGCTGGAGCACTGTGTTGCAATCAGGGCTCACTGCAGCCTTGAACTCCTGGGCTCTAGCAATCCTTCCACCTCAGCCTCCAGAGTAGCTAGGACCACAGGCATGCACCACTGCACCTATTTTTTTTTTTTTTTTTTATCGTGTACAGACAGGGTCTCCATACATTATCTAGGCTGGCATCAAACTACCGGCCTCAAGTGATCCTCTGCCTAAGCCTCCCAAAGGGCTGAGATCGCAAGTATGAGCCACCACACCCATGTAGGATTGTGTTTCTTAGCACTAGGCTGGATGAGATCATGTGACTAGTTCTGGTCGTTGTATGGTAAGCGGAAGTGACATATGTTACTTCCTGGTCAGGGAATTTCATTGTTGATGTGAGACCCTCCAGTGATCTTGTTCCCCCCTGGCATGGTAAAAATACTGGTTATGCTGGGTGCGGTGGCTGACGCCTATAATCCCAGCACTTTGGGAGGCCGAGGTGGGCAGATCACCTGAGGTCAAGAGTTTGAGACCAGCCTGGCCAACATGGTGAAATCCTGTCTCTCCTAAAAAATACAAAATTAGCTGGGCGTGGTGGCACATGCCTGTAGTTTTAGCTACTCGGGAGGCTGAGGCAGGAGAATCACTTGAACCCAGGAGGCGGAGGTTGAGGTGAGTCGAGATTGCACCATTGCACTTCAGCCTGGGCAACAAGAGTGAAACTTCATCTCAGAGAAAAAAAAAGAAAAGAAAAGAAAAGAAAGAAAAAAGAAAAAGAAAATACTGATTGCTCTTTATGGAATAAGTGAATTAAAGAGAAGGAGGATCCCTGATTTTTGGAGGTGGGGAACTGGAGCATTTGATCTCTAGTAGTCTTTCATTTGGTCTTCAAACAACAACCTGCAATAAGTAACATAAAACTCTTAGATTTCATTAAACATTTCTTTCTATAAAAAAGTTAGTATTAATTTTAATTGAACATCAGATACAGAGGATATGAATCATTTTTCTGAGCTTTTTTTTTATTATTTTTATTTGTTTGTTTATTTTTGAGACAGGTTTTTGCTCTTGTTGCCCAGGCTGCTATGCAATGGCGAGATCTTGGCTCACTGAAACCTCTGCCTCCTCGCTTCAAGAGATTCTTCTGCCTCAGTCTCCCAAGTAGCTGGGATTACAGGTGCCTGCCACCATGCCCAGTTAATTTTTTAACTTTTTTTTTTGAGACGGAGTCTTGCTCTGTCACCCAGGCTAGAGTGCATTGGTGCGACCTCAGCTCACTGCAATCTCCGCCTTCTGGGTTCAAGCGATTTTCCTGCCTCAGCCTCCTGAGTAGCTGGGATTACAGGTGCCCACCACTGCACCCAACTAATTTTTGTATTTTTAGTAGAGACGGGGTTTCACCATCTTGGCCAGGCTGGTCTCGATCTCCTGACCTTGTGATCCATCCACCTTGGCCTCCCAAAGTGCTGGGATTACAGGCATGAGCCACCGCGCCCAGCCCTAATTTTTAAATTTTTAGTAGAGACAAGATTTCACCATGTTGGCCATGCTGGTCTTGAATTCCTGACCTCAGGTTATCCACCTGCCTTGGCCTCCCAAAGTGCTGAGTTTACAGGAGTAAGCCACTGTGTCCCGCCCTGAGTTTATTTTTTAGATGAGATCAGGGAACATTGACCCTATTTCTCAGAAATCTGTGTCTCTCCTAAATGAAAACTTGTTTTTTGTTTGTTTGTTTGTTTTGAGACAGCCTGACTTTGTCCCCCAGGCTGGAGTGCAGTGGTATGATCTCAGTTCATTGTAACCTCCACCTCTCGGGTTCAAGCGATTCTCCCGCCTCAGCCTCCCAAGTAGCTGGGATTACAGGCTCACGCCACCACACCCGGCTAATTTTTGTGTTTTTAGTAGAGATAGGGTCACCTTGTTGGCCAGGGGGGTCTCAAACTCCTGACCTCTGGTGATCCACCCGATCACCAGGTGGTCCAAAAATATTAAAGGAGA